>NC_064923.1:655809354-656414666 GCF_023897955.1 Schistocerca gregaria
TCAGGCACTGAGGAAGACCGTGAAGCTCTGCCACTGCCAAGTGTCTGCTGTGGCATTAGTAAAAATCTTAGAAGAGAGGGTCCCAAGGGGGCCCTTCCGCACAAGAGGAGCCGGAGGAGGCTGTTGCTTCTCCAGCTGGGGGGAGGGGGACCAAAGTCCCCTGCTTTTGGGGGAACCTTGTTCCTGAAGTAGGTACTTGGGAGCAACGGAAGCAGATTTTCTCCCTACCACCAAGAGGCGGATGTATTCTGGCTGCGCAAAGGGCACACTGTTCATGGCACAGAGTGTGGTACGACTGGTACTTGCGACGGCGATAGTAAAGTAACTGCAGCAGAAGTGGACATCAACTGAACGGGGTGTAATCATGCTAATTTACATTTAGCTTCTTGGTAAGTCAACCGGTCCAGGGTCTTGCACTCCATGATTTTCCGCTCCTTTTGGAGTACTGTGCAGTCTGGCGAGCAGGGGGAGTGGTGCTCACCACAGTTGATGTAAGTGGGAAGAGGCATACATTGAATATCTGGATGTAGTGGACGTCTGCAATCTCAACATATGGCACTGGAAGTGCAGCGGGAAGACAGGTCCCCTAATTTCCAGCACTTAAAGCACCGCATAGGGGGAGAGATGTAAGGTTTAACATCACAGCAGTAAACCATCACCTTGACCTTTTCAGGCAATGAATCACCCTCAGAGGCCCTCAGAGGCCCTCAGAGGCCCTGTTGTATTTGGGTCCCCTGTAAACACCCAGATGAAATGAATACCCCACCGTTCTAGATTGGCGCGGAGCTCATCGTCAGACTGCAAGAGGAGGTCGTGATGGAAAATAATCTCCTGGACCACGATGAGGCGTTTATGGGGAGTGACAGAAGCAGGAATATCACACAGCCGGTCACAGGTGAGTAATGCCTGGAATTGGGCTGGGGATGCTGTCAGAATCAAGACTGCACCGTTTCTCATCTTGGACAGCGCTGTCACTTCTGCAAACTTATCCTCAAGATGTTCAACAAAAAACTGGGGCTTTGTAGGTAGAAAGAAGTACACATCCATTTTGCTATTGACTAAATACCGAGTCGTATCTGGCTCTCTTATTTCTATAGCCCTATGTTCCTCCCACGGTGTAGCAAGTGAGGGAAACGATTTAACGTCATACCTATCAGCATTGTACTCTATCTTGCCCTTCTTAGAGACTGCTGGCACCGCACGGTCACCAGCAAGAGATGACAATCCACTGCATTGCGGGACATCCGCCCTGATGCCATCCACTCTGGTCAGGTGCTCTCCCCATGGACGCCACCCAGCCACAGCAAAGGCCACCTGGCATGATGGCCATTGAAACTTCCTGGCAGATTAAAACTGTGTGCCCGACCGAGACTCGAACTCAGGACCTTTGCCTTTCGCGGGCTGTGAGTACCGGACGTGAGTCGTGCTTCGGTAGCTCAGTTGGTAGAGCACTTGCCCGCGAAAGGCAAAGGTCCTGAGTTCGAGTCTCGGTCGGGCACACAGTTTTAATCTGCCAGGAAGTTTCATATCAGCGCACACTCCGCTGCAGAGTGAAAATCTCATTCTGGATGATGGCCATTGCTGGGACAGGCATCTACTCCTTGGTATATGTGGGGAATTAACAGTTCGGGCATCAGCAGTGCTATCCCTGTGTTGTCAGGTGGGCTACCACCAAATGGGTACATGACGATCCCACCACAACAGGCTGGCTACCATGCTAGATATTGGGCCAAGAGAAATCCAATATTGTCATGGGGGTGACAGAGGACAGGAGACAGTGGAAGAAGATGACATACCCCTTAAAGTGTTCTCGCCCAAATAGTTGAATTGCGGTTGGAGACGCAAGGCCACGACAAGAAGTTCAGAAGGTCGAATCCAAGGGCACTACGGATAACTCGTGCACCTCTTAAGGCGTCCTTCCCCATATGGCCTGCACTTCTGTAGAATTTTGAAAATGGCAGGTCAAACCATAAAATGGGACCTGAACTTATAGGGCAGAAAAGTGAGACTCCTTTCAACAGGCAGGAATACCTCAGGTCTATTCTAACCTCTGGACCCACAGAGGGGAGGGGGGGCGCGGAGTATTGGATGACCTCTACCATACAGACACTAAAAGCAGTAGATGAGTTTTGTTACGTAAGCAATAAAATGACTGACAATGGTCGAAGCAGAGAATACATATACAGACTTTCAGAAGAAGAACAGTTTCTTCTTGTACCATGAAAATGTACATTCTTTCTCGGAATAAACTTCTGTAATTTTCTTTGACATATATTAAGCAATTTTATACAGATAGTTGGGAAAGTCATTAAAGAGTTGACTGAAATGTTTCTTACAGGACCCAATCCTTGAATACATATGACTGTTTCTTCCTGCCAGAAAAACACTTCAGTAGTTTGCATCTGATGAATTTCCCAATAAAAGAACCCCACACTGCAATCCTGAATAACTGTATAGTAATGAAGAACCTGTGAATTTTTGTTGATATTTGAGATTCACATCCAAATACCTCCAACGTGTGAAGATTGTAAATTCAAATGCTATGTCTTACATGCATACCAGATAGTGTGGGACCACCTATGAAAGTTCGTGCAGCTGAAAGTGCATTCACGCTCTCTTGTCCAGACAGGAATTTCTTCACTGCCGAACTGGGCCAATCACCATCTGTCCCACATAGGTAGTACATGTTGTCACCAGATCATTCAAGTTCTCATTGTTCTGCCCTCAGAATTCAATCACAAAATGTCCCAAGGAAGTAGTCACAGAGGTTGTGTTTTCAAATAGGCCAAGCAAATAATTATAATTTGTGCTTCTCATGAGCAGGGCAGGCGAGGTGGCACTTAAGGAATAGAATTAAAAGGACAAGGACTGATAATCAATGGTAATCAATAGGATTTACGTGGGCGAACTTTCCGACTGCAAGCCACCATAACTGAAACCGCCACCCTCATCGTGGTTTATTCCTTAATCTATATACCCGACCAATCTTCCGAAATAATACCCAAAGAACACCTTACTTTCCTACACAGTACCATGGACTTGGCCCTACATGCCTGTCTACACCAGATGACTACCTTGCACTATGCATGAAACACTATGGAATGCCTTTCAGAACATGTAAGGTATTACCAGTGCAAAGACAAAGTCGTTGGGTGTTTGACCAGAGCTGCCTGCATATTTTGTGCTGTCATTGAAATTACGTACTATCCACTCAAGAGGAAAGTTACCCAAATCCTACTGCTCCCTACCTTCAAACTAATGGTTCACACAAGTAGAAATAGCACAAACCAGGAAGGCAATGAGAACAATAAGCAGAGCCTAAAAAGCGAGAACCAACGGTGTACCCTAGGCCATGGTTCACAAAGTGTCGATACACTGAGAATTCATGAAGAGAAGTAGCAAAGAACACAGCACCAAAACATAAGGTTCATAAAAGTGAATAGTCTAGCAATTTTATATGAAAGTAGTAGTTAACAGTGCTTTCGGGCACTAGTACACTTTCAGGGTGAATTCTTTCGTGAACAGGAGGCGTGAAGCTAGGGAAAAATTATTGTATTGGTTAGAAGCATAAAAAGATTTGAAGAGATACTGTGACTTCCATTAGCAGCTCAGGACACCAGGACGTGTCTTCCAAGTGGATCGCTGACCAGCAGAGTCAGACAACAGGATGGGGTGAAATGACGACAACAGGTGGATTCTGTGATGATCGGCAGCATGCTAGACACCAAAATGACAACAGGAGGTACGGTAAGCTTGCCACAATTACACTGGCAGGGAAATGTGGTTTTCTCAATTTATCCAGGTCTTGTGTCCTTAATTTCCTACAATTGCACAATTTCTTCAGTTTTAATCTGTAGTTCTTAACCAATGAATTATGGTAAGATGAGATTATTATTATTATTATTATTATTATTTTAGGTGAGGGGCACTCAACATAATGTTCATCAGCGCTCTGACGAAAGGTCAGCAAGCCAATCTCGTGGGTGGGGACGAATGCTGTCCCCACATGCAAAGCAGTTTATAAGGTATTAAGTCTCCCTCCCTTCCCCACTAATTTAGGGATGACGCCTGACAGTTCACAAAGTATCACCACTCTTGTAACACTCTAATCAGTATCGGCGAGGACAGTTGGCAGATCTCCATCAAAACTGACGGCTGTCCTGATAAAAACCACACATTGCCAAAATATGCTGAACTGAATGTGGCACACCACAAACCTCACAAAGTGGTGGATCCTCCCAACAGAGGAGGAAGTCATGTGTTTAAGGGCCATGTTTGATGCTCAGCCAAGTAAACAGAAACTCCTTCCAGCGATGAGGCTGACAGGAAGTCCATCATGCCTGTGTGGTCGATTTGAGCGAGAACAGTTTGTTTTCTGTCACCGTCAACCATTCAGTCTCCAACTGACACACAATGCGACTATAAGAAAATGAGATGATGCCATACAATGGGATGGGATATTGATGGACAACACCATCCGAACATGCTTCCTTGGCCACTTTATGGCCATGTTTCCCTGTATCCTGACGAGGCCAGACACCCAGCTAAAGATCACCTCCTTGTCATGGTGTTAGAGCCACAGATGAGCTACATCACCATGTCTATTGGATACATTTGGTGAAGTGCTTGATGTGCACTAAGTGAGTCTGAACAGACAAGAACCCTTGTATGGTGATGTCTGTGAAACCTCTCCAATGCCTCAAATGCTGTATAACTCCGCATCATAATTTGTAAATAGGTCCAGAAGAAGCACTTTAAAAATCCAATCAGGGAAAACAGTGGAACAACCAAGCACAGTCTCTTGCTGGGATCTATCTGTATAAACAACGATAAAACTGCAGTACACACTCAGGTTGGAAGAAAAAGTTGTAAAAACGTAATCTGGAGTGCAAGTTTTCTGGTACTGTGTCAAGTTAAAAATTGCTTTGGCCCTCTGAAGACACTAAGGAGGCAACACGTTCCATCCCTGGCTGTGCATTTGTAGGTCTGGCATATCCAGATCCTTGAGACAGTCAGCATCATATATCCCAAATGGCTTGGTCAGATGGGGCCAATTCCTAAACAGCCATCTACAGTTGAGTTGGTCCACTGTATTAAATGCCATAGACTGAGGAGACACAGATTTTGAGTGCCTGTCAATCCAAAAGGATATGTCAATGAATCCAGAGTGGTGGTTCACCAGCCTCTGCACACAAACTCTGAGCTCAGCTGATCCAAAAGGATCCAATCGATATCAAAATACCTTCATCGTGGACAGCATCTAACATCTTGAGGTAGGAAATACGGGCTGATCCATAGACCACAAGGCAAAATTTATGGTTGATAAAACAAATGCCCTACAAAACTGCAGGAGGAGGGACCTATCAGCTCCCCCATGTATTTCCACCAAAGCATTTCAAAATATCCAATGACTGGAAGCCCCTTCTTCAGAGGCCTTATAGGTGTGAAAGCCAAATTAATGTCAAGTCAAATAAACCCAAAAAGCACAATTAAAATTGACACATGGAGTCTTCTCTGGTGAGAACAGAAATCCAGTAATCTTTGCCCAGGTTTTCGCCCTCCTGATGGTCAGTTGTAGTTGCCTTATCATTGTAAAATCATATGAAGAGTCGAAGATTGCGAAGACACCCATGAACAAAGAGCATTTGACAAGGGTCCTGACTGCAGAGGAAATGCCATTGATACCAATGGCAAATAATGTGACACAGAGTACATCACGTTGGGGGACCGCAATCTCTTGAACATAGCACTCTGACAAGGCATCACCAACTCAATATTAAAAGTGCCCATCCTCGAGGAAGGATTGGATAAGAAGCAGCAGATGTCCATGTAGTGCCCATTAATGAAGCTGGCGAAGTATGTTGTACCTCCAAGTAGTGTTGTATGATTTTTCAGGGTAAAAAATGACACAAACTAAATGGTTCCAGCATAAGGAGGACTCCTGTATTGCTGTACCCAGTAGAGTTAATTTATCAAGGGTGAAATGGTACCACCTGAAACCATACTCTTAGTGGCTCATGTGACCTCGGGATTTGAGCAGCCAGATGAAGTGGCGGTTGACCATGCATTCAAGAGTCTTACCCATGCAACTGGTAAGGGTTACAGTACAGTAACTGTTAGGGGTGCTACGTTCCTTGCCTGGTTTCCACAATGGCATTAATATTGCCTCCTTTCAAGGAGTGGGGTACTGTCCATCAAACCAGATCTGACTGAAATGAGAGAGGAGCTGTCCTTTCACTACAGAGCACAGGTGGTGGATCATGGCATAACAAATCTCATCAGGTCCTGAAGCAGTGTCTCTGGCTGCAGACAGAGCCGATTCCAGTTCCCACATGGAGAATGGAAATTGTAGACTTCCTCTTTACATGAGAAGAAATGGAGCTTCCCCATCTCCACAGCCATATGGAACACCTGAAACTTAAGAGCTTGTATGGATGAAACAGTGCCTGTAAAAAGGTTTTCAGGTAAAGCCTGAGCCATGTCTTTAGGTGTGTCCACCAAGACCCTATTTCTCGACAAGGCCATAAGAGGATGTGTACCGGCCTTGCCTGAAATTCACCTTATTGATTCCCAAACTTGCACAGTGGAGGTGGACCGTTTAGTGAAAATTGTGAATTTCTCGCAGGTTCATGCCATTGAAAATCATCAGATTTCAGCCAAAGTGAGTTGCATCATGGTTACAGATTTCAATGAAATTTAGTACAGTTAATACCTCCACTAAATTAAGTTCACATCTCACATACTGAAACGTGAAACCCCCAGGGGGCAGAGCTAGGCCCTCCCAAAGCTGCAATTTTGGCCTTTTTTTTTTAACATGCTACCATGTGTGACCACCTAGCTCCTGTGCTAAATCAGATACTGCCAAAAGGTTGATCTTATTTGAAACGTAACACCTCTCCCTAGTTGGAGAAAGCAATAATGTATTGCAGTGGTTCATAGTTTGATTGTAATACATAGACAAACAGTTACATAAGTTGTCACATTTTTGCAAATTTCCAATATTTTTATCTCGCGTGAATCATAGTACTGAAGCAATATTTGGTGTGTATAGAGAGGTGATAAGAATGAATTCATAAAGCAAATGTGGTTGTGTTACTTGCACGCACACATTGACTTTTTGGATTTTGAAAATTTTAAAATTATTGAAAATCAGTATTTGGGACCTCCCCAAATGCAACGTAAGGTCATAGCATGCTGCAAATTGCTTCACTATGTAGCTTGCATCTAAGTCTAACCACCCCCAAAATATTTTTGGGTTACTCCAATGCATAACCCCCCCTTTTTTTTTGTACTTGTCAATAAGGACAATATTGTAAGCGCCACAGAATCTGACACAAGAGACCCATTATTCTGCAACATATTCCACCTGAGTTAGGAGAAATAATATGTTTCACTCTCTGTACATAGCAGTCATTATCTAAATAGAAAGTTACATCAGAAGCACACATGTTGAAGATTGGTGCCTTTCGTTACTTGGACTGCTGATACTTGTTAAACTACTGAAGTATTTCAATTTCAGTTGCCCTGTCCAGTGCATACCATCTGCCTGTTATAGTTTTTGGCACAATATTTGGTTTTAGAATGTCCCCGAGCTTCACAGAGCTGGCTTCGTTAGTTAAAAAGTAAGCTTTACCTGGTGGATGCAGATACTTCACCGAAACATCTTTGTTCTCTTCAGAACAGTCCATAATAAATGCAAGGTACCACTTAGAATCTTAGACATAAATAAAGTAAGAAGACTGCCTGAAATCAGCAATGATACTGCTTGATATTGTACTGGACTGTGTGAGAGAGAACCCATATCATATCTCAAGGAGCATGAAGTTCGATACATCTTAACAACATCCTTTCCAGCAGGTATAAAATGGTGGTACAGTCTTATGTTTGGAATTGTCCTGCACTGATCAAATCTTTCATTCAGTAGCATTGCATTGTTATTTTCACAGTCTTGTGAAGACATGTAGAAGAAGTGAATACCCTTTATCTCTTGTAATGCAAATTCAAACAGTGCTTGTGCAGTGAGGATTGGGTATTAATGTTCTTGGAGACTACTCCTGGCAGCCAGTCTTTTGGCTGTTCCACCAACTCCATTACAGGCACTCTTCCCATGGCTAGTGGCAAAGAAATACCACTCAGCATCAATTCCAAAGTCCTCATGACGCAGTGTCAGATTTTTAAAAATTTTCCGGTGTTTATATTGAGATGATATTCCCTCAGAAAAATAGTGAATTTTTCCTCAGTGTGGCATTGCATCTTTTATATGGAAAACAACGGTTTTCTGATAATAATGTACTGCAGTTGCTGAGTGAATGAGATAGTCACTTATTATGCACATTGCCTTTACAGCTGATTATGCTGAACCTGCTTTCAGTAAATAGACTATAAAATGATGCACTGTGGCCTGGGTTGGCTGCTAGTGAAATCCTTGTGCTGCATCTTATACAATAAACAAGTAATTCTCAGACAAATGTCCAATGACAATACGCACTGCTGGACTGATTGTTCCTTTCAGTGAAGCTAGATAACATGATTGCTATTTTGTTATAAAATGGTGACTTTTCAGCAGTTCCAGTTTGTTCCAAACATTGTAAGAAATAATCAACTGTTTTCACCACTGATATCAATGTACAGTGATCTGTTGTGATCCACTGCTTATATTGGACATCATCTGCCCAACACAGTCTTCTGATTTTGCAAGAACATCTGAAATACACTGCACTCCAGGGTACTTTTAAGACTTACATAACATACAATCATTGCTTTCTGTAGAGCAGACAATATTCTCAAGTAAGTCTGTAGCTGTCTTGCTAAGCTTGGTGACATCCAATGTCAGATTCATGTTCTGGTGATGAAAACTAACACACACAGCATGGGTTCCACGAGTACACACCATTTGGGATGTAACTGTGCAAATTTCAAGAAACCAGTTTTATAAGAGGGAAACTTCTCTTTGGAGGCTGCATACAGCTCCTTCAAATTCTCTAAAACAAGGTGTTTCTGCTTGTGTTCCTAACTCCACATTCCATCTGGACAGATACAAAGTCTTTCATCTCTGGACACAATCGACTGTACACATTACCTTCATAAAATGTACAAATAGCATGTTTACATTATCACATAAAGACTTGCGTCCATGATGTGTCACATCAGGCGAGAGTCCTTGTTTTTCCTTCAGTGCCCTGGCCTTCCAAACCAAATATTCTGACCACCCAAATTCCCTAGCACAATATGCAATTGCCCACTTCACAGGAAGGAGACTGAGAATCTTTATTTTTATTTCATAGATAGCCATTTAACATTTTTCTTTTAGCAGTTCAATGCAATCAGCAAAATCAGTCTGGGTGGAAGTTGAAGGGGTATGATCCTCATCATTAGATATTGTAACTTCGAGAGACTTTTCCAAGTGCTTATGAACAGCAAAACAGATTTTCTTGTACTCTGTTTTGCCATGTGAGACTTTTTTCTTTATTACTACTACTCAGATGCCATTTCTTAAGTGGTGACGCACAGAGCACTACAGGCCGTATTCACTACAGCTGCAAATTCTTCAGCAGGCTGAAAACTGTCACTTGCATCTACTGAACATTCATTCTCTTGGTTGCTTCTTATACTGGTGTTAATCATGCAATAACACTAAGTACAGAGATTTGCCAAGTGTAAGATTAACATTACCAGAAAGCTGCCTACAGAGCTCTGTGTAAATAACTCTCAGGTATTTTTTTACCACATCCTTCATCTACATCTACATTTATACTCCGCAAGCCAACCAACAGTGTGTGGTGGTGGGCACTTTACGTCCCACTGTCATTACCTCCTTTTCTGTTCCAGTCACGTATGGTTCACGGGAAGAACGACTGTCTCAAAGCCTCCGTGCACACTCGAATCTCTCTAATTTTACATTTGTGTTCTCCTCGGGAGGTATAAGTGGGGGGAAGCAATATATTCGATACCTCATCCAGAAACGCACCCTCTCGAAACCTGGCGAGCAAGCTACACCGCGATGCAGAGCACCTCTCTTGCAGAGTCTGCCACTTGAGTTTGCTAAACATCTCCGTAACGCTATCACGGTTACCAAATAATACTGTGACGAAACGCGCCGCTCTTCTTTGGATCTTCTCTATCTCCTCCGTCAACCCGATCTGGTACGAATCCCACACTGATGAGCAATATTCAAGTATAGGTCAAACGAGTGTTTTGTAAGCCACCTCCTTTGTTGATGGACTACATTTTCTAAGGACTCTCCCAATGAATCTCAACATGGTACCCACCTTACCAACAATTAATTTTATATGATCATTCGACTTCAAATCGTTCCGCACGCATACTCCCAGATATTTTGCAGAAGTAACTGGTACCAGTGTTTGTTATGCTATCATATAATCATACAATAAAGGATCCTTCTTTCTATGTATTCGCAATACATTAAATTTGTCTCTGTTAAGGGTCAGTTGCCACTCCCTGCACCAATTGCCTATCCACTGCAGACCTTCCTGCATTTCACTACAATTTTCTAATGCTGCAACTTCACTGTATACTACAGCATCATCCACGAAAAGCCGCATGGAGTGAAAAGCAATGGTCCCGTAACACTCCCCTGTGGCACGCCAGAGGTTACTTTAACGTCTGTAGATGTCTCGCCATTGAGAACATGCTGTGTTCTGTTTGATAAAAACTCTTCAATCCAGCCACACAGCTGGTCTGATATTCTGTAGGCTCTTACTTTATCAGGTGACAGTGCGGAACTGTATCTAACGCCTTCCGGCAGTCAAGGAAAATGGCATCTACCTATATCTAATATTTTCTGGGTCTCATGAACAAATAGAGTGAGTTGGGTCTCACACGATCGCTGTTTCCGGAATCCATGTTGATTCCTACAGAGTAGATTCTGGTTTTCCAAAAACGACATGATACGCGAGCAAAAAACATGTTCTAAAATTCTACAACAGATCGACATCAGAGATATAGGTCTATAGTTTTGTGCATCTGCTCAACGACCCTTCCTGAAGACTGGGACTACCTGTGCTCTTTTCCAATCATTTGGAACCTTCCGTTCCCCTAGAGACTTGCGGTCCACAGCTGTTAGAAGGGGGGGAAGTTCTTTTGCGTACTCTGTGTAGAATCGAATTGGTATCCCATCAGGTCCAGTGGACTTTCATCTATTGAGTGATTCCAGTTGCTTTTCTATTCCTTTGACACTTATTTCGATGTAAGCCATTTTTTCGTTTGTGCGAGGATTTAGAGAAGGAACTGCAGTGCGGACTTCCTCTGTGAAACAGCTTTGGAAAAAGGTGTTTAGTATTTCAGCTTTAAGCGTGTCATCCTTTGTTTCAATGCCATCATCATCCCGGAGTGTCTGGATATGCTGTTTCGAGCCACTTACTGATTTAACGTAAGACCAGAACTTCCTAGGATTTTCTGCCAAGTCGGTACATAGAATTTTACTTTCGAATTCACTGAACGGTACACGCATAGCCCTCCTTATGCTAACTTTGACATTGTTTAGCTTCTGTTTGTCTGAGAGGTTTTGGCTGCGTTTACACTTGGAGTGAAGCTCTCTTTGCTTTCGCAGTAGTCTCCTAACTTTGTTGTTGAACCACGGTGGGTTTTTCCCATTCCTCAGAGTTGTACTCGGCACGTACATGTCTAAAACGCATTTTACGATTGCCTTGAACTTTTTCCATAAACACACAACATTGTCAGTGTCGGAACAGAAATTTTCGTTTTGATCTGTTAAGTAGTCTGAAATCTGCCTCCTGTTACTCTTGCTAAACAGATAAACCTTCCTCCCTTTTTTATATTCCTATTAACTTCCATATTCAGGGATGCTGCAACGGCCTTATGACCACTGATTCCCTGTTCTGCACTTACAGAGTCAAAAAGTTCGGGTGTGTTTGTTATCAGTAGGTCCAAGATGTTATCTCCAAGAGTCAGTTCTCTGTTTAATTGCTCGAGGTAATTTTCAGATAGTGCACTCAGTATAATGTCACTCAAAGCTCTGTACCTACCACCCGTCCTAAAAATCTGAGTGTCCCAGTCTATATCTGGTAAATTGAAATCTCCACCTAAGACTACAACATGCTGAGGAAATTTATGTGAAATGTATTCCAGATTTTCTCTCAGTTGTTCTGCCACTAACACTGCTGAGTCTGGAGGTCGGTAAAAGGAGCCAATTATTAACCTAGCTCTGTTGTTGAGTGTAACCTCCACCCATAATATTTCACAGGAACTATCAACTTCTACTTCACTACAAGATAAACTACTACTAACAGCGACGAACGTGCCACCACCGGCTGCATGCCATAGCGACACACATCACTGGTTCCAACATGAGCGACCACCTGCAGATGGGTGCACCCTGTACCATTCATGGCATCCGGAAGGACCCTTTCCACATCTGGAATGACTCCCCCCCCCCAGTATGCACATGGAGTGCACATTGGTTTTCTTCGCCTCTCTTGCTGCCATATCCCTAAGGCGCCCCATTGTGCGCCTGACGTTGGAGCTTCAAACTACCAGTAAGCCCACCCTCTGCGACCGCCCGGATCTTGCAGACTGAGGGGCAACCTCTGGAACAGCACAAGCAGCCATGTCCGGCCGAAGATCAGTATCAGCCTGAGACAGAGCCTGAAACCGGTTCGTCAGACAAACTGGAGAGGCCTTCCATTTAGCCCTCCGGAATGTCTTTTGCCCCCTGCCACACCTCGAGACGACCTCCCACTCTACCACAGGTGAGTCATCAGCCTCAATGTGGGCAGTATCCCGGGCAACCACAGTTGTAGTCCGATTGGGGGATGTGTGGGACAAGGTGGCCGTCCCCGACAAACCCCCATCCGGACCCCCACAGTGATGCCCATTGGCAACAGCCTCAAGCTGTGTGACCGAAGCCAACACTTCCTGAAGCTGGGAGTGAAGGGATGCCAACTCAGCCTGCATCCGAACACAGCAGTTGCACTCCCTATCCATGCTAAAAACTGTTGTGCAAAGAACGCCTGAACTATTCTACAGAGAGCACAAACAATTCGACACAAAATTTAAATTGTTATTAAAATACAAGATTGCCTAGTAAATGCAGTAATGCTGCTACTTGCGCACTGCTGACACACTGCTCGGCGGCGGAAGGAGACTACGCGATTTTACACTATTCAGGTACTAAACTCTCAAATACTATAATACGCCCGAAATTTATGAATTAAACAATGTAAATACCAAAAACACACAAAGAAATTAAGAATTAAACTATGTAACAAATAAGTGAGCTAAGAGTATACGACTTGCTGCAGCAGCTGCTTATCCAACGGTGTGACGAGAGAATGGGTCACAACATACACAACCAAAAATTTGTGGGAAATTGTCCAGGTATACCTTTTCATGATGGTAACACAAAGCTTCCTCATCATCAATTTGTAATCCTGTACGAACAGCCAATAGGTGTTTTGTCTCATCACTACAGTCACACATAGGTTTTGAGTCCTGATTGTCTAGAGTAAGATAGTTTATGACACTCCTAGCCTAATGCTGCATCCAGAAAACATTTCCCCACGTCATCCACACACTGACCATGCACTTCACCACTAACTCCCATACTGAACTGTAGTGTCATACACACTCCTCATAAAATGATTCAATACCATGCACAGTGAAAGCACAGCTGTGATTGGATTGTGGTGGTGGAAAAATTAGGATTCCTGGGCAGGCAGAACTGTATTATACAGGTGGTAGGTTAGGTTGTTGTACATGCATAAAAACAATAAATTATAATTACATGTATCAGGCTTTCCACGCATGATGGAAAGGACATTTGGAGTTAGGGAAATCAAAATAAAATGTTTAATTTAAATCTTTGATTTCTTTAGTTGGAATTCAAACATTTATTATTTGATAAACAAGATTAATGGGCAATTTTAGTAATTCACCACTATTTTTGTCTGCAGTTTTGATTAATGGTTCTGGATTAACAACATAAAAATAAAACAAGAGTGAAAAATTAAAACCTTAATGTTGAATTTAACTTAATGCACTTTGGACACTTCAGAAAACATCCCTGAAAGATAGCAGTGTCATGGTTAGATGCTAGGTTTTGACTTAATTATCTCATATAAATTGTCTCATCCACCACAAGTAGCATGTGCCATCCATCACAGTGTTTATGTATGAAAAGTAGATCTTGAGCATGACTAAACAAAATGAAAGTCTTCCATAATTATCAAAAACCAATGCACGATTTCAGTAACAGATGGGAGAGTTTTCATTGTAAAGAATAAATTAATGCAAAAGAACTTGGAAATGCCTACTAGTATCCAGATTTGTAAACTGCTATTGAAAACAAGTTAAATAATGAACTATTTGTCAATAATGGTTGGCAATCATTGTAACAATGAACTGTTTGTCAAACTGTGTGAAATCATTGCCAACTTGACAACCTACTGTTTACCACTACCACCCATGAGTGTAATTTCTCTAAGGTTAGGGGTGATAAATGAAAAGGGGAGGGGGGGGGGGGACTTTCTACATGTAATTTCAGTGCCTTAGGATTTCATTGAAACTATTCCCCGTCATGACTTTCACATTTTTAACATCCACTCATAGGCTCATTCACTCATGGAATGCCTAGTATAATATGCGGTGTGTCAGTGTTAGAACATTGTTAAATGACTTACAATAAATGGGAGTAACACAAATATATTTTGAGGATAATTAGACTTAGATACAAGCTACACAGTGAAGCAATTTGCAGCACACTGTGACCTTGCACACTTTGCATTTGGGGAGGTTCCAAATAGTGAATTTTGACAATATCTGAATTTTCAAAATCCAAAAAGTCAATGTGTGCATGCAAGTAACAACCAAATTTGTTTTCTGAATTCATTCTTATCACCTCTCTATATACACCAAATATTGTTTCAGTGCTATCATTCACATGTGAGATAAAAAATATTGGAAACTTGTAAAAATGTGATAACTTGTGTAGCTGTTTATGTCTTACTTCCAAACTATGAACCATTGCAACACATCCTTACTTTCTCCTACAAGGTAGAGGTGTCACCCTTCAAATGAGACCAACCTTTTGGCTGTACCTGATTTAGTACAGGAGCTAGGTGGTCACACGGCATGATTTAAAAAAAAAACACGGCCAAAATTGTAGATTTGGGAGGGCCTAGCTTAGCCACCCAGGGGTTTCACATTTCAGTATCTGAGATATGAACTTTATTTAGTGCAGGTATTAACTGTACCAAATTTCATTAAAATCTGTAACCATGATGCAACCCCCATCTGATGATTTCCAGTGGAATGACCCTCCAGGAATGCCTCTTCCATTCACTTATCACTCGCCTCACATGTGCTCTCCCAGATCTGAAGGCATGAAGGTTTCCTGTATTGGATGGTTTTTGATGTTACATAGTGCTGTTTGTCTGTCTCTGATTGCTAATCGACACTGTCATTCCAGCAAGGTACAGGTCATTGTATGATGTGGTTGCTAGACTAGGTGATGGACTCTGCGGCAGCCTGTTGGATCTCAAGTGATGTGGGCCACCATCTCCTGTGCACAGTCCTTTTGTTGAAAAGTAACCTGTGCTGTACAGCAACCAATTTGCCCTTTGAATCATCAATCTTCATGGTCTCTTACCAACCACTGTCCGAATCGGCAGACAGTTCCACACTGGGAAATGGTTGCTAGAATGTAAATCTGTAGCCACTTCCCACTGAACTGAGTCTGCACTAGCTGGGGAGCAAATAATGTATGTTGCCGAAAAAGACCCTGTAGCTGTTGGAAAATGTGTCACCTGCCCGAGTTCAAAAAGTAGATATTTTCTAAATGGACGAGTCACTCGATAATTTGAGATCTGAAGCAACTGATAACTGAGCTCCACAGCAAATGGTGTGCACTGATGTTCCTCACAAGGAGGAATGGGAGTGGGAGTGCCCGCAAGAGTTCTGTCAGTGCATCTTCATCCAAAGGATCCTGAGGTGGAAGATATAAAGAACACACTGTGATCTTAAATGGTGCTAGGACTTTCACAGCAACTGCTTGCATGGCCATGGTAAGAGGGACACGAGAGTGAGTGGCACCTGTCCTCAATGAAAACATCCACTCTATGTGTAGCTCTGTCTCCAGTAATATCGTCCTTCCTGCAGGGGTGTTTTTATGTTATGGTTTTAGGGCACAAAACTGCTACGGTCATTAGCACCCGGTCTGTGACTTAGGAAAAGGTAAAACAAAACGAATCTGGAAACTAGCAGCAATGGGAACGAAACTCAAAAAATTGGAGAAACTAAAAACAGAAGGAAAGCTTTAAAAACCACTATAGAAGGGGGTTGGTTGTCCCCAAAAAGAGCTTCAAATGACTGACGTCATCTCACTGGCACTAATAAACTCTTGAGAATGCGATCGGCTGAGCGCGTGTCATCTGCTAAAATGGAAGATATATCAGGCGACAGCTGTAGACGGGCGCATAACGGAGTAAAATAGGGGCACTCAAGTAAAAGGTGTCTTGCCGTCCACAGCTGAGAGCAGTGAGGACAGAGTGGGGGAGGATCGCCACTTAGAGACATGTCGATGGCTAAAAAGACAGTGCCCTATCCGGAGTCTAGTTAAAATTACCTCCTCCCGACGATGTGTTCAGGAGGAAGAGGTCCAAGCACAGGGAAGAGCTTTCAGATCCTACAATTTATTATTGGGAAGTGTCAACCAATGTGCGTGCCATAAAAGAGCAACACGACGACATAAAACACTCCGTAGATCAGCGAAGGGAATCGGGCAAATAGCTGGCCGAAGATGAGAGACTGCAGCCTTGGCCGCTATATCGGCCGCCTCATTTCCACACATACCAACATGTCCTGGGATCCAGTGGAACGCCATCGAGACGCCCCCGGAGTGGAGCAAGCGTAGGCAGTCCTGAATCCGTTGGACCAGAGGGTGGACAGTGTAGAGAGCTTGGAGACTGAGGAGTGAGCTGAGAGAATCTGAACAGATGACATACTGTATCCACTGATGGCGACTGATGTATTGGACAGCCTGGAGAACAGCGTAAAGCACTGCAGTATAAACCGAACACTGGTCGGGAAGCCGAAATCGATTTGGGGTGTCGCCAACAATATAGGCACTCCCTACACCAAACGATGCTTTCGAGCCATCAGTGTAAATAAATGTGGCTTCCTTCATTTGTGCACATAGAGCAGCAAATGCCCAACGATAAACAAGTGAAGGGCTACCATCCTTGGGAAACTGACAAAGGTCACGGAGCAGGCAGGTCTGGAGACGGAGCCAAGGTGGTGCTGTAAACCAAGTTGTCAAGAAAGTTTTAGGAAAACGGAAGGAAAGAGAATGGAGCAGTTGACAGAAGCGGACTCCCGGTGGTAGTAGGGAGGAAGGGCGGCCTGCATACTCTAAATTCAAGGAGGCGTCGAAAAAAAATGTCATGGGCTGGATTAGCAGGCATGAAAGACAAGTGGCTAGCATAACGACTCGGAAGGGACAGCTCACCGATTGGGCAGCGGAGCTTCAGCAGTCTCAGCATAAAGGCTTTTCACAGGGCTGGTGTAAAAAGCTCCAGACACTAAATGTAATCCATGGTGGTGGATAGAGTCGAAATGCCGAAGAATAGACGGCCGAACAGAGGAATAAACTATGCTTCCATAGTCCAACTTCGAGCGCACTAAGGTGCGATAGAGGCGGAGAGAGGACCACTCGGTCCGCTCCCCAGGAGGTACCATTCAGGACACAGAGGGTGTTGAGGGATTGCAGACAGCGAGCCGAAAGGTAGGAAACATGGGAGGACAAAACACAGTTTTCTGTCAAACATAAGATCCAAGAATTTAGCGACGTCTGCGAACGGAAGGTTGACAGGGCCTAGATGTAGGGAAGGCGTAAGAAACTCCGTACGACAACCAAAAATTAACACAAACGGTCTTACTGGGAGAAAAGCGGAAGCCGGTTTCGATGCTCGAAGAGTGGAGGCAATCGAGATATCCTTGAAGACGTCGTTCAAGAAGGCTGGTTCGTTGAGAACTGTAGTAGATCGCAAAATCTTCCACAAAGAGGGAGCCTGAGACATCAGGAAGGAGACAATCCATAATTGGATTTATGGCAATGGCAAACAGTACAAAACCTAGCACGGAGCCCTGGGGTACCCCGTTTTCTTGGGAGAAAGTACAGGAGAGCGTAGTGTTCACCCGCACTCTAAATGTGCGCTCTGCCATAAATTTGCGAAAAAAAGGTGCAGTCTACCTCGATAGCCCCAAGAGAACGCTCTCTCCAGATCAAAAAATTTGCTACCGTTTGGCGTTTCCGGAGAAAATTGTTCATGATATAAGTGGAGAGAGCAACAAGATGGTCAACTGCAGAATGATGCTTTCGGAAACCGCATTGGGCAGGTGTTAAAAGACTGCTGGACTCCAGCCACAAAGCTAAACTGCAATTCACCATACTCTCCAAAACCTTACATACACTACTCTTGAGAGAAATGAGGCGATAGCTAGAGGGGAGCTGTTTGTCCCTTCCAGGTTTCGGAACAGGAATGATGATAGTTTCCCGCCATCGTCAGGGAAAAGTATTGTCGGTCCAAAGTCGATTATAAAGGCGAAGGAAGTAACGCAGACTATGGTATGATAAATGCAGCAACATTTGGATGTGGATACCATCCGGTCCTGGGGCGGAGAAGCGAGAAGAAGAGAGTGCATGTTGGAGTTCCCGCATGGAGAAAACATTATTATAGCTTTTGCGATTTTGAGAGGTGAAAGCAAGAGGCTGCACTTCCGCTGCACGTTTCTTCAGGAGAAACGTTGGCAGGTAATTTGAAGATCTCGAAATCTCAGCAAAGTGTGGACCCAATGGGTTAGAAATTGCGACGGGGTCCACTAATGTATCATGTGCGACAGTGAGCCCAGAGGCAGGGGAGATGTCAGATAACCATGGAATACGACTCTAAACTTCCGAGGAGGGAGTGAAGGTGTTAAATGAGCTAGTAAAGAAGTCCCAGCTTGCCTTCTTGCTATCGCGGATGAGGCAACGGCTTCGCGCATGGAACTGCTTATAGCGGATATAGTTGGCTAAAGTAGGATGGTGTCTGAAAACGCGAAGAGCACGTCGCCGCTCATGTATTGGGTCATGGCATGCCTCGTTCCACCAAGGAACTGGGGGGCGGCGGGGCAATTCAGAGGTCTGAGGTATTGAACGTTCCGCAGCTGTAAGAATAACGTCGGTAGTATGAGTGACCTCATTGTCAACGCTAGGAAAGTGACGGTCATCGAATGTCGCTAGAGACGGAAAGTGTCCAATCGGCTTGGGCAAACTTCAGTGTCGCGGGCACATATATATGGCCGTTGTGGCTGCAATCTAAGGACACATGGAAACTGGTCATTGGGTGTGTATCAGCAAGGGCGAACCATTCGAATCGCCGAGCTAGCGGAACAGTACTGATGGAAAGGTCCAAATGAGAGAAATTTGTCGTGGAGGCAGACAAAAATGTAGGGTCCCCAGTGTTTGAGGCAAACTAGATCCGCTTGGTGGAAGACGTCTATCAATAGTGAGCCACACGGACAAGGATGTGAAGATCCCAAAGCGGGTGGTGGGCACTGAAGCCCCCAACCAGCAAATAGGGGGGTGGAAGCTGACCAAGAAGATGAAGGAGATCAGCTCGTGCCATTGGTGTGGACGATGGAATGTAAACAGTACAAAGAGACAAGGCGTATCCCGAAAGGGAAAGACGGACAGCAACAGCTTTGAAGGAAGTGTTTAAGGGGATTGGGTGATAATGGAGAGTATCATGGAGAAGAATCACGAGTCCTCCAGGTGCTGGAGTGCCTTCAACAGGGGGAGGGGGGGGTCAAATCTGACTGACTGAAAATGGGGGAAAACAAAGTGGTCGTGAGGACGCAGCTTTGTTTCCTGAAGACAGAAGATGACCAGCGAGTAGGATCACGAGAGGATCGACAATTCATCCCGATTGGCTCAAATGCCGCAGATATTCCAATGGATAATGGACATAGGGTGGACAGAAAATGGAAGAATGTGACCAAGGTTGCCCTCAACTCAACAACTGCTCAGAGCTTGTGACCGAGCGTATGGAATGGCATTCAGGTGAAGGCAGAAGACCCTGATCCATAGGTTGTTCAGGAACAGCTCCTCTGCCACCAGCGATCGGCCGATAGCAGTGTGCCTCGGCGACACAGAAGACGGCCGAGGGCAGCTACTGCCAGGTGGTGCTGTAGATGAGACACGCCATGGCAGGGAAGGATAGGAACTGGGTTTCTTATTAGCCTTCTTGGAAACAGGATGTTTAGATGAAGGAGAAACCGATGGTTGTGAAGTTGGGGTACGTAAAAAATCTTCACGAGTAGGCTCTCTTTTGGAAGTCCGGGTGTCTGACTTTTAGGCTCGAGATTTAGCAGAACCTGATGAAGGGTGAGCCATAGAGTGAGCAGGCGAGAGTGGGGAGGTTGAACGGGCGTTCTTTGCGCTGGCCGCCTGACGACTGTGGCACTTAAGGTGAGATCACAAGTCTGCTTGGCTGCCTCCTTTGTCGGCCGAGGAGAGGGAAGGACAGTGCTGTATTTACCTGTCTAAGGCACAGTGGGCTTTCGACTGGTGAATAATTTTCAAGCAGAGGAGGTCAACACCTTTTCCTTCACTCTGATTTCCTGATTGCCCCATTTTTAAAGGCGAAAAGCTCAATCTCTAGAGGAAGCTGCACGGTCACCCATACAGTTGATGCAACAAGGGACGGAGGTGGACAAGCACCCTCATGGGCATCCTTGCCACACGTAACACATTTGGACGGATTGGAGTAGGACTGGCTGGTATGATTGAACCGCTGACACCGATAGCAATGCGTAGGGTTTGGGATGTAAGGGTGAACGGAAATTCTCTCATAGCCCGCTTTATGTTCAATGGGAGTTGAACTCTGTCAAATGTCAAGAAGACAGTACAGGTTGGAACGATGTTCATGTCAACTCTTTACATGACTCGATGAATAGCTGTTACGCCCTGGTCAGACAGGTAGTGTTGAATTTCCTCGTCAGACAATCCACCGAAGGAGCGCGTATAAACGACCCCATGTGAGTAATTTAAAGTGTGGTGTGCTTCCACCCGGACAGGGAAGGTGAAGTATGCAGCTATTTTTTTGCCTGGAGGGCACTGACTGTTTCTAACAACAAGGAGCCATTTTGTAATCTGGAACAAGAATTTATAGGACCTGCAATTGCATCGACACCTTCATCAGATAGAGCAACAACAAGGAACAGTGGCAATGATGGAAGAACTGTGGCTGAGACTCATTGAACTTACGCTTGTGAGCAGACATAGTAGAAAATAAGGAAACTATTGCGGAAATATCCCCCATGATTACCGGCATCTCCGATGGCGCACTCCTCCCTTGTGGGGGCCCTCTCTGAGGGCACTCCCGTCTTAGGTAATTGTTCACACCTCCTGAGAAACAGACAGAGGGACCAATCGGCACTTTCGGAAGGTATCAGCTCGGGTAATCACACCTCCCTAGGCCTGGCCGTTACCAGGGGGTACGTACGTGTCCTACCTGTCTACCCGAGGTGGGGAATTACGCGTTACCCCGTCACTGGCTACGCATGGAAATGCGTGGGTTGGCCTTCAAACACGCACAGTGAGGAAAAAAAGAGAAAGGGAAAGGAAAGAGGTCTCAAATGCCGCAGCAGAGAAAAAGGGAAAGAGAAGAGGTAAAGAAAAGAGAAGGACAAAGGAAGGACGTAGACTTGCAAGCAGAGAAAGCGAAGAATGTGTTACATTTTCGAGTGTACGTCTCCGGATGTAGGCACAAAACATACTCCCAAAGGGGGAGAAAGGAAAGGAAAGAGGTGGACATTGGGGGCGGGGGGGCAGACTAAGATGGGGGATGGGGAAGGATGCGGAAAAGGAAGGTGCGCAGCCCGGAAAGAAAGGAGGGCCACATTACCTTGGGGTCCAGTGCTCGCTACACAAGTATCCACAAAAAGAGTTGTGGACTCCCTGGGGGGCTGTAGGTGTGTGTGACCCATTAATGCAGGTGTGTCAGTCACTTCAAAATAAGTTTCTTGCAAGCTGATACAGAATGGTTTCTCATGGACCAAGAGCAGTAATTCTCCCAAATCTGATCGGCATCCATTTAAGTTCCACTTCAACACAAGACCCTGTGGGATAAATTAATTTTTCTCCCTTGGGGGTAGTGACGTACCCTCAAGGTCAGGGGGAATTTAGCCAATGTGCGGCTTTCCGAATCCTCTAATTGTAAATCCATATCCTCTACAGTAACATCCCCATCTGAGGGAGAGAGCTCATGATTCAAAGGTTTCACTATCACTTTCTTCAACTTTGAACTACTTTTTGAATGAAGTTTTTCCTTACTTATGGGATGAGTGGTTGCTTGTATTGAGGAGATAGCTTAGTAGGCTTCTCATGGAGGGCAGCGGTATGTGGATTAGGTTGTAAGCCCATAATCGCTGATGCTCTGTGCATAATTCTTCCAGGTGGCCTGACCTTTCATCCCTTTCCTCCAGTCCACATTCTTATATTTTTACGGGTCAAAAGGAATGTTCGATATAAGTCATTGGCTTTGGCCAGTGATATAATGGTAATGGCTGTTCTCACTTCACTTTTTCATGCAAATATTCATGGTTTTGTGGTTTGTTGGCAAAGTGAATCACTATGAAAAAAAAAAAAGTTGTTGTGACAGAGTGACCTATAGTTTTGCCTGAGGCCTTGGTTAGGTTGGAAGACGAGTTGGCAAAGCCAACAAATGTGATACTAAAAAGAAGAACTTTGGCAGCAGTGACAGACTGGTCTGTTGGTTCATCTGTTTGAAAAAAATAATCTAACACCACATTACAGTCATATTTACAGTGTTTGTTATGTTTCGTACGTCACTGGCCAAAGCCAATGACTCTTATCAAACATTCCTCTATGTCCACTTTTTATTCTCTTCTTTTTCCTATTACTGAATTTCTGTCCCCCTCATCATGAATAAATCTTTATCACACCGTTCATCTGAATTAATTTATTTTATCCCATCATATTTGCCTTCAGTCCCTTCATTGGCTGTGGAGCTATGAGGAATGTATGGTTTTACTAGTGTGATGGATTCATTAAAAAAGTTACTACTACTGTATTACCCTACTTCACTTTGCACTGAAAGCTGTACTCACCTAGCCAGAAATCCTGTTCTTCTTGTGTCTGTACATCACTTATTACTACTATGTGTAACTTCAAATTTTCAATTTTTACATTTTAAATTCTCTAACATACCTTCCCAGTTAATGGTTCTAACATTCCATACTCCAATGAGTAGATGGCATTTTTTTTCTTTTCCCTCTCTCTCCTGAAACTCTCCTCCCTCCCCCCAATTAGTGGTTCCTACCCACTGAGTTGAATGTGGGACTATTTACTTCTGAAATATTTTACTAAACAAGATGCCACCATTATGACACCTTATCTTGGAGCTGCATGTCCTTGGGAAGTGAAATGGCGTACTTTCTCATGGCTTTCAGCTACTTGCAGACCAACATATTAATGCCATTTTGGCTGTCTCTTCTCAGGAACCTTACATTAGTCTGGTCTGCCCACATATATCCCTCCAATGTAGTTGCAGTATGGTATATCTACCATCTACCTGGATCATCGAGTGATGCATGCAAGGTTCATAGTTGAAGAGGGTTGGGGGAGTTAGAGGGGTGGGGGCAGATTTCATTCATTTCATACTTACAAATATACCAAATTACCTTTGTTTTGTTCTCAGAGTTATGAATTTTCAGTGCTAAGTATATGGCTTTTACTTTTTTTTTTTTTTTTGCACCACATTAAAGAGTTTGGAAATAACGCTTGCAGTGCTCTCTAAATTTTCATTACAACTAGCCTTTTACATTATATAAGGAGGTTTCTTCTTAGCACAAGATACTTTGAACCAGATATCACTAGTTCTCTTACTACTTCCCACCCCCCTCCAGTAACACGAAATTAAGTGGCCCTTAAGATAGAGCACTGATCGCTCATAAACTGGTAGATGTCATGATGAGAACAGCTACCACTATTCAGTGATTTGTACACAGATCTATAAAGCTTTTTATTTCACATTTTGCGGATAAGGCAAACCACTTTGGTACACATGGAACTAATCCATATGCAGGCCAAAATTTTTAGAAGTGTTGAGCAATAGGGAAAGAATATCAGTCATCTGACATTTTAATGCTTTGCTATTATTATTGAATTTGAGATTCTTAAGTTTCTAAATAAGCCTGTAATGATACTTCTCTCAAATTTATTTTGTGAGGTATGCAAGTTGTTAATGAGAAAAATGTACATCTTCCCATACGAGTCTTCCAGCATAGTTAATTCTTCTTTCGAGTCAACATACTGTGTGGTTGCCAAGATTGACCAATTGACTGAAGCATCAAGTACTGACGAAGTTAGCAATATCAAAGGGCTGTACGGAAGAGAACTGCTTACTGAATGTGTTTTCACTTCCAACTTTAGTGGATTAGGCGTGTGCCACTGTCGCTCCCATCCCCTCCCTAAAATCTACTTATGGTGAAGAGTTGCACAGCCCAAGGTCTAGGGTAGGTTCACAGATAATCTAGTTGAGAGTTGGCATATCCACAAAGTTCGAATACGAAATAAAGGTTGTGTAACAGATTCATCAGCAGCGCGTTACAAAGTACATGTTTGTTCCATATTAACAGTACAACTGTAATTAACAGAAACGCTATGGTACATTATAGACAAAATTACAAGTAGTATTCTGGTGCGTATTGGGGCCTATGTACATATAATTTCTTTCACCTATGGCAAGGTTTGTTAATGTGAAATATGCCGTGTGGCACCGTGGCTGCTAATTTAGTTCAAAGGTGCGAGTAAGGCAACGCCGTGTAACTATCAACAGTGCCACCACGTCTGCAATATATTTTTTTTAATCACTCCTTGTTTATGAGAGGATCTTCTAATGTACTGTGCACATACCATAGGCTACATCACTTACAAAATATCACCAGTGAAATGTTCCAGATTTGAAATAGCTTAAAACTACCAGCGTTCATAAATTAACATTACAAGAAAAACGGTACTAGCCAATACTGACTAGGTTTTATAGTTATTACTGACCACACACTATGAAGCAGTGCCAACGTTCAAAACATGTTGTTCACGATTACTATGTTACCGTTCTATAAAGAAAAGCTTAATACTTACCGTAAAGTATGATGACCTACTTTATCCAACGCAGTTCCTTCTATTAAACAGTCAAACGCAACATTATCGGTGCTCTTGTTATAATTCAAAAGTTTGAGAAGTTCAAACCTCTGAAAAATACATTTCTCCATATTATATAAGGCCACTGTTCCTCCCGGCGGTCGTATATAAAATTCCATGTCTTCAACATTCTAGCAGACGATAGCTGTTAGCGTTCTATACCAAAAAGTTGAATGGCGTTAAACAGGGAATTTTACTATTAGTTCTATTAACGGTCCATTGCGCTATTTCCTACTTATTTCTCATATGTTTCTAGATTTCTGACAACTGCTCGCAATTAACTAACGGTTCGACAACATACGTACACCATTACATATTACAATTACTTGAAAGTTCGCGGGTTTCAAAGCCTTTCCAGGACACACAATGTAAGGTATCTTTGACTTACAGTGGTCTTTGATTAGTAGTAAACGATGCTAGCAATTACACTTCGACCATAGGTACCAATATCTGTGGTCGAACGAAGTGGTCGAAGCAATTACCCCACGCTTGGCGAGGATAGTGACGTAACGTCACGTCATCGAGACGTAAATAAACCTAAATCGACTACATGAGTACCTATATCGATCTTTGCAGTTGTACCATGGAAATGCACGATAACGTGAAAGCAAAATGTAAATACATTAGTACAAACGACGTAACAGCAGTTGTGTGGTATGTTCATCCCAGCTGAATTGGTTATTAAGCTCGAATCCCACCAATTTTGGGGTCTAGTCAAGCAGGAAATACAATCTGTCGGCTTTGACCAATTACGACAAATATTATTCAAGGATAATAATGTCTTCGCTTTCAGCCATAGATAATAAAACAGTTCTGTGTTCCGGCTAAGCGCTATCACTGTACATTAAAACAACTGAATGTGATTTTAAGAGAGATCGCTACATATTGCTCAAAATATTCTTTGTGTGCATTTACTTAAATAATTGGTTGTTTGCAGTTCATTCGGTACTTAATTTCATTCTTCGTGATATTGAGTTAATTTGAACTATTAGTTTCTTCTTTTAGGACAATTTTTAGTATCTCAATTTCGTTTGTAGGTATGGATTTATCTGGATGAACCTCGATGATTTGACAGAGGCTATGGGTGTAGACATGTTGGCCACGATTTTTTTTACAAATGTGTAGTCTTGTTGCCGCGTATGTTCGATGTCGAGAGTGCGACGAACATATGAGCCTCGCCGTACTCACGACTTATTTGTATGGCGCTGCAGCAACGATTGGTTGTCCTTTAGACATGGGACGTGGTTCCATAAATCTAAGCTAGCCTTGAGAGACATTATGAAAATCACGTACTGTTGGTGTTTGAGATATCGTAGGTGGCTGTATGCCCATTGCCCATGAATATCATGTGAGGGTTCAGAAAAGACCCTTGTTAGGGGAAGAAGGACAGAAAGAAAGCAAATTTTAAGAGAGGTTAGAACTGAGACAAAACTTCAGTTTGAGAAAGAAATCTAAAAACTTAATTCCAGCTTATTATATTTGCATAAACAGCTATTGGTTAATAATTTTCAACAGTCAGCAGATAATTTAACTCTACTCAATTTTAACTCAGTTAATGTGAAATGTCAGCTATCTTTATTGCATCAAAATATTCGAGGACTGAAAAATAAAATTAATGAATTAACTACCTGTATAGATGAATTAGAGTCTTCAAACCAGCTGACTTAATCTGCCTCTCTGAACCTCAAGTGACCACTGGTATAGAACTTTTAAGTGTTACGGGGTTTAGATTAGCATCTCACTTTTGTAGATCAGAAATGGAGAAAGGAGGAGTTGCCACATTCATCAGAAACTGTCATAAATTTAAGAACACAGACATTCACAAATTTTGCCCATAACAGCATATGGAAGCTTGTGCGACAGAAGTAGAATTTCACAAAAAAACCTTCATTATATTAAGTGTATATTGAGCAACTGCAGGTACCTTTAATCTGTTTGTAAGCCACCTTGAAGCTCTATTGGCCTATTTAACAACCAAAAACAAAGAAGTAATGGTTGCTGGTGATTTCTATGTAGATTTCCTTAAAGACTCTCCCAATAAGAACTTATTTGATTTAGTAACACTATCATTCAACTTAATTCCCACTGTAAAGTCCCCCAATAGGGTAGCCAATTGCTCACAAACAGCCATTGATAATATCTCTATAAAAAAGTCCATTGAACAAAATTATATTACAAAACCAATAGTCAATGGACTCTCAGACCATGACATGCAGTTCCTTCTGTTAAATGTTAATACTGAACAGGATATAAAATCTGTTAAATCTGAGCTCAAGAGGGTAATCGTTGTTGTGGTCTTCATTGTTGTTGTGGTCTTCAGTCCTGAGACTGGTTTGATGCAGCTCTCCATGCTACTCTGTCCTGTGCAAGCTTCTTCATCTCCAAATATGTACTGCAGCCTACATCCTTCTGAATCTGTTTGGTGTATTGATCTCTTGCTCTCCCTCTACGATTTTTACCCTCCTCGCTGCCCTCCATTACTAAAATGGGGATTCTTGACGCCTCAGAACTGATCCCTTCTTCTTGTCAAGTTGTGCCACAAACTCCTCTTATCCCCAATCCTATTCAACACCACCTCGTTAGTTATGTGACCTACCCATCTAGTCTTCAGCATTCTTCTGTAGCACCACATTTCAAAGGCTTCTATTCTCTTCTTGTCCAAACTATTTATCGACCATGTTTCACTTCTGTACATGGCTACCCACCATACAAATACTTTCAGAAACAACTTCCTGACATTTAAATCTATACTCCATGTTAACAAATTTCTCTTCTTCAGAAACGCTTTCCTTGCCATTGCCAGTCTACATTTTATATCCTCTCTACTTCGACCATCATCAGTTACTTTGCTCCCCAAATAGCAAAACTCCTTTACTGTTTTAAATGTCTCAATTCCTAATCTAATTCCCTCAGCATCGCCCGACTTAATTTGACTACATTCCATTATTCTCGTTTTCCTTTTGTTGATGTTCATCTTATATCCTCCTTTCAAGACACTGTCCATTCCGTTCAACTGCTCTTCCAAGTCCTTTGCTGTCTCTGACAGGATTACAATGTCATCGGCGAACCTCAAAGTTTTTATTTCTTCTCCCTGGATTTTAATACCTACTCCGAATTTCTCTTTTGTTTGCTCAATATACAGATTGAATAATATCAGGGAGTGGCTACAACCCTGTCTCACTCCCTTCCCAACCACTGCTTCAGTTTCATGTCCCACGACTCTTATAAATGCCATCTGGTTTCTGTACAAATCGTAAATAGCTTTTCGTTCCCTGTATTTTACCCCTGCCACCTTCAGAATTTGAAAGAGATTATTCCAGTCAACATTGTCAAAAGCTTTCTGCAAGTCTACAAATGCTAGAAACGTAGGTTTGCCTTTTCTTAATCTAGCTTCTAAGATAAGTAGTAGGGTCAGTATTGCCTCGCGTGTTCCCATATTTATACGGAATCTAAACTGATCTTATCTGAGGTCGGCTTCTACCAGTTTTTCCATTCGTCTGTACAGAATTCGCGTTAGTATTTTGCATCCGTGACTTATTAAACTGACAGTTCGGTAATTTTCACATTTGTCAACGTCTGCTTTCTTTGGGATTGGAATTATTATATTCTTCTTGAAGTCTAAGGGTATTTCTCCTGTCTTATACATTTTCCTTACCAGATGGTAGCGTTTTGTTAAGACTGGCTCTAGCAAGGCTATCAGTAGTTCTAATGGAATGTTGTCTACTCCTGGGGCCTTGTTTCGACTTAGGTCTTTCAGTACTCTATTAAATTCTTCACCCTGTATCATATCTCCAATTTCATGTTCATCTACATTCAGTTCCGTTTCCATAATATTGTCCTCAAGAACATCGCCCTTTTATAGTCCCTCTATATACTCCTTCCACCTTTCTGCTTTCCCTTCTTTGCTTAGAACTGGGTTTCCATCTGAGCCCTTGATATTCATACAAGTGGTTCTCTTTTCTCCAAAGGTCTCTTTAATTTTCCTGTAGGCAGTATCTATCTTACCCCTAGTGAGTTAAGGCTCTACATCCTTACATTTGTCCTCTAGTCATGCCTGCTTAGCCATTTTGCACTTCCTGTCGATCTCATTTTTGAGACGTTTTATTCCTTTTTGCCTGCTTCATTTACTGCATTTTTATATTTTCTTCTTTCATCAATTAAATTCATTATTTCTTCTGTCACCCAAGGATTTCTACTAGCCCTCGTCTTTTTACCTACTTGATCCAATGCTGCCTTCACCACTTCATCCCTCAAAGCTATCCATTCTTCTTCTACTCTATTTCTTTCCCCCATTACTGTCAATTGTTACCTTATGCTCTCCCTGAAACTCTGTACAACCTCTTGTTCTTTCAGTTTATCCAGGTCCCATCTCCTTAAATTCCCACCTTTTTGCAGTTTCTTCAGTTTTAATCTACAGTTCATAACCAATAGTTTGTGGTCAGTGTCCACATCTGCCCCTGGAAATGGCTTACAATTTAAAACCTCGTTCCTAAATATCTGTCTTACCATTATATAATCTATCTGATATCTTCTAGTATCTCCAGGGATCTTCCATGTATACAACATTCTTTCATGATTCTTGAACCAAGAGGGTAATCAATAAGCCAAAAACTGATTATTTTAGGACACTCCTCAGAGACATTCACTGGACTGATGTTTACAGTGCTCATGGCATGAATGAAAAATACAACACTTTTGCTTACCATATTCGAATACTGTTTTCCCCAAATAATTACCAAGGTTAGAGCAAAGTCTACAAAGAAGCCATGGATTACTCAAGGAATAGGGGTATCTTGTAAAACAATAAGAAAACTGTATCTGTCAATCCAAAACAGTTCAAAAGTTGATGCTACAGCACATTAGAAGAAATATTACAAAATATTAAATACTGTAATATGGACGTCAAAGCAAATATATTACAAGGAAAAGCTAGTCATATCAGATAACAAAATAAAGACAATATGAGATATAATGAAGGACGAGACCGGTATAACCAGACATGAAGAGGAACAAATAGCATTAAGAGTAAATGGTACATTGGTGACAGATGTGTACGGTGTTGCAGAAATTTTTAACAAACATTTCATAATTGTTACTGAAAAGATGGGGTTGTCAGGTTCAGTAGATGCTGCTATGGAATACCTCAGATGAGACATTTCAAGTAACTTCTATAGTATGAATTTGACCCTCACTACCCCAACATAAATAATGTCCATCATAAAATCTTTAAAATGAAAACATCTAGTGTGTATGATGAAATATCAGCATAGTTAATTAAAGACTGTGATTCTGAGCTAAGTAATATATTAAGCTATCTGACCTGGCCTAGTAACAATAACCAAAACGGCCTTGTTGTGCTGGTACTGCGAACGGCTGAAAGCAAGGGGAAACTACGGCCGTAATTTTTCCTGAGGGCATGCAGCTTTACTGTATGATTAAATGATGATGGCGTCCTCTTGGGTAAAATATTCCGGAGGTAAAAAAGTCCCCCATTCGGACCTCCGGGCGGGGACTACTCAAGAGGATGTCGTTATCAGCAGAAAGAAAACTGGCGTTCTACGGATCGGAGCGTGGAATGTCAGATCACTCAATCGGGCAGGTAGGTTAGAAAATTTAAAAAGGGAAATGGATAGGTTAAAGTTAGATATAGTGGGAATTAGTGAAGTTCGGTGGAAGGAGGAACAAGACTTCTGGTCAGGTGACTACAGGGTTATAAACACAAAATCAAATAGGGGTACTGCAGGAGTAGGTTTAATAATGAATAGGAAAACAGGAATGCGGGTAAGCTACTACAAACAGCATGGTGAACGCATTATTGTGGCCAAGATAGATACGAAAACCCACACCTACTACAGTAGTACAAGTTTATATGCCAACTAGCTCTGCAGATGAGGAAGAAATTGAAGAAATGAATGATGAAATAAAAGAAATTATTCAGATAGTGAAGGGTGACGAAAGTTTATAATGGTAAGACAGAGATTTAGGAACCAAGTTTTAGATTGTAAGACATTTCCAAGGACAGATGTGGACTCTGACCACAATCTATTGGTTATACCCTGTAGATTAAAACTGAAGAAACTGCAAAAAGGTGGGAATTTAAGGAGATGGGACCTGGATAAACTGAAAGAACAAGAGGTTGTACAGAGTTTCAGGGAGAGCATAAGGTAACAATTGACAGTAATGGGGGAAAGAAATAGAGTAGAAGAAGAATGGATAGCTTTGAGGGATGAAGTGGTGAAGGCAGCATTGGATCAAGTAGGTAAAAAGACGAGGGCTAGTAGAAATCCTTGGGTGACAGAAGAAATATTAAATTTAATTGATGAAAGGAGAAAATATAAAAATCCAGTAAATGAAGCAGGCAAAAAGGAATACAAACGTCTCAAAAATGAGATCGACAGGAAGTGCAAAATGGCTAAGCAGTGATGGCTAGAGTACAAATGTAAGGATGTAGAGGCTTATCTTACTAGGGATAAGATAGATACTGCCTACAGGAAAATTAGAGAGACCTTTGGAGATAAGAGAACCACTTGTATGAACATCAAGAACTCGGATGGAAACCCTGTTCTAACCAAAAAAGGGAAAGCAGAAAGGTGGAAGGAGTATATAGAGGGCCTACACGAGGGCGATGTACTTGAGGACAACATTATGGAAATGAAGGAGGATATGGATGAAGATAAGATGGGAGATGCGATACTGCGTGAAGAGTTTGACAGAGCATTGAAGGACCTGAGTCGAAACAAGGCCCCCCGGAGTAGACAACATTCCATTGGAACTACTGACGGCCTTGGGAGAGCCAGTCCTGACAAAACTCTACAGTCTGTGAGCAAGGTGTATGAAACAAGCGAAATACCCTCAGACTTCAAGAAGAATATAATAATTCCAATCCCAAAGAAAGCAGGTGTTGACAGATGTGAAAATTACCGAACAATCAGTCTAATAAGCCACAGCTGCAAAATACTAACACGGATTCTTTACAGATGAATGGAAAAACTAATAGAAACCGACCTCGGGGAATATCAGTTTGGATTCTGTAGAAATACTGGAACACGTGAGGGAATACTGACCTTACGACCTATCTTAGAAGAAATATTAAGGAAAGACAAACCTACGTTTCTAGCGAAAGACTATTTACAAATTGTACAGAAACCAGATGGCAGTTATAAGAGTCGAGGGACATGAAAGGGAAACAGTTGTTGGGGAAGGGAATAAGACATGGTTGTAGCCTCTCCCCAATGTTTTTCAATCTGTATATTGAGCAAGCAGTAGAGGAAACAAAAGAGAAATTCGGAGTAGGTATTAAAATCCAGGGAGAAGAAATAAAAATTTTGAGGTTCGCCGATGACATTGTGATTCTGTCAGAGACAGCAAAGGACTTGGAAGAGCAGTTGAACGGAATGGACAGTGTCTTGAAAGGAGGGTATAAGATGAACATCAACAAAAGCAAAACGAGAATAATGGAATGTAGTCAAATTAAGTCAGGTGATACTGAGGGAATTAGATTAGGAAATGAGACACTTAAAGTAGTAAAGGGGAGCAAAATAACTGATGATGGTCAAAGTAGAGAGGATATAAAATGTAGACTGGCAATGGCAAGGAAAGCGTTTCTGAAGAAGAGAAACTTGTCAACATCGAGTATAGATTTAAGTGTCAGGAAGTCATTTCTGAAAGTATTTGTATGGAGTGTAGCCTTGTATGGAAGTGAAACATGGACAATAAATAGTTTGGACAAGAAGAGAATAGAAGCTTTCGAAATGTGGTGTTACAGAAGAATGCTGAAGATTAGATGGGTAGGTCATATAACTAACGAGGAGGTATTGAATAGGACTGGGGAGAAGAGAAGTTTGTGGCACAATTTGACGAGAAGAAGGGATCAGTTGGTAGGACATGTTCTGAGGCATCAAGGGATCACCAATTTAGTATTGGAGGGCAGCGTGAAAAGTAAAAATCGTAGAGGGAGACCAAGAGATGAATACACTAAGCAGATTCAGAAGGGTGTAGGTTGCAGTAGGTACTGGGAGATGAAGAAGCTTGCACAGGATAGAGTGGCATGGAGAGCTGCATCAAACCAGTCTCAGGACTGAAGACCACAACAACAACAAAATCTCTGTAACCAGTCGTTTATCAGTGGAATATTTGCTAAATGGTTGAAATATGCTGAAGTTAAGCCACTGTTTAAGAAGGGAGATAAACAAATAGTATCAAATTTCCATCGAATTTCACTGTTGCCTTCATTCTCAAACACTTTAGAAAAAGTAATGTACAGTTGGCTTTATAACCATCTTATCTCAAATAACCTGCTGTCAAACTCACAGTTTGGAGTTCTTTAAGGTTCTGATATTGAGAAGCCTATCTACATTTTGCGATCTGTCAAAGGCATTTGACTGTTTAAATCACAATATCCTTTTAAGTAAATTGGAATATTATAGTGTACATCTACATCTACATGACTACTCTGCAATTCACATTTAAGTGCTTGGCAGAGGGTTCATCGAACCACAATCATACTATCTCTCTACTATTCCACTCCCGAACAGCGAGCGGGAAAAACGAACACCTAAACCTTTCTGTTCGAGCTCTGATTTATCTTATTTTATTTTGATGATCATTCCTACCTATGTAGGTTGGGCTCAACAAAATATTTTCGCATTCGGAAGAGAAAGTTGGTGACTGAAATTTCGTAAAAAGCTCTCGCCGCGACGAAAAACGTCTATGCTGTAATGACTTCCATCCCAACTCGTGTATCATATCTGCCACACTCTCTCCCCTATAACGCGATAATACAAAACGAGCTGCCCTTCTTTACACCCTCTCGATGTCCTCCGTCAATCCCACCTGGTAAGGATCCCACACCGCGCAGCAATATTCTAACAGAGGACGAACGAGTGTAGTGTAAGCTGTCTCTTTAGTGGACTTGTTGCATCTTCTAAGTGTCCTGCCAATGAAACGCAACCTTTGGCTCGCCTTCCCGACAATATTATCTATGTGGTCCTTTCAACTGAAGTTGTTTGTAATTTTAACACCCAGGTACTTAGTTGAATTGACAGCCTTGAGAATTGTACTATTTATCGAGTAATCGAATTCCAACGGATTTCTTTTCGAACTCATGTGTAACAGGAAATGCTGCAAAATGGGTCAAATCTTATATCTCTGGCAGGAAACAAAGGGTGTTATTAGGAAAGAGACATGTATCAAGCTATCAGGCATCATCCAACTGGAATTTAATTACATGTAGGGTCCCACAAGGTCCCATTTTGGGGCCCTTACTTTTACTTGTGTATATGAATGCCCTTTCATCAGTAACATTACCAGATGCCAAGTTCGTTTTGTTTGTCAGTGATACAGACATTGCAATAAATAGCAAAACAAGTGTATTCTTCGAAAGATCAGGTAATAAAATATTTGTGGTCGTTAATCACTGGTTCCTAGCCAATTCTTTGTGACTAAACTTTGAAAAAACACACTACATGCAGTTCAGAACTTGTATGGGGTGTCCCACGAGTATATGTATAACATACGATGACAAGAAGATAGAAGAAGTGGACAGTGTTAAATTCTTGGGATTACAGCAAGATAATAAATTCAAGTGGGAGGAGCACATCACAGAACTGCTGTAGCGTCTTAACAAATCTCTGTTTGCAATGCGAATTTTGCCACATGTAAGGGATATAAAAATGAAAAAGCTGGCATATTATGCTTACATTAATTCCATAATGTCATATGGGATTATTTTTTGGAGTAAGCCAAGCTAAAGTTTTCGGGCAGTAAGAGTTATATGTGGTGTGAACTCAAGAACATCCTGCAGAAGCCTGTTTAGGGAACTAGGGATACAAACTACTGCTTCCCAATATATTTATTCCTTAATGAAATTTGTCATTAAAAGTGTATCACTTTTTCAAAGCAACAGCTCAACTGGTGGAATCAATAGTAGAAATAAGAATAATCTTCACAATGATTTAAAGTCACTTAGTCTTGTACAAAAAGGTGTGCATTATTCAGGATCACACATTTTCAATAACTTTCCAGCAGTCATAAAAAGCTTGACAACCAATGAAATTCACTTTAAGAGAAACCTAAAGGATTTATTAGTGGCCAACTCCTTCTACTCTATTGTTGAATTCCGCAGTAAAACCAACTGATTTATATATATATATATATATATATATATATATATATATATAATAAGTACTGCATAATTTCTGTTCATTAATGTGTTCATGTGTGTGTGTGTGTGTGTGTGTGTGTGTAAGAACAATCTAACTTCTGCACCATTTTAGTGCAGTAATGTGTTCATTGTAAATAAGTATTATAGTAGTTGTAATACATGTTTATTACCTTATAAATAAACAAAGAACTTTTTAATTTTAAATTCAGTGCTTTAGTATTTGTAAAATGACTCTTTCATATAGAGTTCATTAAAAAATGACGATCATTCCACTTGGGACCTGTGGAATGGTACATTAGCTTATTTGTTTTAGTTGTAAATATTTGTCATGCATTGTTGTTTTTATGACATGTTCCACATCCTGGAGGACCTCATCACTACGGATCAATTGGAATGAAAGTAAATCTAATCTAATCTAATCTAAAAGTAAGCACACAGTTGTGGATTGGTAGTCTTTTTTAGTAGGGAAGTTTGTGGGGAATACGGTGAAATATAGGGAGGCGTTGGGGGGGGGGGGAGAGGGAGCTCGGATGTTATGGTCGAAATTGACGAGTCGCATGTTAACAAAAAGAAGTACAACAGGGGGAACCGCCGGTGGGATTATGGGTTTGGAGGGCTGTAGATTCAGGTCAAGAGTGTGATGATGTAGTGTTTAAAGTAGCACTCAATCGAAGGAAGGAAGTTTTGGCCACATTGCAGAAGGTTCCATTGTAATTTCAGATGGTTTTTCTTCATATAGGGATTTAGGGGAAAGGGCCTATCAGCATCTCGTAGTTAATCACAATATTGAGTTCAAATCACTATCCACGAGGGCTTAACACAAATAGCACAGAGGATTAGTGGTCAGCTGTGAAATCTCTTGTTGGGAAGGTGAAACGCCGGATTTCAACACTTCAAAGTCAGTAAGACAAATATTCCTGGAGGCGTAGTTTTCCACAAACATATTGCCCGTTTAAATGTTTTGTTAAATGTGTTGGGCAAATGTACCATCCGAAATATATTAGCTAGTTTCACATTAGGATGGTGGGGTGGGAAGGGGGTGAATTAGTGTGTGTGTGTATATATATTGTGTGTGTTTTCGTAATGTTTTGTTTGTTGTGAATGTGATTTTTGTTGATGTCTTTCTAGGCGAGCTTCAGTTCTTTCTTTTATGAAGTACCCGTGCAGTAAATTCAGTTTTCCATTTTTTTCTTTCACTGCATTTGACTATTTTGAAATATTTCATTGTTGCATTTCATCATTACGTATGTTTTCGTGTACTCCAGTACGTAACAGAAATTTCGCAACTGTCGTTCTTCTTTCGTTTCCCAGCACTAGCATCAGTAGGATTTTTTCGAATCTTGTACTAGCAATATTCTACATCTACATCTACATCCATACTCCACAAGCCACCTGACGATGTGTGGCCGAGGGTACCTTGAGTACCTCTATCAGTTCTCCATTCTATTCCAGTCTCGTATTGTTCGTGGAAAGAAGGATTGTCGGTATGCTTCTGTGTGGGCTCTAATCTCTCTGGTTTTATCCTCATGGTCTCTTCGCGAGATATATGTAAGAGGGAGCAATATACTGCTTGTCTCTTCGGTGAAGGTACGTTCTCGAAACTTCAACAAAAGCTTCTGAGCGTCTCTCTGGCAGAGTCTTCCACTATCATATCCGTAACACTTTCGCGATTACTAAATGATCCAGTAACGAAGTGTGCTGCTCTCCGTTGGATCTGAGTTGGGTTGGGTTGTTTGGGGAAGGAGACCAGACAGCGAGGTCATCAGTCTCATCGGATTAGGGAAGGATGGGGAAGGAAATCGGCCATGCCCTTTCAAAGGAACCATCCCAGTATTTGCCTGGAGCAATTTAGGGAAATCACGGAAAACCTAAATCAGGATGGCCAGACGCGGTATTGAAACGTCATCCTCCCGAATGCGAGTCCAGTGTTTATCCGTCGGATCATCTCTATCTCATCTATCAACCCTATCTGGTACAGATACCACACTGCAGAGCAGTATTCAAGCAGTGGGCGAACAAGTGTACTGTAACTTACTTCCTTTGTTTTCGGATTGCATTTCCTTAGGATTCTTCCAATGAATCTCAGTCTGGCATCTGCTTTACCAACGATCAGCTTTATATGATCATTCTATTTTAAATCACTCCTAATGTGTACTCCCAGATAATTAATGAAACTAACTGCTTCCAGTTGCTGACCTGCTATTTTGTTATTTTCCTATTATGTATTCGCAGCACATTACACTTGTCTACATTGAGATTCAATTGCCATTCCCTGCACCTTGCGTCAATTCGCTGCAGATATTCCTGCATTTCAGTACAATTTTCCATTGTTACAACCTCTCGATGTACCACAGCATCATCCGCAAAGAGCCTCAGTGAACTTCCGATGTCATCCACAAGGTCATTTATGTATATTGTGAATAGCAACGGTCTATGACACTCCCCTGCAGCTCACCTGAAATCACTCTTACTTCAGAAGACTTCTCTCCATTGAGAATGACATGCAGCGTTCTGTTATCTAGGAACTCTTCAATCCAATCACACAATTTGTCTGATAGTCCACATGATCTTACTTTGTTCATTAAACGACTGTGGGGAACTGTATCGAACGCCTTGCGGAAGTCAAGAAACACGGCATCTACCTGTGAACCCGTGTCTATGGCGCTCTCAGTCTCGTGGACGAATAGCGCGAGCTTGGTTTCACACGACCGCCTTTTTCGAAACCCATGCTGATTCCTACAGACTAGATTTCTAGTCTCCAGAAAAGTCATTATACTCGAACGTAATACGTGCTCGAAAATTCTACAACTCATCGATGTTGGAAATATAGGTCTATAGCTCTGCACATCTGTTCGACGTCCCTTCTAGAAAACGGGGATGACCTGTGCAATTTTCCTATTCTTTGGAACGCTACGTTCTTCTAGAGCAATAAGGGTGGCAAGTTCCTTCGCGTACTCTGTGTAAAATCGAACTGGTATCCCACCAGGTCCAGCAGCCTTTCCTCTTTTGAGCGATTTCAATTGTTTCTCTATCCCATTGTCGTCTATTTCGATATCTACCATTTTGTCATCTGTGCGACAATCTAGAGAACGAACTACAGTGCAGTCTTCCTTTGTGAAACAGCTTTGGAAAAAGACATTTAGTATTTCTGCCTTTAGTCTGTCATCCTCTGTTTCAGCACCATTTTGGTCACAGAGTGTCTGGACATTTTGGTTTGATCCACCTACTGCTTTGACATAAGGCCAAAATTTCTTAGGATTTTCTGTCAAGTCAGTACATAGACCTTTACTTTCGAATTCATTGAACGCATCTCGCATAGCCCTCCTCACACTACATTTCACTCCGCGTAATTTTTATTTGTCTGCAAGGCTTTGGCTATGTTTATGTTTGCTGTGAAGTTCTCTTTGCTTCCGCGGCAGTTTTCTAACTCGTTTGTTGTACCACAGTGGCTCTTTTCCATCTCTTACGATCTTGCTTGGCACATGCTCATCTAAAGCATATTGTACTATGGTTTCGAACTTTGCCCACTGATCCTCAACACTATCTGTACTTGAGACAAAACTTTTGTGTTGTGCCGTCAGGTACTCTGTAATGTGCTTTTTGTCACTTTTGATAAACACAAAAATCTTACTACCTTTTTTAATGTTTCTATTTACAGCTGAAATCATCGATGCAGTAACCGCTTTATGATCGCTGATTCCCTGTTCTGCGTTAACTGTTTCAAATAGTTCGGGTCTGTTTGTCACCAGAAGGTCTAATATGTTATCGCCACGAGTCGGTTCTCTGCTTAACTGCTCTAGGTAGTTTTAAGATAAAGCACTTAAAAAAATTTCATTGGATTCTTTGTCCCTGCCACCCGTTATGAACGTTTGAGTCTCCCAGTCTATATCCGGCAAATTAAAATCTCCACCCAGAACTATAACATGGTGGGGAAATCTACTCGAAATATTTTCCAAATTATCCTTCAGGTGCTCAGCCACAACAGCTGTGAGCCAGGGGGCTATGTCTGAGCCTGCTTTAACCGTGACCTTTACCTAAATTATTTCACATTTCGGATCTCCGTCAATTTACTTCGCTACTATTGCACTTCTTATCACTACAAACACGCCTCCCCCTTCACTGTCCAGCCTGTCTCTGCGGTATACATTCCAATCTAAGTTTAGGATTTCATTACTGTTTACATCTGGTTTCAGCCAACTTTGTGTCCCTAGTACTACATGGGCATTGTGACCGTTTATTAATGAGAGCAGTTCTGGAACCTTTCTATAGACGCTCCTGCGGTTTACTATTAGCACATTAATATTGTTATTCCCTGTTGCATTTTGCCTACTCCTACCTAGCCGCGTCTCAGGAGGCGTGAAGTCGGGCCTAGGGAGGGAATTCTCTAACCTAAAAAACCCTCATGTGAACTCCACACGTACTCACCTACCCTTGTAGCCGCTTCCTCTATTCAGGGGGACCCTACATTTCTCCACCCGATAGCGGAGGTCGAGAAATTTGCATCCCAGATCTTCGCAGAATCTCCTGAACCTCTGGTTTAAGCCTTCTACTCGGCTCCAAACCAGAGGACCGCGATCCGTTCTGGGAACGATACTACAAATAGTTAGCGCAGATTCCACCCCGCGGGCGAGGCTTTCCGCCATCACCAATTCTGCCAACCGCCTGTTCGAACTGAGGATGACCTCTGAACCCAGATGGCAGGAGTCATTGGTGCCGACATTAAAGGCGAAACGCCCGGCACAACAAAAATTTGTATCCCGTCCTTCAGTTGACCTTTACACAGACACTACCTATTCAAAAAGAACGACTTATGTAACATTGAAGAGATTTACCTATATATGTACACTGGAGATCAAGACACAAATGTTATGTATAGATCTATAGCTCAACTTAAGTATGAGATACTATCGTCACTGCTGTGATCAAAACCATAACGTTCAGTAGATACTATTCGCATAGAAGGCAAAAAAAAAACTATACCCCATAGTGAAGTACGGGATACAAATTCTATAATCGTCGACTTATAAGGTGTCAGGCAAATCCAACCCCTTCCATGAAAACCCTGACATAATAACCAAATCCAGTAGTATGTCACATAGCTCCGAATAAATCGTGACATTAAATTAACGAAAGTAATACGAGTTACGAGTGAGCAAATGGAATACCACAGACTAACAAGAATGCCTAAATGCATGTCATACCTTCCCACCGTGAGACAGTCGCAGTTCCGAGGGGAGAAACGAGAATAGAAGCTGAGAGCAGAACCATGTTAAGTTAGAAGGCCCTACGATAAGGACCGACATCCCCTTTGCTAACTAACCGTTAGGACCACCCCCCCAGTCCATGTTAAAAACTAGAACCCTCCAGAAGAACAGTATAGAGCTTACGATAACACAAAAAGGGCCACACCAACCGCAAGTTTCAGCGTGAGACATTTTCGCGTCTCTGTTAAGTTAGGACCACCTCCTGCCCATGTTAAAAGATAGAGCCCTCCAGAAGAACAGTATAGATCTTACGATAACGCTAAAAGCACCACACCAGCTGTAAGTTTCAACGTGAGACATTTTCGCGTCTCTGTTACGTTGCAAACTTTAAAAACATTGCCCCACCACGAAAAGTATAACGTTTCTCATTGGATAGACAGAATTTTTGTAGGTGGAGCTTAAGGTTAACATTGAGACCCTTATTGGTCAGATGAAAACACAGCCAGATATTTTTGTTTAAACCAACTTTGGTAAATTGTAGAAAGGAGAAGTTAGGAGAGAATTGCTTCCGAGACGGCGAGGTGAGCGGAGCTGTGCTGCCCGCCGCCTCCTGACGAACACCGACAAGGTAATGAACGCACGCAATGCCGCATAACAGCGCATAAAGCTTCACTCAGAACTCCACAAGTCTCATCTGTTTCACCCCCTTTTTGCGTAATACTAGTGTCGATCGTCAATTAAAGCTCATGGTGTTCACATTTGCCACTTGAAGTAAAAATCTGAAACGTGATGATTTTTCTGTTAGATAGTTATTGAGAAGCCACATCAGCCACTGTAATTTACGACAAGTTAGATAAGTCATTAAAGATAATTGAGGGTCACTATAGACCATTTTGATAGTTTTCTCTTTTGTGAAACTTAATTTAAACATAGATTATAGATGTGATATGGCATAGGTCATCCTTTGATCCATTGTAGAACTTGGAAACCCATTCAGGGAATATTCGTTCACATTTTTGTTGAATGCAGTTGGTTTTTATCATCCTGTATTAAAACATTTCCTTTTATCAATAGTGTAATTTATAAACAATTTTTTGTGAGTAGAGTAAAATTTCCAATGGTAACCTTAACTGCTTTTTCGACGTTATTTCACCAGCTAACTAAAATTAGGAAAGCCTTGAACCCCTCCCACTAAATTTAGTTAGTATTAAGATTCTTTTACAGGGAGTGCAGTGGAGCGGACGCTGAAATCATTCAGTATTTGGTTATAACATCGCTAGTCTCACTGAACTCTTCTGAATTCTACATGTCATGTGTGGTCTGGCGTCTCCTTAACAGCAACAGTTCCCAGGTTCAAACTAGTCAATTCCTTAAAAAAACACGCTCAGAGCGTCATTGGGCGAAAGTGGTAGGGAGACACGATATAGAACAAACAGAAAACAAGCAGAATGTTAGAAAATGGCGACCCTTCCAGGATGGTAAAATACCATGATTGAAGGTCGACCACATGCCTAACTAGGTCAGAAAAAAATCCTGTTGAAAAATTTTCGTATTAATTTTTTTTCTAAAGTTATACATAGTCGAAAACAGTAGCTGCTGCGAAAGTTAGTAAAAGTATTCAATAGCAAGCGAGTCTGGCAGAGACATTACATAACAACACCCAGGGAGAAGTCAAGAAACTAGACAAACAGATAAACGAAATTGCTAGACAAGCAGCAGGTACAGCGCGTTAAGTTCTTGAAAACAGTGTGTTACACAAACGCATCACAAAAGCAGCGCTGAAAAGAAATGATAACCACATAGTCAGAATAGAAGCGCAAACGAAGCGACAATTTCAGAAATTGCGAACAGAGTTGTTGCAAACCATTGAAGAGCGTAGTGAACAGGATCAAACAAGCACAGAGTCTGCAACCACATCCGTATCTGTAACAGCACAGGAAAAACAAGCAATTAACGAAGATATTGCGCATTTGCGATTCCAATCACAGGCGGAAAGTACCATACGTGACAATGGAAAGCCAGGTCGCGAAGAGTACAGTGCAATGCATTCAGCTACACGTTCACAACCAATGGAAGAAAATTATTGCCTACCACTCCAACAATACTACGCAAGGGTAGGCGAAATTTACAGTGGACAATATACAATGGATCTACCACAACCTGAAGGAACGACGGGAGAAACGATCAGAAACAAAAGTGGCGAGAGAATCGCGAATTTCATATGGAACTACGACAAAGTACGACAACGATCATTTCCTCATAGTCAGAAAATTTCAACACTTTCGAGAAGGAAACTCATTACATCCACGAACTTTTATTGATCAATTCCGAGTAGGATTACCAGAACAGTGGACGCTAGCACACAAATTAGACTTTATATGTGCATACATGTCAGGAACAGTCGCAGAAATCATGCAACATGTTGCAGCGACATACCTATCGTACGAAGATTTCAGAGAGAAGTTTCTCTCACGATACTGGTCCGACGAGGCACAGAACAGAGTGAAGTACGAATTATTTTAGAACCCATATTATGAAAATTCAGGAGAGAAGAGTCCCGTAAAATTTTTCGAAGTAATGGCAAACAAAAATCAATGCTTAAATGTACCATACAGTGACGGAGAGTTGATTAAAATATGCGCGATGAAGCTACCATTGAAATACCGGCAATCATTAGTAGGTCGCGGAGGCAATGACATCGAAGCATTTAAAGGTATTCTAAGGGAACTAGAGTTCATATTTTCGGAAGATGACGCAAGAAGAAGACGAAGAGCGCGTGAAAATGAAAGCAAAAAGCAGTGGAATCCACAAGACAGTACAAAGGAACAATAATTACGAACCACGTGATAACTTCGCACCAAGAAACGACAATAGATTTCAATTCACCCAGGAACGGCAACAACTGTTACAGAGGGAATAACAACAACCGGAATAGGTACTGAAGAACCAATGGACTGACAAATTATCAACAAAGAAACCACTATCAACAAGCTGAACAAGAAAAGAGAATACAGATAGAAGAGGTGGAGGTAAGAGCACCAAACCCCGATAAACGTACGACTTGACAACTAAGCGCCCATTCCAAAGAGAATAACGCACCGACCCAGGACAATTGCAGCACCTTGAAGAGAGAAGTAAAAATCTTATCACGAGAAGAGAAGAAGGAAGAAACAAATCCTCAGGGACCAGATGAAAACGAAGACAAGAAAATAATAATATCGTGTTGGGACGAAATTAATTGGGAGAATACTGACGAGGAAGATGAATTACCAGAGGCATGCCCAACGAATGTAGGAGGAAAGAACGAAGTAGTGAGTATTGTAGAGCTATTTGAGATGGAAACCAGGGAAAGCGAATTCAGTGAGGATAATGCGCAGTCGACAGAAGTTGAATATAAGTTATGAGTGGGCACACAACACAACGTATGTAATGAAGGAAGTTATGAAGCGATAATTAGAGCATTTAGATGCGATTATGTGGAAGTAGCGACGAAGAAGGAGAAGATAGACGAGGATGACGAAAAAGTAGAGGATGTTGAAGAAAGCGTAAATAAGGGAAGAAACAGAGAAGAGGAAATAAAAGAGAGAGAATTAGCAGTCGAAGCTTATCCTACAGAAAGTTCGAATTCACAAGGGAAATTCCTGAAAAGACTTATGTATGATTCAGTGGAGGATTCGTTGATGCAAGAAGAAGAAGAAAAGAACCAACCCTTTCAAATTCAACCAACTGTGAAGGCCATGGTAAAGCATATCCCAGTCAATATCGTAATTGATAGCGGAAGTGAACTCAGAAAATTTATTCATGCAGTGTAATGTCAATAAAAAATTGCCTGTTCTGAAAACACGTAAGATTAAAGTAAGAGGTCCTATTACAAACAATGCTGCGGAAGTTACAAGACAAACAAGGTTAGCTCTTTCGTGTCAAGGTCAAAAGATCGAAACCAACTTCGTGATTATACCTAAACTAACTGTAGATCTGATTATAGGTGCAGATTTTTTAAATGAGAGACGAGCGATAATAGATATGGGGAAAGGTAGTGTAACATTCGGGAATGTCACACTTCTCTTTGAACAAAAGCTAAAATTAGAAGAAATACCAGTTATAAACAAACGATTAAGAATGACGCGAGATAAAGAGGATGAAGAATTAGAATGGTTTGCACTAAAGGGGGAATCGCCTCAACTCATGTTAGAAGTTCATAAAGAAATCGACGAAAAGTTGCAAGAAGTTCAAGGCATTTTGGAACACAGTAAAAGAGAATTAGAGGGTATTTTACGAGGTAAAGCAGAGGTATTTTTACCTAAGACTGGCAGTATTAAACACTTTAAGTACAAGTTTGAAGTAAAACAGCACAAACCATTTAGAGTGCCACCTTTACAATCCCATTAAGCTACAGGAATAAAGTATTCCAGGAGATATCTAAAATGTTAGATGATGATATTATTGAACCAGCTACCTCCACATATTGAACAAAAACGAGATGGGAGCATTAAGTTAGGGCTTGATTCCAGACAGATCAACACAATCATAATCACTGAGACAGATCGCCCAGAAAAATGAGAGGAATTGATACAGGACTTCCACGGTGCTAAGATATTTTCATCAGATGATTTATGGAGTAGTTACTGGCAAATAGATTTGACCCCAGAATGTAGAAAAAATTTCAGCATTTGTCGTATTCGGTAGATGTTACCAGTTTAAACGATTGCCATTTGATTTAAACATATCATCAGCAGTGTTTATTAGGGGATTTAATACTACACTCAGTCATGAAATTTTACAAAAAATTACTTGTTGTGTTGATGATGTGATTATAGCAGAACCCTCTTGGGAACATCACAACGACACATTAAATCAGTTTTTACAGATCATGAAAGAGCCCAGTAAATACAACAAAATCCAAATTTGGAAGGCGAGAGGTCAAATTTCAAGGACACATAATTTCCGAGAAAGGGGTAATGCCCGACCCAGAAAAACTAATGGCAATCAAACAATTCTGCACTCCATATAATAAGAAAATTCTCAGAGGATTTCTAGGTCTCACTGGATTCTATAAAAATTTATTTGGATCGACTCTCTCGCAACACCACACCTATGTGTATTGACTGGAAAAAACACGCCATGGGTATGGGATCAACAAGCCAATGAAGTATTTTTAAAAGTGAAAAACGCACTAACAACAGCACCGATTTTAGCACACACTGATCTAACACAAAATTTTTGTATGGCCACTGATAACGCGAAAACAGGTTTAGGAGTTGTTTTATTCCAAGAATACGGACAGGCAGTGCTAAGATCATACAGAACAATTGCAATTGCCAGTTGGGTACTCACAAAAAGCGAGAAACACTATTCAGTCACAGAGCTGGAAGCATTGGCCATTGTATGGGGCTTCCAACATTGTCGATACTTCCTATTCGGAAGAAAACCAAAAGTATACACAGACCACAAAGCATTAGAATTGCTGTTATCCGCCAAACTAACTCATGGGAGGTTAGCCAGATGGATGCTAATACTACAAAATTTGACTTCACTATTACACACATACCAGGACCAGCGAATGTATTAGCAGACGCTTTATCATGATGTCCACAAGGTGCATCCAATAACATAGGTTTGGAAGGAGCAGAAGACCACTTTACAATGTACTATATGAAACAAGTACCTTTCGAAAACATAGGCAAAGAACAGGACAAGGATCCCAAAATACCAGGAATCAAACACAAGTGGAGAAGTAAGGATTTTCCAGACATTCGACAGTACTATCTCGTAAAAAACAATGTTTTATTTTTTAGACGAAATGTTGCAACGAATGAATGCATTAATTTATATCCCAGTTGAACTAATTAATAAGTACATATGATATACTCATTTAAGTAATGGCCACTTTGGACCAAAGAAATGCTTTTTAAAAATAAAACAAACAAGTCATTTTCTTAATATGGAAGGACGAATTAGAACAATATTAGTGAAATGCTAAAAACGTATGAGGGCTAAACACGTCACTTTCCAAACCAAACCACCTATGTTTCCAATAATCCCTAAATGATTAAAACAAATAGCTGCAACAGATTTGTGGGGCCCCTCCCACGCACAAAAAATGGATGTATTTTCATATTTGTCGTTTTGGAACTTACTTCTAAATATGTTACCTTTACACCATTAAAAAGGGGAATCAGGTCTTACTATAAGTAAAGCATTTAGACGAGAAGTGGAACGAATAATTTCGGATAATGGCCCACAATACAAATCAGTGCAATGGCAGAACACATTAAAAGAACACAAAATAAAACCCATCTACAAATCTAAGTACAAAGGTAGCGTAAATCCAGCAGAACGATCTATGAACGACATAGGCACTTTGTGCCGATTATATGCAGGCAAAAGACACAATACTTGGGATATTTACCTTAAAGATTTTCAAGAAGTAATAAAGGAAATGCCACATAGCACTACACTACTACCTCCAGTTACTGTACTTAAAAATATTGAACTCCCAAACATAACCATAGAAAATGTTAGATTTCCTATTGTACCATGTAGACAGCACAAACAAGTCATAGCAACAGCACTCTCCAACATCAGAAAGGCAGCCATTAAAAGAAAAGAAAGAGGAGATAGAACAGCAATTAAAAGAACGTTCTCAGTAGGCCAGAAAGTATTTGTAATAACACACCATCTCTCCAGCAAACAGAAACACAAAATACTTAAGTTTTATGCTTCATGCAAAGGACCTGTCATAATTAGCCAAATTGCGTATGATAATGCTGTGGAACTAATGAACCCAAAAACAGGCAAAACCTTAGAACTTCACCATGTGAGCCATATCAAAAAGTTTGAAGATTAGTTTTATTACTGGTAAATAATCAGCACAATATTTCAAGATTATGTTGCAGATAAGATCGTCAGGAGAAAGAAGAATGAAGAGAGAGGAAGGTGGGAAAAATAAAATTGTTTCAATAAAAACAATAACAAAAATAACACCAATAGTACCACAGTTTAAGGTGAAGGGATAAAGTGTAGATAGTCTAACAGCACGAAATACTAAAATGCTATACACCATGACACTACACAAAAATATAAACGAATTTGAAGTTTCTTGTATAAGTTAAGACTCAAAATATCTTAGAATTGTAACATGGAAAGGGCGCCGAAATTTTTTAAAGCTTTTAAGAAGACGTAAAATAATGTAGGTACTAGACATATGTTAGATGATTATAAGTAAAACTCTTTGTAAGAACCATTGTAAAAACTCCAGCAAGGACGAGATGCAACGACCCACAAGTTGCAACACGAGAAGTATCAAAAAAGAAAAGGATGTAATTAGCAAGACACGATTCCTACAAGGCAGAAGCGTCGAGAGAAGGGAAAGGACAGTGAGACCAACAGAGGGACCTTCTTGTAGCGAAAGTGGGCAGTAAATAAATCTGCTGCCAAGCGGAACCACAGAGTGCCGGAACCCTGCAGAGACACGACAGGACACCAAACGCCAGAAGGGACCAGTGCAGGGACTGACAAGCAAACACCAGACTTTCACTGCTCGTAAACCCCAGACCACCCCCGACTCAGTGGAGCGAGCAAGAAACGGCTCGTTGAGAAGACGGCTTGGGCAAGCCACCACTGGCAAAAAATTATGTGTAAAAGTCACACTACTCCTATTAAACAGCACGCTGATGCACGAAACTGAAAAAAACTTCCACAAATTAAAAATAACACTCCCAAACAATTTATCAAACTGTTACTACGAGGAGAACTTCAAAGCGACTAGTTATCAATAAATATTTCCATATCCTGCCCAGAGAAGAACCAAGAAGCAAGGAAGAAGAAGATAAAGAAGCAGAAAGAACAGAAGTTGAAGATTCGCAAGACTGAGACCAAGGGTGAAGAATATACGACATACCTTCCCAAATCCCTATCATACTGTAAACTAGTCGTCTGTGAAGTATTACAACGAAAAACGACCGCTTTCAGCGACACATAACGATGACTTTCACATATACAAAGCCACTAAACTACAAGATTCTGCACTCACAGCTCGATTCCATTATGGAATCCCAACAATTCTGGATGTTATTGTGTGTTTCTTGAATGTAATGAATATATGAACGAAGGAACGATAACAATAACGAAAGTAAGAAATAGCGTCTAGTATCTTTAAAAAAAATCCGATAATTGTGCAGTAATCATGCGGACAGGACAGAAACGTGACATAGAGAGAAATTGAAGTGTTTCGTATTTTTATAAAAACCAATGGATTGTACATAATTCTCCTGGGCAGAAACGTTAAACTGAGCATTTAAGTGGTTCCAAAGGTAACTCCGACTGTTGCTGGAATTTTAATTTTGCTTTCATGTTGTACATCAACTTGCTCTTCAGAAATAAATTGTTGCTCATGATTATGATGTACTGACCTGTTTATAATACACATCATTATTTTTCTTTTATGTTGTATACTGTAAAAAAACAATGACATGCAAGTCAAATTACCAGCATTTTAAGAAACTGAAAGGAAGGAGTGATGTTGTCATTTTCAGATCCTTTTGTATGACCTTTAGGCAATATTGAAATAGCGATACGAATCATCCCAAACACGCCGAAAATTTATACCATGTCTATTGAGAAAATAAACTAACACAGTATTCCAACATCGCATACGAAACAGCACTTAGCGCTGCTAAAAACTGAGGGCTGTTGAGGTTATTTTGTCAAGTAGTTCATCCATTGTGACTGTCTGTGTTCAACATCATGTGGCAACTACTAGGAAACGTATTTTTTTTATAGTTGATACTGTGTAAATATTAAAATGTGAGTAACAATTATACACGAAATGTCATTGTTTTTTCACAGTATACAGCGTATAGAGAAAAATAATGACGTGTGTTATAAACAAGTCAGCACATTATAATCATAAGCAATAATTTATTTCTGAAGATCAAAATGTGATCTACAACATGAAGGCAAAATTAAAATTCCAAGGCCGGCCGCGGTGGTCTAGTGGTTCTAGGCGCTCAGTCCGGAACCGCGCAACTGCTATGGTCGCAGGTTCGAATCCTGTCTCGGTCATGGATGTGTGTGATGTCCTTAGGTTAGTTAGGTTTAAGTAGTTCTAATTTCTAGGGGACTGATGACCATGGATGTTAAGTCCCATAGTGCTCAGAGCCATTTTTTTTTTTAAATTCCATGAACATTCGGAATTATCTTTGGAACCACATTAATTTCTCGGTTTAATGTTATGTAAAATCCATTGGTTTTTATAAAAATAAGAAACACTTTAATTTCTCTCTATTTCACTTTTTATCCACATGATTTATGCACAATTTATTGGATTTTTTAAAAATAGCTACTAGGTTGTTTTTTTTACTTTCGTTATGGTTATGGTTCCTTCTTTCAGATATTCGTTATGTTCACGAAACACACAATAGCATCCCACATTCTTGGGATTAGAGCTTAATAATTAATTAATTCACGTTTCTGTCGACACAATCATGCATAGTTCATGGGATTTTTTTTAAAAAAAATGACTATAAATTTTATTTGACTTTCGTTATGTTCATGAAGTACCCAATAACATCCCAAATTCTTGATATTCTAGCTTAATAATTAATTGTTTCACGTTTCTGTCCACATGATTTGTGAACGATTCATCGGATTTAAAAAAATGACTAACAGCGTTTCTCTTTTTACTTTCGTTATGGTTCCTTCGTTCAGACATTCAACACACAATTACATCCAAAATTGGGGTCTAGTAAAGCAGGGGATACAGCCCGTCGGCGTTGACCAATAACGTCAGAATTGCCCAGAAAGCATTTAATACACAGATGAAAGAGCTGACAAGGCTGTTCAGAAACAAAGGAATATAGTTGACATATATTAAGGGAAGTAGTATTTTCACGTTAAGGATATCTTGTGTTTGTATCATATTATTTCTGTGGGAAATGAAGGGGAAAAATTGATGGAAATATCGGTAGCTTAGAATACCTCACGTCACATATACATGGGTTGCATCTCGAAACTCATTCAAACTGTATTGGTACTGTAAACTGCAGTAAGGGGTACAAGTTAAGCGTACATCGATTTCTTCGTTTTCGTTAGCATTAATATCCTGTTGTTCAGTTGAACTATATAGGTCAACTGAAGCATGGGATACAAATTTTACATGTGTTGTTTCTTTCGTCTCTGTTACGACTAATAGTCTGTTCTTACTTAGACAGTAGTACTGCCGATGGTAGAAGGAGTTATATACAAAATATTTGTATCCCATACTTCCGTTGACCTATATATATATATATATATATATATATATATATATATATATATATATATATATATATATACACTGCTACCGAATATGTGGAAATGGACGTATGTTACATTTTCAACCTGTATCTCAGTTTAACTACGCGAAGAGGCAATAAGACTCTAACATTCTGCATGGTTTCTGTTTGTTCTATATCGTGTCTCCCTACCACCTTCGCGCAACGACGCTCTGAGCATGTTTTTTAGGGAATTGACTAGTTTGAACCTGGGACCTTTTGCTGGTAAGAAGACGCCAGACCACACATGACATGTAGAATTCAGAAGAGTTCAGTGAGACTAGCGATGTTATAACCAAATACTGAATGATTTCAGCGTCAGCTCCAATGCACTCCCTGTAAAAGAATAAGTTGGTTTAAAAAAACTGACCAATCACAGTCTCAATGTTAACCTTAAGCTCCGTTTACATAAATTCTGTCTATCCAATGAGAAATGTTATACTTTTCGTGGTGGGGCAATGTTTTTAAAGTTTGCAACGTAACAGAGACGCGAAAAAGTCTCACGCTAAAACTTGCAGCTGGTGTGGTCCTTTAAGCGTTATCGTAAGATCTATACTGTTCTTCTGGAGGGCTCTATCTTTTAACATGGGCTGGGGGATGGTTCTAACGTAACAGAGATGCAAAAAAGTCTCACACTAAAACTTGCGGGTGGTGTGGCCCTTTTTGTGTTATCGTAAGATCTATACTGTTCTTCTGGAGGACTCTAGCTTTTAACATGGGCTGGGGGGTGGTCCTAACGGTTAGCTGGCGACGTGGGTGTCCGTCCTTATGGTAGGGCCTTCTAACTTAACATGGTTCTGCTCTCGGCTTCTGTTCTCGTTTCTCCTCTCGGAACTGCGCCTGTCTTACGGTGGGAAGGTATGACATGCATTTAGGCATTCTTGTGTTAGACTGTGGGATTCCATTACTTTGGTTAATTTAATGTCACGATTTATTCGGAGCTATGTAACATTCTACCTGATTTGGTTATCATGTCAGGGTTTTCATGGAACGTGTTGGATTTGCCTGACACTTTACATATCACCACCCTTCGAACTTAATTTTTGCACTGACGTTAGGCAATGATTGAATCGTAGTCTAAGTCAGTAAAAAATTATTCCGTTGTCTAAATTTTGTTTCCTACTGTTCAGCCACATTATTCTGTTCTATGCTAGTTTGTATTACTAATTTATATTTTTATATTCTTCCACATTATTATTAAAAATATGTTAATATTGACAAGGGAAGGATATTTTTTAGGGTATTATTAATTTTTAATTATTTTCTTTCTTTAATTAAGTGTGAAGTATGTTTTTTAAGAAGTTTGTTATCGAAAGTGTTTCTTAGAAATATATCTTTTTTATAAATGTAGTAATTAAGTAAAATCTATTCCTAACACATTTTCTAAATATCATGTACAATAAAAATGTTTTTGTTTCTAGACACTCATTTCAACATTGTTACACTAACAAATAAGAATTATTTCCAAGAATTGCTTTGAGAAACAAATATACATACATAAGTATTGAGATATTATCCTAACAACTGGTACAAATGTTTAAAAAAAGGGAAAACATCCAACAAGATAATTTTTTATTCTTTGTTTTTATAAGGAAAAAATACGTAAAATATAGTTATTCTTTTATTTTTATGAGGAGAAAATAAGTGGCATATAGTTTTAGTGTTTATTATCTCTTACTTTTGTTGTTTATATACTGCCCATTTCGGAACTAATGACTTATTTTTATCGATAGTCTATTTTTTACTTAAGTCCACAGTCAATGACTGTTATTTTGTAGTTTATTAGTTGTCTGGTGTGCGTAACGTATTTAGTTTTTCACATGTTTCTTTTGCATAATTCTTATATCACATAATTTGATTTCACACATTCACACAATCCTATGAATGTTTAAGCATGAGGTTGGCGAATGTTTTTGCACGAAGGTGATGGACTTGAGCGAGATGGATGTGGGCAAGTATTTGATGTACAGCTTCGTTCGTCGTTCCTTGTTGGCTTTGCAAGTGTGTGTTGCTGTTGTGGAGGTCCCAATAGGGGGTAATGCTTGTCTCATACTACTTCCTGCAAATAGTGCTCCTTTATAAAACAGAGTGGCCCACATAAAACCGGCTCGAACCTGAATGTGAACGCGCGTGAGTAGCATTTCTAGCTTGTCAGTTTCTTTGCCACCTTCCAACAGCAGTAGCGTGCGAGTAGTTAATACAGAAAGTAGACGTTATAAGCCTTTGTGCTTCATTGTCATGCCTTACTCCATTGAAGAACGTGAGTTCATTGTTGAAGAATATGTGCAGTCTGAATCCATTAAAGTTATTCATGACACTTTTCACAAAAAAATTTCTGAAAGTAATATTCCTGCAAAATCAACGATTCAGGATCTAGTGAGAAAGTGGCGTTCGACAGACAGTGTTGTTAATTCAAAGAGAAATAAGGCACTGACTGTACATACACCTGAAGTTATGGTAAACGTGACGACACATATTGAAAGAAATCACTACAAGTCAACATGACGATTATCACACCAATGTGGAATATCTCGCAAGTCTTGTCAACGCATCCTTCATGGCTTAAAAATGAAACCTCACCGTGTGAGTGTTGTTTCGCAAATAAAAGAAGCAGACAAGGGTAAGCGTACACATTACTGTAATTGTTTGCTGGAAAATGTCGCTGGGGGACATTTTGATTCGTTCCTCCTTTTTTCGACAGATGAATCTAGGTTTCATCTGTCGGGTTACGTTAATTCGCAGAGCACTGGACTACAGAGAGTCCCCAATGCATACTGCAAAATCCGTTACACGGTTTAAAAATTGGTATATGGTGTGCTGTGTCTGGTAACAGAATTATCGGGCCATTGTTCTTCAACAAAACTGTCCACACACATATTTACTTGCAGCACTACAATGAATTTTCGGCTCTGTTAACTCCAACCGAAAAATGTTGTGCATATTTTCAGCAAGATGGGGTAGCTTATCATACTTTGGATTTGTCCTTAGCTTGTATACATTCTGATTTTACAGAAGAGAAGACCATTAGTAAGGGCTTGTGGCCAACCTGCTCTCCCGACTTGTCACCATGCAACTTTGCCTCTGGGGATTTCTAAAGGCTAGAGTCTACCACAACAGTACCAGAACACTTGACACATTAAAAAACAACATATGTAGAGAAATTTCGAACATTCCTCAAAGAGTACTGAATTGTGTTTTCCTTAACATGCTTGTATGTCCACAACTGTGCTTGGATGTTGGAGGAGAACATTTTAAACACAGACTTTAAATTCCTTTCTAAAACATGCTTATTACATTAATAATAGTAAATCTGTTACTTAAACTGTTAATTACAAAGATAATAATGAGACTGTAAAATGAAAATGTAATAAAGCGATGATGTATGTTGATTTTCTTCATTCACATTCCTTTCAGAGCAGGGGCGGGTTTTATGTGGGCCACGCTGTAGTATGAATCGTCCGCCATGTTTTGCCCAAATTTGAGGATTTGTCTATGTCTACCTTGTTGACAGATAACGTTGCCATGCAACTTTTTACAACATTTGTTAAAACAGTATTTGATACTGTATATATCAAGTGTACCAATCAGTAAATAATGTGGTAGAGACATTTTCAGTGCCATTTCCATGTACCAGAAAAACTGAAATGTAATATTACACAGATATAGACCAATGTCTTCAAATGTAGATGTTATGTAGTAACAGCCTATGTCTGTTTATTATTTTTTACCTGTATATAAGCACTAGCAAAGTGGTGTTTATTTCTTAATCATTGTTAGAAACTTTAAGAAATGTGGCACAAAAAAGTATAATTTTATGTTACAGTGAAATGAATTTTTATACATAGTTTCATTTATAATTCAACCAGTTTTCATATTGTATACTTCATGACAGGTTAGTACAACTCAGTGAAGAGCTTGTTGATGTGTGGTCAAAACTTTATTCTTTGAAGTTTATGTAACTTGTGCAGATTCCCTTACAACGGCCAATCTGCTGTAAAATTATCGTAATTATCACTTGTCCTACTGTACCTGTATAAGAAACAGGGTTTAATTGTTATTATATTTGTGTGCATAACTTTATGATAACAAATTATAAAGATATCATAATATATATTCTTGTCTAGACTTTCAACAATTGCGAAAAAATCTCAGGAATAGAAAATTTTTGAGATGTACAGCTACAGTATAGTTTATAATTAGGGGAAGAGACGCAATTGTATCTAACAGGTTTCATGCGGGTTAGATTTTCGCGTTGCATTGCTATTTGTTTGACCACTGTCTTTCGTTATATTGTGCACTACAAAAGTTCCACCTACTTCAGTACGGCTTCTGATCAATAGTCCGTTTCTCTGCATACGTAGATACTGTTGAGACGATGTTAAAAGCACAGTTGAAGGAAAACTCTTCCGTTTGCAAAGTCCACGTGAACTCTGGTAGCAAGCTATCCTGAGGTATCTTATAAAAAATTTCGGGTGGAGGCTGATTGCTTCATATCTTTAGAAAAATGGCAAAATTCTGCATCGAGTTCTTTTTTTTCCTTTAGGTTTGGAATTAAACACTTGCCATCAGCCCTAATTAGTTAACGATTAACATCGCTGTCCTCAGCTCACAGTTCGTACAATTCCATATGCACACGAAGCTGCCAGGAATGTACTTAAGTCCTACCAGAATTATTAGGCGATTTACAGTTATTACTCTGCTACAAAATGCGAGTCTCATATTCGTTCCTTTTTTTTGTTTATTTCTGATAAAGAAACTGCTCGCCAACCATTCCATAGATGAATATGAAAGTTGCCACGAGGAATTTTACAAAAGCCAAACGTTCACACTCGTTTATCTTTCCAACAAAACATTTCATGAAGCTCAAATTGTCACAATCTGTCCGTAAATGCAACTGCTTTCACAGCAACACCATCCAGATGCGAAATACCAGTAGCTTCTATATTTTACTCAAAATGTAGATTGACACGTCCAACATGACCTGTACGTCCGATAGCTAGCCAATGACTCACTGCCATTCCTTCCATGGTCTATAACGTCTTGATAGAGCGCAGGAAATGCTTGACTCTGATTGGTTGTTCAAAATGACCAGCCAATCAAAACAATCCTTCTAGTTCTTTCTCGCGCCAAAACTGTCCTATGCCCATCAATATTCACAGATGCATTTATGTCACAACATACAAATCTTAATAAAATGTTTAACAGAACTAAATGAAAAGAAAACTAATCTTGAAATGACTTTCGAAAATAATTACTTTGCAAATGGCTATTCTGGCTGCCTTCTTACCAAAGCAAGTACCCTTGGACATACATTATCAGCAAGGTAGGGAAATTACAGCTTTCATTGCAACTGCTTGCTTCACACTTTCCCATGACATAATTACTTAATGTTTACCATCAGATAATATTGAATCATTATGTATGTCCCACATATACACTCTCACCCACTCTCATTTATAAACACAACAAAACAAATAGTTATTAAATAAATATTAATTCTTTCTAAATTCTATGTTACAAAAATGAAACATGGTGAACGATTTTAAACTATAAAAAATCTAAATAAATTGACCTAACATTTTGTGAACTTCAGTAATGATTCCAAAACATACTAAAAGACAAATTGTTATGAACCCTAATTGACTTTAATCTTACAAGTGTCGGTTTGGGGTATTTTAGGTAATTTTCTCTAACTCTGAAGTATGCCAGCTAGAAAGCTGAGATTATTACACAATCTTCTTTTTAATAACCAAGGGCTGTATATTGACTTTTAACAAAATTGAATAATATTTAATACTGTTTATTTAGATTCTTAGGGGCTTGAATATTCTGTCACTCGAACTAACACAGGTTGCGCTTCCCATGGCTAGGCTAGTGACAGGTGCGACTGAGTCATGCCAAGATACCAGTGGCTGTACATTGCTACCGCCAACTGCTCCAAAGCTACGAGCCCATACTTCAAAGTAGCTTACCGCAATAAAATGCTATTGCGTATTGACTTGTGGCGTTACAATTTGGGATCCTTTGGAAATATGAAAACCATTTTTTCAATGGTTATTGCAGCTCATAGCTGAGCTGCCACCCACATCTGCGACGAATTCTTCACTATATTTAATTAGTAATCCTCACTTGCATCATGATTCATATGTAAACAAGTATGAATATTCTATAATTTGGAGGAAACATGGCGGACAGTTCAGCTCAGGTTAAAGGAATCTTAAGGCGGTCACACATCTAACTGCATGCTTGACAAGCATGCTTGCAAAAGCTTTCTTTAGTAAGCAACTCCTGGAGCCTATATATGGTACAAGCATGCTTGCACAAGCATTGGTTTGTTTACAAGAAAATGTCAAGCTCAGATGATGATGTGCCACCTTTGGCAACCTTTTTCCTTGTGTTAAAGAAAAATCAAAAGTTTAAACGTGACATGTGGAGTAAAGAGTGGTTAAAGAAATGAAAACACTAGTCCCATATTTACTATTTGTAGCGAACATGCTATGGACTCTATCTCACAGTACTGTTTATTTTTCTTCTCTTTTTCTACATGAAGTATTGTACTGACTTACCCTACAGTACAATACAACCTTTGTATAGAATGTAATTTAACATGGCCAAATAGAAATTTAATCAAACCAAATCACTGACAAATGCTTGCACAAGTTTCCCTATGCTTGCTATACATGCTTATGCTGTCGGCAAAGCAAACGGGACGAGTTAGCTAACGTTTACATGGCGCTGTAAGAGTTTTGTGGCGTCATTTCATACTGTTTCTCGTTCAGAAGCTATTTCATCACATGAAATACAAAATAAGTACTGCGATATTTCGGCAACGTGCCATGTATATTCAAGTAGAACCAATAGGAAGCAAGACTGCTCCCTACATCACAAGCAGGAACCTGTGTTCGATGGGTTTTATGTTATAGATTACACCCTATGAATATATGTTGTTTCTAAACACCAGCACTTTGAATGTCTCGAGAACAAATCGTTCTTGGTGCCAATTATTGCAATGAAATGACGGAAAACGTGCCATTGGTGTTTAAAGAATTTTCGTAGTTATTTTCGTGGTGTAACTCACTGGTAATCAGAATAAGCTATTTTGAAGCAACGACCCATTTAAAACTCCTGAATACGTATCGTTGATATTACTATTTATTACATAATTAAATTTCAAAAAAATTTCGGAATCTAAAGCATGTTAAAAGCAAATGATCAGTAGAGTAGTTGGTTAAGGCAATGTGATGTAGAATTATCGTTAGATCCGAAGAAGGTTTGTAGGCTGCTGTAACTAATTTTTTTATTTCACATTAGCGTTTTGTAGGCTGTTGTGTGAGTTTCATACGAAATTAATATAAATAATTTCTGTAACATTTGGTGTTATGCAAATATAAATGCACTGTCTGTTATGAGAGAGTGTGTTTGATTTGGTGAACTTTTTATAAGCTGATGTCTTTCCTGAGCAAACATATATCTTCAATTTTTCGCTTATTACACGTTCACGGATATTACAGTTTTTATTTATATACACCACAGGATAAATGACTAGAATAGGGTCAGGAAAGGAAATGTTTGTGTTAATAGAGCTAATGTAGGAATTCTATGTGTGTCGATTTTTGTGAACAAACTGTATGGTTTGTGAGCCAAATAAATCACACTACCATCGCTTCAGTGCGCTGAGAGCGCGAAATCACTAGAGAGCCTGTATATCGCATTGCGTTCACATTGACGTTAGCTGCTTAACCCCGTGTGCCGGCGGCTTGAACGCTAACACAAGCATGCATAATCAAAATTCGATCAAGCATCAAGCTGCTTGACGCAATTTTAATGTCATGTGCAGTATCGACGATGGAGGAACATCTATCGAATTTCTTTAGCTTTCAATGCGGGCTTTTCTCCTATGGGTAACAACTTACACATGTCCTTAGCTCCAGAAATGTACCAACCGGAAATTCCATTGGTTTGCAGAAGTACTTGTGGGATTATTGTAACCCACGAAATATTTGTGGCAAGGAAGAATGTGAATGTTACTGCTCATCGTTTCACTCACAGCAATTTAAAATGTCCTCTTAGGTTCCTGACTAAGCATATACTCGGAAATCGCAAAAATTTTCGGAAATAAAAGAGCTGAAGATTTGTCGGAAAGAAGAACATTAATTTTAGTTCTGCCTCACAGCAATTACCTCATATTCGGAAATAGACAGTGAAATATTTATGACAAGGAAGATTATGAATTTTATTGCTGCTCGTTTCACTTGCAGCAATTTAAGCTGTTCTCTTAGTTTCCTGTCTAACCACACACACTGAAATCGCCAAGTATTCGGAAATAAACTGCGAAATATTTCTGTCATCTTTCTTTCTATAATCAGGTGGAAATGTTAAATAACATCAAATATTGCAGAACATACATATATTACATTCATAAGAAAGTTCCAGTATGTGCTAACATCACTGAGATGAAAAGAAAAGTATACGTATGTAGTGAAATAGTAACCTAAATCCTTCAGCTCCATTAACCATGACACTATACATTACAGTAGAGCCTAGTGATGTGATATTTGTCTTAAGTCTCAGTTTTCCTAGTATCTCTTGAAGGCTTATATCGTTCATGCAGTATTAAGTGACATTTAATAATAATAAGAGTGCAGAGTTTGTGACACATTTTCAATGCACCATTGCATTCTGCAAGTTATAGTATAAAACAACTACATATGATAATAAATATGGCGCCTGTTGCATCGATTTTCGCCTGCATGGAAAACTTCGTGATATAACGTGTGCTGTCAAAATTACGGTTCGTCTGCAGGAAATGTTGTGAAATGTGTGTTACCCCCACAGCAGGGTTGCGACAGGAATGCCTAATTAGTAAATGGAATAGTTTTGAAGTGTACAAACAACCTGAGCAATGAGCGAATAATTAGAGAAATGTGTGTGTAACTGAGTTTATGTTCAAAGTAAGTTGCTACATGGTTGTTAAGATTAGCAGTTGTATCAGATGTCATTATCGTTAGAAGTTAAATCAGAGATCTATCTGTTAAGTGAAGTAGGAAAAATAGTTTGGGTTTGCATTCATTGTATGGTAAAAAACAACAGATTTCAGTAAAATAAACAGTTTTTAATCCAACTGTGGTGTGTAAGAGTTACTTTTTTCTTCTCTGTATGGCCAACATATTGAATGATTCTCTAGTAATTAACCATTCAACATTTACATCCCTGCACTGATAACTTACAAGTGGCAATGATTGACTGAACAGTTTTTGGTGAAGTAGTATGTGGGGAAGAAAGAACTAGGAGAACCATTTTAAAATTAAAAAACTGATGATGAAAAAATTGGCAGCATGTAGACGACGTCCACAGCTGAGCGGAGGAGTAGTATAGCAGACCAAGTGACTGGAACTGTCTGTTCAAAGAACTGTGAATTGGATAAATGGAATGCAGTTACTCAGATGAACAACAGAAGAAATGAAAATGATGATAAAACATCATATGCCATCTTTAAAAAAATAATTTAGAAGACAATTGTGGAAGAATACATCAAAAACATCAAATTACAACCAACACCATGGTGAAGTAAACATAAGAAGTGTCTACAATAGCAACTGACAATGATCAAAGATTAACATTGCATGTGTATTAAATAACACTGAATAAATACTTATACTTTCACTCTCCCCCACAATGTTTTACACTATAACAACCCAGCTGCTCCACCAAATTATAACATTTCAGCTCCTCAACACCAAATTAAAACATTCCACTTCAATTTGTTTGCACTTATAGCGATCCCAGCTTCCTCAACCAAATTAAAACGTTGCATTAGGAGGTGTCTGCTTCGTGAAAAAGGTCTTGAGTTCATATTGACGACAACAAGTAATTCTTCATTACAGACGTTTATTTACAAACAGAACTGACAGACTTCACAGACTCAACAACTGACTCTCAGAGCTAACCGCACTGCATATCCGAACTGGCAACTGACAACTCCTAGGTGTATTAATATCTTTCCAAACAATGAGAGTCTTTGACAATGTTTTGTTTACAATTCAATAGCAATTCACGACTTAAAACTAAATTAGACATTACAGAATTTTAGTACAGATTAAAGTAAGTAAAAGGATCAGTACATATAAATTCTTACAAGCATAATTTCCAAATAGATTTTATAACATTTTTCTACCTGCTTCTGGATAACCTTCACCAGATTTGTACCGATGGTTCCAGAAATATCTTGACATTTGATTCTGGATATTTCTTGAGTGATTTAGAACAACTATTTATATGTAAAATGATTTAAATCGTGTTTCAAAACGTAAATAAATCTTTTTAGCAATATTTCTTGATACAAATCGTCTTTCGAAATTAGATTATGAAACAGTTTTCACAAGTTTTCGTATTTTTGCGATCATAATATAGAAATTCTCCATAGAAAGTTCCAGAAGTGTGCATTAAACGTTCATTTACAGACTTTCTCTTTAGCTGGTGAGTTTTTAAAAGTATCTTGTCCATATTATACGAAATAATTTAGCTCAAAACTGATAATCTATACAATTAACCAGAGCTACAGCAAACAGTGAGTCCCTCTTTTACAAAATGAAATATAATTACAAAATTGAATGAAAATAGGTTACCAACACTAATACATATTTACACTAATTCTACTTTTGTCCCTTCTGTGCAAAACGTCCTAATATTGACACAGTACAATATTTAAACATCACCAAAGTTTCCCTTTACATTTTGCATATCTGTATCGACATCCCCTAAAAGTCTACAGTATCGAATACTTCAATATGTCCCAATACGTCCTGTAATGTTACACAACCCCCCCCCCCCCCATCAGCACTTCAACGTGAAACACGGAAGGGTTGATGTCCTTACATTACAAAACAGATAAGTTTTACACATATCTTTGGTGTCTTCTTTCTTGAAGACCGGTGATCTTCTTTCTTGAAGGTCGGTGATCTTCTTCCTTAAAGGTCGGTATACCTCAATGCCACACACTGTATTTCAGTCTCATCTTCACAGTCCGTATGGTTTCCATATACACTGCAGGCTATCACAGGCTGCAATAGCACAGTTCGCTATGAATATACAGCATACAGTGGTCAAACCCAGTTAAACATTAGCACAAGCATTTAATAGTCGGTGGACCGGTTTTTAAGGACACAGAAATTTGAATTCTCTAAAGTCTAATTACTCAAGAAAATTTACTCTAAATAATTTCTTAACGCTGAGAGAGAATAGACTGACAGATGGAGAAAATTGATTATATAGGATCACAGAATAAGTGTAAGATGCAATGCCAGAATACGAAAATGAAATATGACAATTGCATAGCTAGGGGACCTAGTGCTCGCCGAACACTTAGCACACAAAGAATGTATGCTCCCCTGAGGAATCAGATAAAAACAACATAACAAAGTATACAAAAATATCCTGGTAAGATTACATATAAAAGTCTATAAACACCTATTATCTAAAATACTTTTTTACATTTTTTTATACAATTTCAGTTCGGTCACGTTTTGTAGGCCAAACAGTCTGCCAGAATTTGGGTAGACTAGACGGTAAGCATTCGGATGAGGATTGTCCTGAATCTTAAAAGGTCCAATGTACACTCCTGGAAATTGAAATAAGAACACCGTGAATTCATTGTCCCAGGAAGGGGAAACTTTATTGACACATTCCTGGGGTCAGATACATCTCATGATCACACTGACAGAACCACAGGCACACAGACACAGGCAACAGAGCATGCACAATGTCGGCACTAGTACAGTGTATATCCACCTTTCGCAGCAATGCAGGCTGCTATTCTCCCATGGAGACGATCGTAGAGATGCTGGATGTAGTCCTGTGGAATGGCTTGCCATGCCATTTCCACCTGGCGCCTCGGTTGGACCAGCGTTCGTGCTGGACGTGCAGACCGCGTGAGACGATGCTTCATTCAGTCCCAAACATGCTCAATGGGGGACAGATCCAGAGATCTTGCTGGCCAGGGTAGTTGACTTACACCTTCTAGAGCACGTTGGGTGACACGGGATACATGCGGACTTGGATTGTCCTGTTGGAACAGCAAGTTCCCTTGCCGGTCTAGGAATGGTAGAACAATGGGTTCGATGACGGTTTGGATGTACCGTGCACTATTCAGTGTCCCCTCGACGATCACCAGAGGTGTACGGCCAGTGTAGGAATCGCTCCCCACACCATGATGCCGGGTGTTGGTCCTGTGTGCCTCGGTCGTATGCAGTCCTGATTGTGGTGCTCACCTCCACCGCGCCAAACACGCGTACGACCATCATTGGCACCAAGGCAGAAGCGACTGTCATCGCTGAAGATGACATGTCTCCATTCGTCCCTCCATTCACGCATGTCGCGACACCACTGGAGGCGGGTTGCACGATGTTGGGGCGTGAGCGGAAGACGGCCTAACGATGTGCGGGACCGTAGCCCAGCTTCATGGAGATGGTTGCGAATGGTCCTCGCCGATACCCCAGGAGCAACAGTGTCCCTAATTTGCTGGGAAGTGGCGGTGCGGTCACCTACGGCACTGCGTAGGATCCTACGGTCTTGGCGTGCATCCGTGCGTCGCTGCGGTCCGGTCCCAGGTCGACGGGCACGTGTACCTTCCGCCGACCACTGGCGACAACATCGATGTACTCTGGAGACCTCACGCCCCACGTGTTGAGCAATTCGGCAGTACGTCCACCCGGCCTCCCGCATGCCCACTATACGCCCTCGCTCAAAGTCCGTCAACTGCACATACGGTTCACGTCCACGCTGTCGCGGCATGCTACCAGTGTTAAAGACTGCGATGGAGCTCCGTATGCCACGGCAAACTGGCTGGCACTGACGGCGGCGGTGCACAAATGATGCGCAGCTAGCGCCATTCGACGGCCAACACCGCGGTTCCTGGTGTGTCCGCTGTGCCGTGCGTGTGATCATTGCTTGTACAGCCCTCTCGCAGTGTCCGGAGCAAGTATGGTGGGTCTGACACACCGGTGTCAATGTGTTCTTTTTTCCATTTCCAGGAGTGTATATGTCAAAAAAGTTTTTTAATTCTCCACTGATGGCTTTAGACTTCTCTCAAAGATGCCCCACTCTTCCATCTTTTGAAGTTCCTTTTCTACATCTTTTCTCTTTGCAATGGGTACACTATAAGGTTTTATAAAGAATGGCTCATGTGGTTTTAATCTGAGTTTACATTGATAATTCTTTACTCTGCCAGGTCTATCATCAAAAACATCACAGTAATTCCACAATAATCTTTCTAACTCTACCTTCTGTTCTTGGTTCAAATTATCTGATTCCCATAATTTTTCTTGAACTATATCCCCATATTCTCCATCATCATAATCCTCAGTAATTTCCTCTACACAATAACCACTGTCTTTAGAAAATGTAACGTCCCTAATTTCAATTCCCTTATCAGCACAGTTTTGAACCGACATGTCAGTACTGGAACATACTCTCGTCTTACGATCAATAAAGGTAAACAAACTCTTTTCCCAATCAAATGCTGCATTAGCTTTTAATATCCAGTCTATACCCAACAGTACATTCTCATTTAGGTCACTTATTACAAGACATCCTTGAGTAAACTGTACATCATTTACACTGAAGGACAACAACACCTGTCTATTAACAATTTTGCTCAGTTTGCCGGTAATGCCTCTAATTTTTATTCCAACAACTGGTAATTCAACAAAGTCAGGATCATGCTTAATTATATCTCTTAATTTGCTTGAAATGGCACTAATTGGACTCCCTGTGTCAATCAAACAATACCCTTCCCAACCTGCAGCTTTAATTTTTATGTATGGACTACCAATAGTGGTGTTTTCCCTTTCTTCCTGTTCTTCATACAATAGATCTTCTGCTATCTCATCATACCTCTGTTCCATATTTAGGTTTTCTTTACTAGGCAATACTTTCTTCAAATTTCTAGGTCTACTGGAATTTACTGGAATGTCTGGATTACTATTTACCTCACACACATCCTGACTAGTACCCCGTTTGATGATTTCATTAGGCTTAAAAGCAGAAACTGGTTCACAAATTTCCCTTAATTTGATCTTAACATCATTGTCATCACTGTAATCTTTAAATTTGTCCCAAACAGATTTCAAAATAATCTCAGATGCATCAGCACAATCAACCCCCCTGTCTCCTGATGTATTACTAAGCTGAACTGGCACAATCTGATTCTCATGTGGAATGTAGTTAGAGTTCCTGGCACAACTATTCTCAACACTATTGCTTATAACATCCTCCTTAACTGCAACATAAACTATTCCATCCAATTCACCATCAAAATCTTCTAGTACATAATCACCATTAGCCTTAACATCAACATTATCATCATCATTGCCTGAGGTTCCACTACAAACACTACTAGTATCACCAACATTACTCACAACACCATCTTCACCAACCACATCCACATGAATATCAGACTTTCCAGAAACTTCAGTACGAACATCGTTATGACAACTTACATCTAAAACATCACCACACATAAGTTTGTACAATCCAAAATTATCAAAGTTATCCTTACCTTTCATTTCAGCATTAGGTGCTTCTTCTTGATTATATAAATTTGCAATTATATCATCTTCTAAGCCTAGTTCATCAAAGGTAGCCTGGTTCCTATTACAGTTGTTTCTAGTATTTTCTCTGATGACATTCCAAAATTTCCTGTCAAATTTAATTTTTTCATTACCTCTATCTACAGATCGATCATAAGCATACTGTCTATACTGGTTAGGTCTCTGATTATAGTGCTGTCTGTTCCGGGTGAAATTAGCCTGATTTTGAAAATTCCTTGCCCCAAACTGACAGACTCCCAGCGGAGCATTTAGTCGTTTAAAGGCCTATGTCTGTCGTTTCCCTGCCTCGGGTTACCTTCTCTCATGTCATTACCCCAGGACCTGTTTCGATTTTCCCATTCTCTGTTTGAATTAAAGTGCTGATCATTCCTACCAAAATTTCTTCTGTCATTGCTATTATAATTATCCCTGTTGTTGTTAAAGTTTCTTCATTCACTATTATTGTTATTATTTCTACAGTTCGGTTCCCACCCTCTGTGTGATGAACCTACAAAGTCGTTAAATCTGTTGTTTTGTTCAAAGGCTCTATCAAGTTTGTCCACATATTTCAAGAATTGTTCTATGGACTCATCTGGACCATATACTAAACCCCATTGTACTCTTTTCGGAAGTCTCCGTTTTAGTGCATCAATTTGAGTTAGCTCATCAAATGGCTTAGCCAGATGCACTAATTTTTGCAACTGTTTCTCACAATAGGCTTTCATTGACCCATCAGATTCTCTGTAACTAGGACCATTCAAGAATTCACTTTTGATTCGAGCTTGCTCAGTTTCAGACCAAAATTTGGTTAGAAAACATTTTTCGAAATCTTCAAAGGACATTTCTGCGGAACAATTCTGATTGGCCCACGAAAGCGCCTCACCATCAAGTAATTTCTTTACAAATTTTATCTTAACACTATCTGTCATTATGGACGTGAACTGCTCCTTGCAGAATTGCTTGAAGTCTTTTGGGTGTATATTCTTGTCACCGGGATAAGTTTTAATGGGAAAATTTCCCCATACCCCATTACAACTATTACTAAAACCTTTTTGCAACATAGTTTCTTGTATTTCTACAAATTTTCTGTCTACAGTTTTTTCGACATTACCTACTCTACTACAAATTTCTGTGACCTTTTTGTCAGAATCAGATTTGAAAGATTCAATTTCGCTTTCAAAAAATCGTTTTGTCTGGTCAAATTCATTTCTCAATTGAGAATTTTCCTCATTTACAAAATCAACAACTTTTTTAAGTTTTGACTGGTTATTTGAAATTTCGTTACTTAAATCAGTTTCAAGGACAGAAATTTTGCTCTCAACCGTGTCCACACGACAACTAAGTTCTTTTTGGTTTGACTCAAAAGTAATTCGCCATTCTTCGAGAACCTGATTAGTGTGAGCAATCTGTTCTGTATTTGAATTTATTTCTGATTTTAAATCACACGCAGCCTTCGAAATCGACCTGTCCATCTGTTGTTGTGTCTGTTCAATTTGTTGACGTAATTCGGCACAAGAATCGTCCGTCTTCGAGTTTATGTTATCCAACTTCGAGTTTAACTCTGAAAACATTTGTTTTAACATTTCCAACATTCCTACACTGTCAGAAGCACTTTCCCTAATAGGTGTACTCACTACACCGCTGTCAATACTGAAATCTGCGTATTTTTCCATTATTTTAGGAAGCAGGTACTTATCTTAGTGTCCGTCGGCGGTCGTTGGTGTCCGTGTTTTGCGAAATTTCTTCAATTCCAGGATGGTTTCGCTCGGTTGATTCACTCCTCTTCTTGTGACCCCAGAATCGACGTATTTACTTCTGAAGAATGACTGGTCCGTCGTATATCCTCTTCTTGTTGTCCCAAAACAGACGTATTTTCTTCTTGTGATCCCAGAAGAGACGTATTTTACTTTGAAGAATCACTGGGTGGTCGTCATATCCTCTGCTTCCTCCGCCAAATTATAACATCCCAGCTCCTCCACCAAATTATAACATCCCAGCTCCTCCACCAAATTATAACATCCCAGCTGCTCCACCAAATTATAACATTCCAGCTCCTCAACACCAAATTAAAACATTCCACTTCAATTTAATTAAAAAACTGATCATGAAAGAATTGGCAGCATGTAGACGACGTCCACAGCTGAGCGGAGGAGTAGCATAGCAGACCAAGTGACTGGAACTGTCTGTTCAAAGAACTGTGAATTGGATAAATGGAATGCAGTTACTCAGATGAACAACAGAAGAAATGAAAATGATGATAAAACATCATATGCCATCTTTAAAAAAATAATTTAGAAGACAATTGTGGAAGAATACATCAAAAACATCAAATTACAACCAACACCATGGTGAAGTAAACATAAGAAGTGTCTACAATAGCAACTGACAATGATCAAAGATTAACATTGCATGTGTATTAAATAACACTGAATAAATACTTATACTTTCACTCTCCCCCACAATGTTTTACACTATAACATCCCAGCTGCTCCACCAAATTATAACATTTCAGCTCCTCAACACCAAATTAAAACATTCCACTTCAATTTGTTTGCACTTATAGCGATCCCAGCTTCCTCAACCAAATTAAAACGTTGCATTAGGAGGTGTCTGCTTCGTGAAAAAGGTCTTGAGTTCATATTGACGACAACAAGTAATTCTTCATTACAGACGTTTATTTACAAACAGAACTGACAGACTTCACAGACTCAACAACTGACTCTCAGAGCTAACCGCACTGCATATCCGAACTGGCAACTGACAACTCCTAGGTGTATTAATATCTTTCCAAACAATGAGAGTCTTTGACAATGTTTTGTTTACAATTCAATAGCAATTCACGACTTAAAACTAAATTAGACATTACAGAATTTTAGTACAGATTAAAGTAAGTAAAAGGATCAGTACATATAAATTCTTACAAGCATAATTTCCAAATAGATTTTATAACATTTTTCTACCTGCTTCTGGATAACCTTCACCAGATTTGTACCGATGGTTCCAGAAATATCTTGACATTTGATTCTGGATATTTCTTGAGTGATTTAGAACAACTATTTATATGTAAAATGATTTAAATCGTGTTTCAAAACGTAAATAAATCTTTTTAGCAATATTTCTTGATACAAATCGTCTTTCGAAATTAGATTATGAAACAGTTTTCACAAGTTTTCGTATTTTTGCGATCATAATATAGAAATTCTCCATAGAAAGTTCCAGAAGTGTGCATTAAACGTTCATTTACAGACTTTCTCTTTAGCTGGTGAGTTTTTAAAAGTATCTTGTCCATATTATACGAAATAATTTAGCTCAAAACTGATAATCTATACAATTAACCAGAGCTACAGCAAACAGTGAGTCCCTCTTTTACAAAATGAAATATAATTACAAAATTGAATGAAAATAGGTTACCAACACTAATACATATTTACACTAATTCTACTTTTGTCCCTTCTGTGCAAAACGTCCTAATATTGACACAGTACAATATTTAAACATCACCAAAGTTTCCCTTTACATTTTGCATATCTGTATCGACATCCCCTAAAAGTCTACAGTATCGAATACTTCAATATGTCCCAATACGTCCTGTAATGTTACACAACCCCTCCCCCCCCCCCCATCAGCACTTCAACGTGAAACACGGAAGGGTTGATGTCCTTACATTACAAAACAGATAAGTTTTACACATATCTTTGGTGTCTTCTTTCTTGAAGACCGGTGATCTTCTTTCTTGAAGGTCGGTGTACCTCAATGCCACACACTGTATTTCAGTCTCATCTTCACAGTCCGTATGGTTTCCATATACACTGCAGGCTATCACAGGCTGCAATAGCACAGTTCGCTATGAATATACAGCATACAGTGGTCAAACCCAGTTAAACATTAGCACAAGCATTTAATAGTCGGTGGACCGGTTTTTAAGGACACAGAAATTTGAATTCTCTAAAGTCTAATTACTCAAGAAAATTTACTCTAAATAATTTCTTAACGCTGAGAGAGAATAGACTGACAGATGGAGAAAATTGATTATATAGGATCACAGAATAAGTGTAAGATGCAATGCCAGAATACGAAAATGAAATATGACAATTGCATAGCTAGGGGACCTAGTGCTCGCCGAACACTTAGCACACAAAGAATGTATGCTCCCCTGAGGAATCAGATAAAAACAACATAACAAAGTATACAAAAATATCCTGGTAAGATTACATATAAAAGTCTATAAACATCTATTATCTAAAATACTTTTTTACATTTTTTTATACAATTTCAGTTCGGTCACGTTTTGTAGGCCAAACAGTCTGCCAGAATTTGGGTAGACTAGACGGTAAGCATTCGGATGAGGATTGTCCTGAATCTTAAAAGGTCCAATGTACACTCCTGGAAATTGAAATAAGAACACCGTGAATTCATTGTCCCAGGAAGGGGAAACTTTATTGACACATTCCTGGGGTCAGATACATCTCATGATCACACTGACAGAACCACAGGCACACAGACACAGGCAACAGAGCATGCACAATGTCGGCACTAGTACAGTGTATATCCACCTTTCGCAGCAATGCAGGCTGCTATTCTCCCATGGAGACGATCGTAGAGATGCTGGATGTAGTCCTGTGGAACGGCTTGCCATGCCATTTCCACCTGGCGCCTCGGTTGGACCAGCGTTCGTGCTGGACGTGCAGACCGCGTGAGACGATGCTTCATTCAGTCCCAAACATGCTCAATGGGGGACAGATCCAGAGATCTTGCTGGCCAGGGTAGTTGACTTACACCTTCTAGAGCACGTTGGGTGACACGGGATACATGCGGACTTGGATTGTCCTGTTGGAACAGCAAGTTCCCTTGCCGGTCTAGGAATGGTAGAACAATGGGTTCGATGACGGTTTGGATGTACCGTGCACTATTCAGTGTCCCCTCGACGATCACCAGAGGTGTACGGCCAGTGTAGGAATCGCTCCCCACACCATGATGCCGGGTGTTGGTCCTGTGTGCCTCGGTCGTATGCAGTCCTGATTGTGGTGCTCACCTCCACCGCGCCAAACACGCGTACGACCATCATTGGCACCAAGGCAGAAGCGACTGTCATCGCTGAAGATGACATGTCTCCATTCGTCCCTCCATTCACGCATGTCGCGACACCACTGGAGGCGGGTTGCACGATGTTGGGGCGTGAGCGGAAGACGGCCTAACGATGTGCGGGACCGTAGCCCAGCTTCATGGAGATGGTTGCGAATGGTCCTCGCCGGTACCCCAGGAGCAACAGTGTCCCTAATTTGCTGGGAAGTGGCGGTGCGGTCACCTACGGCACTGCGTAGGATCCTACGGTCTTGGCGTGCATCCGTGCGTCGCTGCGGTCCGGTCCCAGGTCGACGGGCACGTGTACCTTCCGCCGACCACTGGCGACAACATCGATGTACTCTGGAGACCTCACGCCCCACGTGTTGAGCAATTCGGCAGTACGTCCACCCGGCCTCCCGCATGCCCACTATACGCCCTCGCTCAAAGTCCGTCAACTGCACATACGGTTCACGTCCACGCTGTCGCGGCATGCTACCAGTGTTAAAGACTGCGATGGAGCTCCGTATGCCACGGCAAACTGGCTGGCACTGACGGCGGCGGTGCACAAATGATGCGCAGCTAGCGCCATTCGACGGCCAACACCGCGGTTCCTGGTGTGTCCGCTGTGCCGTGCGTGTGATCATTGCTTGTACAGCCCTCTCGCAGTGTCCGGAGCAAGTATGGTGGGTCTGACACACCGGTGTCAATGTGTTCTTTTTTCCATTTCCAGGAGTGTATATGTCAAAAAAGTTTTTTAATTCTCCACTGATGGCTTTAGACTTCTCTCAAAGATGCCCCACTCTTCCATCTTTTGAAGTTCCTTTTCTACATCTTTTCTCTTTGCAATGGGTACACTATAAGGTTTTATAAAGAATGGCTCATGTGGTTTTAATCTGAGTTTACATTGATAATTCTTTACTCTGCCAGGTCTATCATCAAAAACATCACAGTAATTCCACAATAATCTTTCTAACTCTACCTTCTGTTCTTGGTTCAAATTATCTGATTCCCATAATTTTTCTTGAACTATATCCCCATATTCTCCATCATCATAATCCTCAGTAATTTCCTCTACACAATAACCACTGTCTTTAGAAAATGTAACGTCCCTAATTTCAATTCCCTTATCAGCACAGTTTTGAACCGACATGTCAGTACTGGAACATACTCTCGTCTTAGGATCAATAAAGGTAAACAAACTCTTTTCCCAATCAAATGCTGCATTAGCTTTTAATATCCAGTCTATACCCAACAGTACATTCTCATTTAGGTCACTTATTACAAGACATCCTTGAGTAAACTGTACATCATTTACACTGAAGGACAACAACACCTGTCTATTAACAATTTTGCTCAGTTTGCCGGTAATGCCTCTAATTTTTATTCCAACAACTGGTAATTCAACAAAGTCAGGATCATGCTTAATTATATCTCTTAATTTGCTTGAAATGGCACTAATTGGACTCCCTGTGTCAATCAAACAATACCCTTCCCAACCTGCAGCTTTAATTTTTATGTATGGACTACCAATAGTGGTGTTTTCCCTTTCTTCCTGTTCTTCATACAATAGATCTTCTGCTATCTCATCATACCTCTGTTCCATATTTAGGTTTTCTTTACTAGGCAATACTTTCTTCAAATTTCTAGGTCTACTGGAATTTACTGGAATGTCTGGATTACTATTTACCTCACACACATCCTGACTAGTACCCCGTTTGATGATTTCATTAGGCTTAAAAGCAGAAACTGGTTCACAAATTTCCCTTAATTTGATCTTAACATCATTGTCATCACTGTAATCTTTAAATTTGTCCCAAACAGATTTCAAAATAATCTCAGATGCATCAGCACAATCAACCCCCCTGTCTCCTGATGTATTACTAAGCTGAACTGGCACAATCTGATTCTCATGTGGAATGTAGTTAGAGTTCCTGGCACAACTATTCTCAACACTATTGCTTATAACATCCTCCTTAACTGCAACATAAACTATTCCATCCAATTCACCATCAAAATCTTCTAGTACATAATCACCATTAGCCTTAACATCAACATTATCATCATCATTGCCTGAGGTTCCACTACAAACACTACTAGTATCACCAACATTACTCACAACACCATCTTCACCAACCACATCCACATGAATATCAGACTTTCCAGAAACTTCAGTACGAACATCGTTATGACAACTTACATCTAAAACATCACCACACATAAGTTTGTACAATCCAAAATTATCAAAGTTATCCTTACCTTTCATTTCAGCATTAGGTGCTTCTTCTTGATTATATAAATTTGCAATTATATCATCTTCTAAGCCTAGTTCATCAAAGGTAGCCTGGTTCCTATTACAGTTGTTTCTAGTATTTTCTCTGATGACATTCCAAAATTTCCTGTCAAATTTAATTTTTTCATTACCTCTATCTACAGATCGATCATAAGCATACTGTCTATACTGGTTAGGTCTCTGATTATAGTGCTGTCTGTTCCGGGTGAAATTAGCCTGATTTTGAAAATTCCTTGCCCCAAACTGACAGACTCCCAGCGGAGCATTTAGTCGTTTAAAGGCCTATGTCTGTCGTTTCCCTGCCTCGGGTTACCTTCTCTCATGTCATTACCCCAGGACCTGTTTCGATTTTCCCATTCTCTGTTTGAATTAAAGTGCTGATCATTCCTACCAAAATTTCTTCTGTCATTGCTATTATAATTATCCCTGTTGTTGTTAAAGTTTCTTCATTCACTATTATTGTTATTATTTCTACAGTTCGGTTCCCACCCTCTGTGTGATGAACCTACAAAGTCGTTAAATCTGTTGTTTTGTTCAAAGGCTCTATCAAGTTTGTCCACATATTTCAAGAATTGTTCTATGGACTCATCTGGACCATATACTAAACCCCATTGTACTCTTTTCGGAAGTCTCCGTTTTAGTGCATCAATTTGAGTTAGCTCATCAAATGGCTTAGCCAGATGCACTAATTTTTGCAACTGTTTCTCACAATAGGCTTTCATTGACCCATCAGATTCTCTGTAACTAGGACCATTCAAGAATTCACTTTTGATTCGAGCTTGCTCAGTTTCAGACCAAAATTTGGTTAGAAAACATTTTTCGAAATCTTCAAAGGACATTTCTGCGGAACAATTCTGATTGGCCCACGAAAGCGCCTCACCATCAAGTAATTTCTTTACAAATTTTATCTTAACACTATCTGTCATTATGGACGTGAACTGCTCCTTGCAGAATTGCTTGAAGTCTTTTGGGTGTATATTCTTGTCACCGGGATAAGTTTTAATGGGAAAATTTCCCCATACCCCATTACAACTATTACTAAAACCTTTTTGCAACATAGTTTCTTGTATTTCTACAAATTTTCTGTCTACAGTTTTTTCGACATTACCTACTCTACTACAAATTTCTGTGACCTTTTTGTCAGAATCAGATTTGAAAGATTCAATTTCGCTTTCAAAAAATCGTTTTGTCTGGTCAAATTCATTTCTCAATTGAGAATTTTCCTCATTTACAAAATCAACAACTTTTTTAAGTTTTGACTGGTTATTTGAAATTTCGTTACTTAAATCAGTTTCAAGGACAGAAATTTTGCTCTCAACCGTGTCCACACGACAACTAAGTTCTTTTTGGTTTGACTCAAAAGTAATTCGCCATTCTTCGAGAACCTGATTAGTGTGAGCAATCTGTTCTGTATTTGAATTTATTTCTGATTTTAAATCACACGCAGCCTTCGAAATCGACCTGTCCATCTGTTGTTGTGTCTGTTCAATTTGTTGACGTAATTCGGCACAAGAATCGTCCGTCTTCGAGTTTATGTTATCCAACTTCGAGTTTAACTCTGAAAACATTTGTTTTAACATTTCCAACATTCCTACACTGTCAGAAGCACTTTCCCTAATAGGTGTACTCACTACACCGCTGTCAATACTGAAATCTGCGTATTTTTCCATTATTTTAGGAAGCAGGTACTTATCTTAGTGTCCGTCGGCGGTCGTTGGTGTCCGTGTTTTGCGAAATTTCTTCAATTCCAGGATGGTTTCGCTCGGTTGATTCACTCCTCTTCTTGTGACCCCAGAATCGACGTATTTACTTCTGAAGAATGACTGGTCCGTCGTATATCCTCTTCTTGTGGTCCCAAAACAGACGTATTTTCTTCTTGTGATCCCAGAAGAGACGTATTTTATTTTGAAGAATCACTGGGTGGTCGTCATATCCTCTGCTTCCTCCGCCAAATTATAACATCCCAGCTCCTCCACCAAATTATAACATCCCAGCTCCTCCACCAAATTATAACATCCCAGCTGCTCCACCAAATTATAACATTCCAGCTCCTCAACACCAAATTAAAACATTCCACTTCAATTTAATTAAAAAACTGATCATGAAAGAATTGGCAGCATGTAGACGACGTCCACAGCTGAGCGGAGGAGTAGCATAGCAGACCAAGTGACTGGAACTGTCTGTTCAAAGAACTGTGAATTGGATAAATGGAATGCAGTTACTCAGATGAACAACAGAAGAAATGAAAATGATGATAAAACATCATATGCCATCTTTAAAAAAATAATTTAGAAGACAATTGTGGAAGAATACATCAAAAACATCAAATTACAACCAACACCATGGTGAAGTAAACATAAGTGTCTACAATAGCAACTGACAATGATCAAAGATTAACATTGCATGTGTATTAAATAACACTGAATAAATACTTATACTTTCACTCTCCCCCACAATGTTTTACACTATAACAACCCAGCTGCTCCACCAAATTATAACATTTCAGCTCCTCAACACCAAATTAAAACATTCCACTTCAATTTGTTTGCACTTATAGCGATCCCAGCTTCCTCAACCAAATTAAAACGTTGCATTAGGAGGTGTCTGCTTCGTGAAAAAGGTCTTGAGTTCATATTGACGACAACAAGTAATTCTTCATTACAGACGTTTATTTACAAACAGAACTGACAGACTTCACAGACTCAACAACTGACTCTCAGAGCTAACCGCACTGCATATCCGAACTGGCAACTGACAACTCCTAGGTGTATTAATATCTTTCCAAACAATGAGAGTCTTTGACAATGTTTTATTTACAATTCGATAGCAATTCACGACTTAAAACTAAATTAGACATTACAGAATTTTAGTACAGATTAAAGTAAGTAAAAGGATCAGTACATATAAATTCTTACAAGCATAATTTCCAAATAGATTTTATAACATTTTTCTACCTGCTTCTGGATAACCTTCACCAGATTTGTACCGATGGTTCCAGAAATATCTTGACATTTGATTCTGGATATTTCTTGAGTGATTTAGAACAACTATTTATATGTAAAATGATTTAAATCGTGTTTCAAAACGTAAATAAATCTTTTTAGCAATATTTCTTGATACAAATCGTCTTTCGAAATTAGATTATGAAACAGTTTTCACAAGTTTTCGTATTTTTGCGATCATAATATAGAAATTCTCCATAGAAAGTTCCAGAAGTGTGCATTAAACGTTCATTTACAGACTTTCTCTTTAGCTGGTGAGTTTTTAAAAGTATCTTGTCCATATTATACGAAATAATTTAGCTCAAAACTGATAATCTATACAATTAACCAGAGCTACAGCAAACAGTGAGTCCCTCTTTTACAAAATGAAATATAATTACAAAATTGAATGAAAATAGGTTACCAACACTAATACATATTTACACTAATTCTACTTTTGTCCCTTCTGTGCAAAACGTCCTAATATTGACACAGTACAATATTTAAACATCACCAAAGTTTCCCTTTACATTTTGCATATCTGTATCGACATCCCCTAAAAGTCTACAGTATCGAATACTTCAATATGTCCCAATATGTCCTGTAATGTTACAACACACACTATATATAAATAGACACACAAGGTAGTTATTTCCACCATGTTCAACTCTAGGGACTGATCAATGAGAAGATACAGAACAAAAAAGGTCTAACAAACTTATGTCCATAAATTCAAAGTTTCCATGCTAGAGACTATTTATTCAATCATACTTTATTACAGAGACTGCAGTCTAATATGAGCTGTACCATGCAGCGACATTTACAGTACACATGGTTTCCTCCTACAGGGTGGTACCACTCCTTATACGTCATTCCCTAGCACCATCTCCTGCCATAGATATTGGTAATCTTGTGTCTGATTCACTCCTCTTGCTGCTTCATCTTGTAGTGTATTTGTTACAGCGTTGTACACAATGGTTCCGTATTCGAATCGAGAGCTTTCGATATGGTGTTTACTTATGGAAAGGATATGGCAGTAGGTAGGAGGCAGTAAGATTGTATCAGGAGACCTATCCCTGTCGGCAACAATCACAGCAGTCAATGTCTGCAACAGTGCTTCACCATTTGTCTGAGACAGGGTCGTTTCAGGAAGCAGGAAATGATGAAGGACATAACCTAATTGTTTGGACGCCAGACTTGGAGGAAAATGTGATTAACACTGTGGAAGGTGACACTGTGTTATAGTTGGTCTGCCAGTACAGGGTAAGCCAGAGGACCAAGTCGAAGATTCCCCATGATAATTCTTACTACTCTTGTTACATACAGCAGGTGCAGGGCTTACTAGAGACAGGCTTTCCACATTACAAACAGTTTTGTCACTGGTTTCATCAACAGGCAACTGCTATTCCAAGATTTGTGTCATCTATCCTATTCACAGATGAGGCCACTTTTACGCTGAGTGGTGTCTTCAGCTTTCACGACAGTCATCTGAGGGATAGCATGCAGAATCCCCATGGTGTGGTGACAGTGAATCATAAGCTTCAGTGCAGTGGGAATGTGTGGGCTGAGATAATTGGTGGCTGTATTTTGGACCAGTTTTCCTTACACATCGCCTAGAAGGCCTGAACTATCTGCGTTTCTTGTGGGTGACTTTGCCTCCCCTACTGGAAGAAGTGCCACTGATGATACAAACGGTTATGTGACCATTACATGACGGTGCTCCAGCCCACCTCGCTGTTAATTTCCAGATGCATCTCAATTGTGTCTTCTCTGGTCGATGGATCAGACGAGGGGGTTCAGTTGCATGGTATGCTCGTTCACCAGAGCGCAATCCATGTGAAATAAGGTTATGAGGCCATCTCAAAAGTATTGTGTATGCAGAGGCCATTCCATATTTGGAGACACTAAAACACCATAATCATTGTGCCTTTGACACTGTTCAGATGCAGCCTGGACGACGTGAGCATTTGAGACAGAACATGCAATGGTGCATACGCTCTTCCATTGAGAGACATGGGAATTATTTTCAACACATACTGTAACTGTGGCTTCATGGTACAGCACATATTAGACCGCAGCCTCTTTAATAGTCTATGATTGAATAAATGGTCTCTAGCTTGAAAATAATGCGTTTCCAGACTCAAGTTCATTAAACCTATTTTGTTCTGTATCCTCTCATTGATCAATTCCTACTGTTTGTACATCGTGAAAAATTACCCTGTATATAATGAGGTAGACACTATATCAACGAATTCCTTCATCATGTGTAACTTTGCAAAACAGGAACTCAGGATTCATCAACAGCTGCCATTTCTTTGAGAACTCAATCCAACCACAAAAGTAATTTGAAAGTTTCGTTTTTAGGCACTTATTCTGCCTCGATTGAAGAAAGATGTGTAATTTACTTTTCATAGTAAGTGGGCCTCCGTGAAAGTTGATAGAATGCCACTTCCTAATCGGCTTTGGCATTTATCCCCACCGTGATCAGCATCACTATATACTTCAATTCAACAGTTTTTATTCTTTACAAACCTAATGCCATCCAGTATCCATTCCGGTTCAACTGCTGAAGATAATGGTTACATCTCCATCACACCATATTTTTCTAAAATTGTCTTGACATATATAGACAGATTCACTGGAGTACCGTTGTCAGATTTTCTTGATTCATAAGCCCAGGAAGTAACAAACCTAGTCTACAGTGATCTAAAACGTTTACACAGCTGTTCAATAAATTTAGTTGTTTCATCAATAGAGGCCCTAGTCAATCCATCATCAACATAAAACAGCTCTACCGGATTTCCACCATAAGATTTACCCGAACTTGAGTAGCTGTGATAAATTAGTGTATATAGTAATCTCAGCGATTTGATCTACTTTGTAGTTCTGCCTACTCATATAATTGTATCCAATGTATCTGTGACTGAATTTCGTTTATCTGGTGTTTTAATACAAAATACAGAGTATAGCCTATAGTAGTTTAAAAATTTTTGGATGTTTTCTGTCTACACTATGCTGTAAAAGAAAAGGTAAGGATTTCATTGTCTATTTCACTTAACCAGTATAAGTACTGTTTGATACATTAAGCTTTGCAAATTTTACAATAGAGGCTACCTTTAACAGTAATGATTATCTTGTTTGTACAAGATAGTTAACTGCACGTCACAAGCATGTGTAATGGCACAGTGAAGTTTTGGTGTTTCAACTCAGTAATGTTGTATTCCAAAACATTCTTGTTCAGCAATATTCGTAATTTGTTTCCTGATATTAATTTTAATAAGGGATTTCGTGTGCATGATTTCAGTCATTTTTTGTTTTATTGTAAAGATTGGGAAGCCATCCAAAATGGAACCCAAAACATTATCTGAAATAGGAGTTAAACTAATGAGAGTGAATTCGCTCACATGGAAACCGGTAGTGCAAATGCTTCAGCTCATGATATTGAATTGCTTGTTGAAAGCGAAGTAATTAATTCTGTCATGAGTGCTACAACTGGCAATATACTGGACCTAGATAGAACAACAATTCACATTTTAAATGATGTGAGGGGAACAGCTTGAATAGTTGTCAGTAAAACCAGATGAAAAGGTTAAGAAATTGGCAAATCAGTTGTCACTCACCTAAATTGTTATCTGACATGTCTGTGGAGCTCAGTTAAATGTCAGATCAGCTATTCATTAAACATGCTGAATTTTGTAATGAAATATCAACTAAAAAATGAATTCCACAATGAAACTTCTTTTTAAGTAAAATGCTTAAGCAGCAATGTCTCAAATATAAAATTTCAGAAGAATGCTATCAAAACTGTGACGCCAAATTTGTCACACAGTATGGTACTTCAACTACCGAAGTACTTGCATTGAAAGTTGCTTAGATGGTCTTGCCTGACAAAATGGAACAATTGTCTGACAAACTGTTGCAAATCAAAGAGTCTGTACACAAGCTGTATACAAAGGTAGATAATTTCATTGCAGACCATGAGGCTAAGATTAAACTACAATTTTACACACAAAGATAAAATTTCGAGAAAGATTATTCTGAATGAATTTCAAATATGGAAACCCAAATTTACAAAAAGTTAAATTCATAGCTAGTGGAGTTTGTTCAGTAAACACTTAAAGAGGTATTATTACAAGGATAAGCTTCAGGAGAAACCATTAACACAGAGTTAAACCCAATTAAAAGAACACTAGGAAAAGATTTACCGAAGTGGTGAGAAAACATCCTTTTGCAAAAAAATTACATCCAACAGGAACTGATATTGGTCTGACAGAGAGAGAATTACCATACCCCTTTGTTGTTCTAGAAAAAGATGATCACATTAGTACTACAGTATATGAGGGAAGGTATAGCTACTATGAATTATATAGCAGGCATGTCACCCAGAACTGCATTCTACATCATGGAGCCAGCATCTCAGTTGCCATCTGTCCTGTTGGACAAAAGTCTAATGAAATACAGATAATTTCTAGTATGCACACCAGATAAAAAATTATCCATCCCATTGTTTTCATTAAGTCATTTAAGGATGTATCACTGAGGTCCTGTACTGACAAACAGAGTTCATTTCATCAAAGGTTATATACAAGGGTAACCTGCACTTTGGGCCACTGAGAGTGCTGACAATTGTTAAAATTACACACATTTTGTCCTAATGCTCTTAGCTAAGTACTGGTCTCGCTGACTCCAGGAAAGAAACCCAAATGAGGTCTTTAATCCAGAGCCCTTTGATAGCAAACACTGTAGTCTTCACAAATATTTTGAGAAGTACCCAAATAAAACAAGGCACTGGGATGGCCTAGGACTTAATGAAGATGGTCTTAGGATATTAAAGGTTAAGCTGTCATTGGATCTCAGAGACAAATTGGTCTATGTATCTGAGAACGACCTTCAATACTCTATGTTTGTGCTGCCCTCCCTTGATCTCATACAACAGGATGATAAATTGAGTGCCCATAACAGTAACTGTGTAGCACAAGCCTCTCCTCCATAAGCTCGGTGGTAAACACAAAGTGGGACAATATGGAATCACGTTAATTACGTCACACTGCCAGGTACGACTCCCATGTGCAATGTACAAGAGTTATATCGTGGTCCACTAAACTCACACAAAATAGATGGAATGACAACTAATGTCATCCAGGTTATTATGGTAACAGTAATGGATACTGGTGGAGGCATAATAACAACCACAACAACAACAATAGGTGGAATTACCAAAGGGGAAATCACAACCAAGCGCCCATGCATAATAAAGATGACACACATAATGTTCCAATATGAAACTGAAGAGTTGAAGGTGACTGACAGACACATAATCCCACTGTAAATATCACTGAAGTGGTGCACTCACAAATGTTGGCCATGGAGAGGGTCAGGGGCAATGAAGACAATCCCACAGTAATGAAACTGACATCAGAGAAGAACTAACTGCAGTTCAGTCTAAATGTCGTGTAAAGAATGAAGAGATTGTCTAAGCCAAAATATATGCAGAGATACCATCTACGGCTGTAATAGAAACGGGTGCTATGGTGCTATTGTCCAATTTGGTTACTAAATTTCGTGAGGTCACAAAAGTTGCCACATATTCTGTACAAAACTTTAAAATCATTAGAGCTATTGATGTTAAACCACGCAATGGAAATATGCAAACTCATGTGGCGGTTAAAACACGGAATGAAGAGCCAAAATGCCCAGTCCTAATTAGAAAAGAATTAATAGTTGAATGGATCTTGGAATTGATTTCCTATGACACAAGGACACAATAACTGACTTCTCTTCAGCAAAATGTTTCTTAAACACTGATAACCCGAAGATTGTGGCATGACTTAATAAAAAAATAGAACATGGTAAATAATCCCAAGGCTTCTGCATAAAATTATTTAAGACAAGGACAACATACGACAGTAGCACATATTCACACTGTGGTCATGTTGAAAATATTTAAAATTTAGTTAAAGCTAAGATACTAGAGTCTACTACTACTGACTCACTTTAACAAGATAAATTAAAAGAATTACTACTGAAATATGTACATTTGTTTGGAAGCAAACCTGGTACCATTAACACATACCAGTATCGAATGGAAGTTCGTTGCCGGAAGATATAGTGTCACAACACGTATTCCATCCTATGAATCAAAAGGGCAGCCATCACAAATGAGCTAAAACAAATGCTTGAATGAGAATAACTGAGCCTTCCATATCAACTTATTGTAGTCCACTACTATCTGTGGCAAAACCTGATAGAAGCGTTTGCCTAGATTTACATGCAACGGTCGTTAATCACTATGGAACATCTAAGTACATCAAAAAGATGAGCTTATATTGCTGTTTTCCTAACGTGAGAAGACACACACAGCAAGTACTGAAAACAAGCCTTATACATGTCCAAAAGCAAAGCCCACAAACAAATGCTGTCTTGCAGAGCTACACTCTATGATCCCAACAAAACCACTCCATATCATCTCAGTTGACATCGCAGGACCTTTGCCCTCAGCTGGAAGAGGAATTAAGTATACAGAAGTACTTATGAAATTTTCTATCTCTACACCTACATACATATTCCACAAGCCACCATGAGGCATGTGGCGGAGAGTAAGCTGTACCACTGTCAGTCATTTTCTTTCCTGCTCCACTCGCAAATAAACCGATGGAAAAACGACTGTCTACAAGCCTCTGCATGAGCCCTAGTTTCTCTAATCTTATCTTCGTGATCTTTATGCGAAATGTACGTTTGTAGCAGTAGAATCGTTCTGCAGTGAGCCTCAGATGCTGGTCCTCTAAATTTCTGAATAATGCTCCTCGAAAATAACGTCACCTTCCCTTCAGTGATTCCCATTTGAATTTCCAAAGCACCTCTGTAATATTTGTATGTTATTCAAATCTAGCATTCCCCCCCCCCCCCCCCCCCCACTGAATTGCTTCGATGTCTCCCTTTACTCAAACCGTGTATGAATTCCAAACACCCAAAAAGTACTCAGCAATGGGGTCTCATTAGAGTCCTATATGTGCTCTCTTTACAGATGAAGCACACTTTCCTAAAATACTCCCAATAAAGTGAAGTCGACCATTCGCATACACTACTATGATACTTACATGCTTATTCCACTTCATATTGCTGGACAGCGTTATGCCTTGATATTTAATTGGGGTGACTTATCAAGTAGCACACTACTAATGCTGTAATTGAACATTATGGCTTTGTTTTTCCTACTCATCTGCATTAACTTACATTTTTCTACATTTTTAACTACCTGCCAGTCATCACACCACCTAAAAATTTTGTCTAAGTCATCTACTATTCTCCTACAGTCACTCTTTGTTGTTACCTACCCGTGCACTACAGCATCATCAGTCAACAACCACAGATTGGTGCCCACCCTGTCAGTCAGATTATTTGTTTATATAGAAAATAACAGCGGTCTTATCACACTTCCTTGACGATATGCTTGTCTCTGATGAACACTCGCCATCGAGGACTAATTATTGGGTTCTCTTACTTAACAAGTCTTCGAATCACACAGGTATCTGTGAACCTATTCCATATCCTTGTACCTTAGTTAACACTCAGCAGTCTGGCGCCATGTCAAATGCTTTATGGAAACCTGGGAATGTAGAGTCTGTCTGTTACCTTCATCTATAGTTCGCTGGATACCATATGTGAAAAGGGCAAGTTGAGTATCAGATGAGCGATTCTATCTAATATCGTGATAGTTTGTGGCCAGAATCTTTTCGTCTTAAAAATAATTATGATATTCGAACTGATAATATGTACAAGGATCCTGTAGCAAATCAGTGTAAGAATATTGATCTGTAATTTAGTTAGTCCAGTATTTTCCCTTCTTGTACACTGGAGTCACCTGCTCTTCTTCCATTCGCTTGGAACTTGGCTCTGGGAGAGAGATTCAAGACAAATATAAGCTAAAGGAGGGGCCAATGCTGTAGAGTACTCTTTGGGGAACTGAACTGGAATTCTATCATGACCCGACGACTTATTTGCTTTCAACTGTTTCTGTTGTTGCTTAATTATCACTATGTCCTCCATACAGGGATCTGTACAATGGGCCACACGGGGTAGTCGTGCAGTCTTGGGCGTCTTGCCATGGTCTGCGCTGCTCCCCCCGTCAGAGGTTCGAGTCCTCCCTTGGGCGTGGGTGTTCGTGCATTGTCCTTAGTATAAGTTAGTTTACGTTAGATTAAGTAGCATGTAAACCTAGGACCGATGATCTCAGCAGATTGGTCCAATAAGAACTTACCACCACCTGTACAATGGTCAAATGACAGTATGTTTGTACGATTCTAGTGCATGAACTATTTCTTAAATTAGAAATTTAAAACTTCGGCATTGCTTTTGCTATCTTCAACTGCCACATCTGGTCAATAAGAGAGATGGAAGCCTTAGACACACTTAGAAATTTCACGTAGGACCAGAATTTTCTCTGGCTCTCGGCAGGATATTTAACTAAGATACGACGGTGATAGTTGTTGCAATCTTTGCACATCGGTCTTTTTATAAGCGCATGAGTATCTTAGAGTTTTTACCTGTCTTCCTTTTTTACAGACACACGAGTAACTTTGAATTTCTGCATGTCTTCCTTTGTCCATTGGCTTTTAACTGAGAGTGCAAACAACCTTTTCTTCCTCAGCATTTCGTTCTTAAGCCACAGTTGACCTCTTCCGTCCTTAATCCCCTAACTCGGCAGATACTACTCCAAAGTGTCTGATTTACGTATTGTTTAAAGTTTGACTATAATTCCTCCATGTCCATTGAACTGGAATTAAATGATGTCACTTCATCGTGCTGCTAACAACTGTCTGTCAGCTCTTTCTATCAGAAATATTCTCCTAGTCTTCTTGATTGATTTCTTATCTTTAGTAATCAAAGCTACCATGATGACACCATGGTCACCAATCCTCTTCTCTATAACGACGCTGTCTATTAGGTCAGGTCTGCTTGGAGTTACGAGGTCTAAAGTATTTTCATGTTGTGTGAGGTTTCGAACTAGCTGTTCAAGTCAGTTTACAGAAAATGTGTACAAAAGAACTTCACAAGACTCTCTGTATTCCCTACAACGAATCCACAGCATCCCAGTCTATACATGGTAGGTTAAAAATCACCTCCAACAAATATTGCACCATCTGGGTATTTACAGATAATAACCGTACACTTTCTGCTAATGATTGTAGAATTGTTACAGTAGAAAGAGGTACAAAAGAACTTCACAAGACTCTCTGTATCAGCCGGTCGGTGTGGCCGAGCGGTCTAGGCGCTGAAGTCTAGAGCCGCACGACCGCTACGGTCGCAGGTTCGAATCCTGCCTCGGGCATGGATGTGTGTGATGTCCTTAGGTTAGTTAGGTTTAAGTAGTTCTAAGTTCTAGGGAACTGATGAACTCAGATGTTAAGTCCCATAGTGCTCAGAGCCATTTGACACCAACACATTACCACTTACCACTCATTCTCCTGTGAGTGCAGATCCACTGTGTCAGATACACTGGGAGGTGCCTCTGCAGCACAGCCCATGGGCTAAACAAGAGACACTAGAGATGTCTCACACAATGCACCAGGTTCTCTACCACACCTCAAAGCAGGTGTGTGAAGACGACTGATTGCAACGAAAAGCACATTCAGCTGTTCACAAACTGTGGCCAGCTCTTCTTGTGTCCGAACACAGCATGCACACATTCTATCCATCCCAGTATTTCTAATTTAAGAACTAACTAAAAAAGCACAGACAGGAATTTAGATCTGCATCCTGCTAACCACCCGGTGTGCCCACAATGGAGGCTGACGCCTTATTTTCACCAAGTATGTTGAATTGTATGCTACAAAGTCTACTGCAGCAGGTAAAGTGATTAAAAGAATAGCAACGAGCTATATACCAACAGTTCCTAAGCCTGTCAGATAACATTTCAGACTTCTCATGTCAAGCATGGCAAACATTTTTACACGAATATGGCGTTAAACAGATACCAATATCATGCTTTCATCCAGAAGGAAATCCCACTAAATGTATCTTCCAAAATTCAACATGTTCAGTAGGAACTTGCACCAAGCAATCAAACTAGATGGGTAGAATATATGCAGCTCTTTGAATAGGTAGTGAACAATTTGCCACTGAGCAACATGCAATTCACTTCAGATGAACTTATAAGTAGGATGAAAAAGAAGAATTAATGTATAATCCTCTTACACAACCACATAGAGAAGAGTATTTCTGGTAAGATATGGTAAGAAAAGTTTTAGTTTCACTCACTGAGCACATGCACCTGAGAAACTTCTGCTATGGTAGGCGAGCAAAGAAATCCAAAAATATCAGGTAAGAGAATATAATCTGTTGAAGATGCATCGAAAATCTTTGATTCTTAAAAAAGAAACTGTAATGGGCAAAATTTGTAAATAGGTCGCTATCAGATTGTAACTAGGAAGTTATTTCATGGCTTATCGTAAAACCAATAAAATTAATAGTTTTTATGCACACGAGAACTTGAAAAAAATACTTACATAGATTAATGATCCTATTTATGTTATATGTGATATTTTATATTTAAATGTAATTATTATTTGTCATCTGTGCCTGGTTTAACCAGTGTTATCAGTAGCAAACACACTGCCAAGCGATTTATTTTGAATAGCATAGTAATCACCTAGATTTAGATACACTGGCCGATTAGAATGTTTCTGCTTACAGGAGAAAACAATGACACTAATATGAATGTAGGAGTTAACGTTTCCAGATATGAAGAGCATAATGTAATATCTGCAGCATTTAGTATGAAAGTTGCATGGCTTATAAGTAAACATTCTTCCAGTACTTATGGAACCAGTTAAAGAAAGACTTGGTACAACAAAAGGGTGCTACAAACTGAGATCCTTTGTAAATATTTATTTGTTATATTACTCTAAGGTAGCTTTAAGAGGGTGACTTAGTCTTAATACTTTTCAGAATCATGTAAATATTAGCTTGGTAGAGCTAGCCAGTTTTGAAAGAGAACAGTTTCCTTAGATCCTCACGGGTTGTAAGTATGGGTTCTGCCCAAACTTGAACTTAAGTTTTCCTTTGATGTAGCATTGCTTTTACATGTTTATTCATTGATTTGATTTAACACTCTATGCAAAAGTTGGCTTTTATTCTTTAAGTAGACAGTTTTGTCCTGACAGGTGGAACATGTAATCCTTATAGAGTGGAGGAGTGCATAAGATCAAGGCAGAGTCGTGTATGAAAGGTATCCCATCATTGTAAACCTACTTTTGGCGAAGTATAAGATTATGATTCCTATACAATGACATACACGTTTTTTTCTATAAACATGTTATCTAACAGTGTTTCATTATGAACAAGTGAGACCTGTCAGACGAACTGGAAACCATAGTTTGTAAATAATGGACTAATGAACAATGACATATTGGTATATCTTTTTCTAAAGACAAACTTACCGTAATACTGAGTCTGTAATAAAAATATGGGACAATGATGGACACATATTGAGAGCAGTTATGGCGCAGTCAACTTAGCAATGCGTCAGGTTTTGTTGGTGTTAACTACTCAATTAAACTACTAGTGTCTATCTTAAGATGGAGTTACACTTACTGGGGATAGATCAGCAAAATGACATCCGTTACTGGTGCAGTGCGGAATGAACGGGATGTTATTCAAGTGTGAGATGTGACACCCAATCAAGCACTTCACAAACAGACACATAATTGCGAAACGGTTTAGACACAAAGTCAGCAATACACTGGTGGGTGTTAAGCATCTGTGAGGCTGAATTCCAGTCCTGATTGTCGCTGCATATGCTTAATACAGTGTGATTATTCTACTGAACTATATGTTTGAAAAAATAAGGCCTTCCTAAAAGAGACACTGAAAATGTGCATGATGTCTTCATTAGTTGCAAAAGTGATTCTGCTGTTATAAGCTTGTTTATCTAAAACTTTAGTAGTTTAAACGCTTTTTATTGGACAATGAGTGATCCTTTATAAACGAAACTCGAAAAGATTTACCCTCCATGCTAAATATGGATCCAACAAATATGTTAAAGACACGTTTTGTTCTTTATATTTGCATAAAAAATTATCTGTGACCCAACAAGAATTTCTATCAGCATAACATGTATAGGTCATACTCCATGTAGTATAAAATCCATAGTATAACTGTTTTATGTAATCTTCGGTGCTGAACAGTCTGAGTCAGCCTTTAGATACATGGAGAACTGAGCAGATACTGTTGCTTACTGTTCTAGTTAATGATCTTCCTATAGAGAACCTGTTCAATAACTTGTGTCGTACCACAGGTGACAATGTCACCTGAATCGAATTCTTGGGTTCATCACACCTCAGTGGCGTAGCTACCCACGCATCAGCTGTATAAATGGTACAGATCACCTGGGCTATAGGGAGCCCTGACATGTGTTAGCAAAAATTCGTAGAATTTTTTGCACAATCTCACTCAAGGTGAACGTGTAAGTCTTAGGCCAAAACCTAAACGATTAATAAACCGGGTGTCCATTGTTGGCAACACTGAACATCTCAGATTTCCCCTGCCGCATGTCAGAAGACGACAATGATTGTGGTATTTCTCCTCTATTGAATGAGAAAAATCTGTATGCCTTTATTTCAGTCTGTACATGTCGTTCCTGATATTGTAAATATAATGATTATTTGCTTGTTAATAAGTTTAATTGTGAAAGAAATGTTCGAAAGAGAGAGAGACTACCCTAGTTAAGCTATAAAAAGAAGAAATACACAGAAGGAGGAAGTTATAAAGAAATTGCCCAAAATTTCTTCATTTTTTCAGCGGTCATATTCTTTGAGTGATTTATGTTGCACTAGTAAGTATCCATCTCTATGGGAAAAAATAATTCTTGTTTTTAATTTAGGTCACATTACGTAGCTTTCCATGCTGTGTAATCTATGGCTCATTAGTATCATTATACATTGTTGTGGAAATGTGCAACACACATAATGTTATTTGAATTTTGTTAACAAACCATAGGGTTAGATTAAGGGTGTGCATGTGATGCATGTCGCTTGAGAGCAGTGCCGTGTGAGAAGCTGCAGTAGGTCTGTCGTCTAGTCAAACAAATTGCACTAGGTAACACACAGGAGCAGCACTTTTGCTAGATATGTACACACACAGTACACTTCTTTATAAGAAAATACAGTCCATAATTGTATATACACAAGTTTTCCCACATTAGGTGTATGTATATGCATGTTTACTTTTAAGCACTTCATGCAGAGTATATTAATTAAATAAATTTTTTTATCCAATTAACAAGATGGTGATACATTAAGTTTGTTTACAAGAGTGAGCCTATATCAGGAAGAGATCTCTTCCAGCTAACGAATCTGGTGTGGAAAGGCTGGTGAAAAATAAAATCAGTCAATGTAGATTTTATTCAGTACATATCTAAAAAATAAAATTTTACTCAATGTAGTACGGCATTACTGCTTAATCTTGGCGTGGAATCGCTCAAGACGAACTCATGGTAAATGTGAATAAAAATTTGGTCCAGAAAGGAATAAATTAGTTCCGATTGTAAATTTTATCAGTTATCATAAATTTAGATGATGGTGAATTATCAACTCTTTTTCAGCCCTCATTTTAACACAAACTTCCAATGTTACAGTATTTTTTTCCGAAATGAATGCAAGAAATGTACCTGCAGACATAATTACCCGTTGTTGACTCGCTTCTAGCTTATTTTGGCCCGGGAGCTACGATTCTCACCGTGTATGCTACATTTAACGAAAGATTATAAAAGTATGTTCTAGAGATATGTCACACATAACGATACTAAAATAAGAGCTGACACCTCCAATACGAAGAAAACAAAATTCCTTGAATGAACAGGCCCCATGGAAAATTCGTCGTAAGTAAGAACGATAACCGAATTTTTGGAGTAAAATCGATGAATTTATGGATTATAGGTTAGACGAAAACGTCTGAATCAACGATATAAATTTCGAGATATGTGACTTTGCTGATTGCATATTCCCCGAGACATGAATTTCGTCTCAGAGCTGCTACTTACTTGTTTCTAATCTTGATGCGCCTTGGAAAACATCATAGGTCAATATTCTTACAAAGTATTTATTACAATATTCATTTGCCATGAACGAAGAGTACGAAAAAAAGATCAACAAAGAAAAGAAAGGCACTTTTTACATCGTAAAGAACATTAACACTACAGCATACATAAACAAGTAGCACTTTGCAAAAGTGTATGAACGAACAGAAATATCTCTCGATATATACATCAAACTCACATAGGAGTACAAATGGGAAGAGTAAAAATGCAGAGGGGTCAGTCAAGGTAAATTACAGAATCAGCTATTGCAAATTAAGTTTCGTGTGGAATGTATTTTGGAAACAAATCGCTAACACTCTTTTGTAACACACAGACCAATCACTGTTACTTTCACTGGTGCCTGCGTCGCTCGAATTCTACTTTACATTACGTTTTAAAATAAGCATACTACTTTCAGACTTTGAAGCAGACTTGGTCCACTCAGCTCCCACGGAGGTGCCTAAACGCCCCTCGAGAGTGCCCCAGCCCGAATTAATCCCTGTAATCCACTATGTTCTGAAGGAATCTAGTCCGTGGGGCTCAGAAATTTTCGTGCTGCTTTGAAACATCAGCCAATCTTTGCAGTGATCATTTGTGTTGCGCTGCAATATTGATTCCACCATGTATGTTTCATTGTTGTTATTATCGCTTTGTTGAGCGCTTTGAATCTCTAATATTAATAGATTGGTGAGGAAACATTTTCTGGCACATTATCTATTAATTTTTTAAGCCTCAAGGGGACTTAACAGGATCGCATAAAGCTAATAAGTACCTTATTTTAAATGTCAGTTTTCTCTGACTCATATCTGTATCAGAACGATCTTACTTTAATGTCATATCCTCTATTTGAAAAATATACCACATATGAATGACTCTGCCAAATAGGGCTTCCACGAATATATGACTTTTATTCGTCGAATCTCCACCGTAGCAATAATGTGACATGACTTGAAAATTGTGTATGTGTGTGCCCACATGTGTGTTTTGCTTGCACTGAATAAGATGGCGTACATTAGGCCTATTTGTTTCACTCCTACCACCACACCGATGTTCATCTGCCTTCTGCTCCTTGCACCCCCCACACCGCTGCAATTTTAAGACAGAGCTACCAATAAAATATGGCTCACTTTGATGTTGTGTCATCAAGGAGGCCCGTGAAACATCTCCGTTCCCTGGGCCTGTTTTAAATATTAATTTAAAAAAATTAAAAATTTGCTTAATTAACATTTTTAGCCCTACAATTTGGAATAATTTCCAAAAATATACAATATTAATTTTACTTCATTTTATTTTTAGATTCATTTGGAGCACACTGTCTGTCGTAGGTTAGGGAAATAACAGAAACCTATACCAAAGAACTTAATAAGAATTAGGAATTTCATAATATATGTTCGTTGCTGTTTTTGGGGAAGTGACCAAACAGCGAGGTCATCGGTCTCACCGGATTGGGGAACGACGGGGAAGGAAGTCGACCATGCCCTTTCAAAGGAACCATCCCAGCATTTGCCTGAAGCGATTTAGGAAAACCACAGAAAACCTAAATCAGGATGGTCGGGTGCGGGATTGAACCGTTGTCCTCCCGAATGCGAGTCCAGTGTGCTAACAACTGCGCCACCTCGCTCGGTTATAATATATGTTCATCAAATAGAGAAACGTTTGGTGACAGCCTTACTGAATGAAAACAGTTGTGCCCATTTAAACCACAAAGATAGTTTCCAAAGGATCCAGAAACAAGGCAATGTCTTTCAGCCTACCATTACTCATATTTCGATAAGACTGGTACAAAAATTTCAAGACCATGTCTATTTTATCCTAATATTGTAAACAAATCATATTTCATCTACATCTACATGACTACTCTGCAATTCACATTTAAGTGCTTGGCAGAGGGTTCATCGAACCACAATCATACTATCTCTCTACTATTCCACTCCCGAACAGCGAGCGGGAAAAACGAACACCTAAACCTTTCTGTTCGAGCTCTGATTTCTCTTATTTTATTTTGATGATCATTCCTACCTATGTAGGTTGGGCTCAACAAAATATTTTCGCATTCGGAAGAGAAAGTTGGTGACTGAAATTTCGTAAAAAGGTCTCGCCGCGACAAAAAACGTCTATGCTGTAATGACTTCCATCCCAACTCGTGTATCATATCTGCCACACTCTCTCCCCTATAACGCGATAATACAAAACGAGCTGCCCTTCTTTGCACCCTCTTGATGTCCTCCGTCAATCCCACCTGGTAAGGATCCCACACCGCGCAGCAATATTCTAACAGAGGACGAACGAGTGTAGTGTAAGCTGTCTCTTTAGTGGACTTGTTGCATCTTCTAAGTGTCCTGCCAATGAAACGCAACCTTTGGCTCGCCTTCCCGACAATATTATCTATGTGGTCCTTCCAACTGAAGTTGTTCGTAATTTTAACACCCAGGTACTTAGTTGAATTGACAGCCTTGAGAATTGTACTATTTATCGAGTAATCGAATTCCAACGGATTTCTTTTGGAACTCATGTGGATCATCTCACACTTTTCGTTATTTAGCGTCAACTGCCACCTGACACACCATACAGCAATCTTTTCTAAATCGCTTTGCAGCTGATACTGGTCTTCAGATGACCTTACTAGACGGTAAATTACAGCATCATCTGCGAACAGTCTAAGAGAACTGCTCAGATTGTCACCCAGGTCATTTATATAGATCAGGAACAGTAGAGGTCCCACGACGCTTCCCTGGGGAACACCTGATATCACTTCAGTTTTACTCGATGGTTTGCCGTCTATTACTACGAACTGCGACCTTCCTGACAGGAAATCACGAATCCAGTCGCACAACTGAGACGATACCCCATAGCTCCGCAGCTTGATTAGAAGTCGCTTGTGAGGAACGGTGTCAAAAGCTTTCCGGAAATCTAGAAATACGGAATCAACTTGAGATCCCCTGTCGATAGCGGCCATTACTTCATGCGAATATAGAGGTAGCTGCGTTGCACAAGAGCGATGTTTTCTGAAGCCATGCTGATTACGTGTCAATAGATCGTTCCCTTCGAGGTGATTCATAATGTTTGAATACAGTATATTGTCACGTCCTTTTTGGGATTTATATCAGTAGCTGGTTGCAGTCCAGAAGGGTTGGAGCAGATGCTATCTCAGGTATGTATGGAGGATTATAAGCCCTTATAAAAGAACATTCAACAAATGCTGATTATATTCATTGTGCAGCACATATATTAAATTTAATGCTGCCAAAATGTTTATTAAGTGTCATTTTTTTTTCGATAATTTGGAAAAAATATGTAACTTTTTTGGCAATAATATAAAACGCTGGTCAGTGCTGAGCAACGATAAATATTTAAAATATAAAATTACCCTGAAAAAGGTATGCAGTACTAGATGATCTTCAAGACACGATGCATTAGCGGCTATAAATAAAAATTATTCATTAATAATGAAAACTTTGTTCCAGATAAATTTAATTTCCACTAAAAAACAAGGTGATGAATGTAAAAGTATAATTAATATTTTAGAGAACTACAACTTTATAGTGGACATTGTTAATTCATTATTGGAAATCAGCAATCAAGTTTCTAAGGCTCTACGGCATGAAAATAAAGACTTACAGGAAGCTAGTATTTTACTAACTAAGGTTGTGAATAGACTGAGCGAAATAAGAAATCAAAATTAATTCCATTGTTTGTTAAACTAGTGCAGAGACCTAGCAGAAAAGTAGGGAGTAACAACTGTTTTCAAAAATAAAAGATGAAAGATGACAGAGCGATATTTTGATGAGTTATCAGAAGATGAGAGAATTTCAGACCTGCAATCGCACTTCAAAGTCAATTTGTGCTACTACTGTTAAGATATACTAATTTCTCAAACTCAACAAAGATTTCAAAGCCTCTGTGACCTTAATAATACATTTGAAGTGTTACAAGTGGACAAATTCTTGTCGTTTTCAAATGAGATAATAAAAAAGGAAGTGGGAAAACTGACTGATAAATACAGTAATGACATGTCATTTTAACAATTAATGTGCTTAAAAACTAAAATTCAGAAAATCCATTCCATTAAGGAACATACAGATTTACTATGTATTAAACTGAATAGCCTTGCATCCTGTTTTCTGGAGGTAATAACAGCATGTTTCCCATTTTTTACCCTTTCTGTAACAACTGCTACAGCTGAAAGAAGTTTTCGAAATTAAAACTGATTATAAACTATATTAGGACTTCTATGAGCCAAGAAAGGCTTTCAGACTTGTCAGCGCTATCTATAAAGCAGAATACCTTAAAAAACTGAAATCGGCTTCAGTAGTGAATGATTTAATATGTAAGTTTGCCGAAATAAGGCAAGAAAAGTATATATTTTAATTGTTTGGCTGACGTGGCTCATAGGAGCATAAATCGTAAAAATTACTTTCCCATGCTACCTACACTTAATCAATAAATATTTATTTTATTAAATGAGTGTTTTTGTACCTTTTGTGAAAAAATGTTTACCCTCCATTTGAGCTCAATTGAGGTATACCCCCCCCCCCCTTAACCTATTGTGCTCTTTTGGTATTCTGTCACTGATCATGAACTGCTTCAAGTCAGCCTGAGTTTTATGAATAACCCCCTCCAACTCTATCAGTTTGATGGACTGATTAACCAAATCAATATCCTTTTTGTGTGGGACTTGTCCTTGATGGATAGAGCCCACTTCTGTAAATATTGATTGACTGGAGGAAAATCAATTGCAGTTTGTGAAATATTGTTTATTTAAACAATTTGTGGGATACAGTGTTTGGAATATTTAAAAATTGTGGCTCATTTTTATTCTGATTAGTAAGGAATACTGTCATGAAGCACTCACCACACATAATTACACAACCACAAATTGCTTTAAATATATCTGGCGATTACCGAGCTACACCACGCACTGGAGTCTGAGCCAGCTGAGAAACAGCACTACATGCCAGCTGCAGGAAGCCATGGAGAACTCGGGTCTGCGAAACTGCACCGCACTGGGAGAGGTTCTGGCCAACTACAAATAAGTGCACATCTCCTGGTATTAGCATCTTACTCGTACAGAGATTGTCAGTCAATATTGAAACTGTACAATGCTTATTCAGCGCCAAGAGACCGCCAACGCCCCAATAGTGTAAACAAACTACATCTTTTGCGACGATCTGGCAGCTAGGTCACCCCAAAGCCGCGGTCCTCTTTCTTTTGTGGCGGCGTCCTTTGCTGGGGAGTTCCCATCTCAAGTTGTTACTTCCAGTTGCAGCAACTGCACAATCTGTTCCCAAACACACCAGGTCAGAGGAAGCAGCTGCTCTATGGGCTCGCCCTGCTGTCCAGATATTGACTGAGTTAGTTCACAATACCACTTCAGCGGACGCTGGAAGAAGCAAACTCCCCAACTCTCCTCCCTCCAATCCCCCCCACCCCTCCCTTTCACCCCTCGGGTTTTTTCCTATCAAACAAATCATCAGGTGGTAGCATCTGTTTGATACTGATACCTGAGAAATTGCTGTCAAAACACATGCTGTCTGTCTCTCTCTGTCTATGTCTCTCCCTCCCTCACTCCCTCTCGAGTGGCCACATCCTGCCCAGTAAGCGTCTGTCATCTTCTGCATTAACCCCTCTTTTGTCCTGAATAAAGTAGTGGATACGTTGTAAATACCCAGCTGTGATCGTCTTGAAAATATTCCCACACTCAGATTGACTGACTAATCAAATCGATATCCTTTGTGTGTTTGCAGTTTTTCCTTGCATCCTATTGATGGATACTAGGACTGGTATATTTGGTGGCATTTGATCCCACAAATTCCCAGTTTCCAAACACTACTCATCTGCCTTCTGGATTTTTTCCTTGCAATCTGTTGGTGGATACTTGCACAGGTAAGTCGTTTGGTTGGAAATCTATTATGCTGGAGGTAGCTGAAAATTTCAAATTTCAGATCAATTGCATGTAATGGCCTTAAACAATTTGTGGGAGAAAGGGGGTGGGGTTGAAATGGTGTGTGTGCTTACAATACTACTATTAGAAACAATAAATTGATCAACTGTAAATTTTATGTTGCGACTGGGTTTTTAAATCACTATATAATCCCAAAGTTCTCTCAGCTACACCAGGTTGAAGAATGAGGGGCAGGACGAGAAGGAGGAGGAGGAAGGGTGTACCATATGACTGGATAGTAACAACAACAAATACCACGAGCACCTTTCCATTGCAAGACAGTTTATACAATGTTAAACAATTGCAGTATGTTTTTTTGTTCCAATAGCAAAAGAAACCACGTAATTTCACTGACACAGATACATGAAAAACGTTTTTGCCTGCACTCCGTCCGCCGGTGCTATTCGCCAGGCTCGCAGTGTCGACCAGTGTCCGAAAGGCGGCAGCCACAGTGATGCGCTAAGTTATTCCTGTCCCACAGGGAAATATCTCATCCTTCCACATCCCTAACACACTTTTTTTCTTTGCGACACATTGATATGCCTAGTTATTGAACACAAACTGCCTCAGGAGTTATTAAATGTGTTGTTTAAGCCATATATGGAATTTTGTCACAGAAATATCTTGAACATGTCACAAATTCTTCTGTTTCAGAAGATGTGGACAGGAAATATTAATTAAACAATTCGCTTCACGAACTGAATATATATCACAAAACCAATCAAATACACTTGCACACAAAACAATGTGAGGGCTGTAGCTGGAATATTTAAACAAATTGTGGTGATACTGTATATTATTTAAACACTTTGGGCATTGTGTGGAATATTTTAGAAGGTTTATAAATTGAAGATGTCACAGAAAATAAACATAACACTGCACAATGAGTGAAAGGCAGCTCTAGTGGGTCTGTGTAAATGATTGAGAATGTTGGCATAATTTTATTGTTTTAACAACATTTATTTTCCCAAAACACACATAAATTATGCTAAACAAGTTATTAATTCAATACAGGTAACAACTAACAGGTGATTTTAGACTACTCTGGACAAGGATCCTGGGTGGCAGAGACAGTTCAACTAGAGGATGAGTCAAGTACTCTGGCCTCAAAAATGTGGATAACGCAATCTGAATTGATCTGATGCTGAGCAGACTTTGATTGATCAAATTTCCTGAAGTTTCTCTGCACAGATGCACCTGAAAGTAAGTGGCGATTGACATCTGTATGCCCTGACAATGCCAGAGCAACAGTATGTTACCCTTTTTGTTTCGTGCGGTGATGTAACTTGCAGCTGACGAGATGTGTGCAGTGAGGGGAGACCTGGAAGCAGCACCTGTGACTCGATCGCGGCCACAAAAAAATGCAAAAATCTCACAGTCTAGCGATCAGGCAAACAGATCACAATTTACTCTCTACCAGAGCCCTTAAATCATGGAAGATTTCAGTGTGTGACACACCCATCCACTGATTGTACCAAGGACCAATTTGGCTCACTTATACGATAGAGCGCACAAGGCTAACAAATGTCAAGACTGGTAAACCAAAAATGAATAGGTGTGCCCATGGCAAACAAGTAGTCTGAGACGTTTGAAGTGTCTATACTGTTGGTACAATAAGAACTTCATCACAGGCTCCTAAGTCTAAATTAGTTTCGGGACAGGTACCAAGTGCCAACCAAACATGCCAGAGCTTTGACCAGAAGTGCTTACCAAACCAAAGTCCCCCACCCAAGTGCTTCGCACCATTCCAGAAAAAAAAACCTTTTCCCACAAAGTGCATCAGCGACACCGCCTTCACCCCATCTCGAGCCAATCACAGGGTTCTAGAGGCGCTAAATCTCCCCTCCCACATGACAGCACAAATTCATGTCGAACAAGGGCAAGAGTTAAGAAATCTGCATCTCTGAAAAAAAAGAAAGGGTGAAGATGATTTTTTCCGAAGTTTTGTCTCTTCCCACGACAACAAGTGGACAGCTACAATCTCAAAGATCTCTATCTAAATCGCCTGTGCCTTGGAGCTTGTTAGTCCTAGGTATGAAGTGTAACGAAGATTCTATATCTAAACGTTTCTTAGATGCCGGATTTTTCTTATACAAGCGTGGCGGCCATGGGAGTGATTCACTGGCCTATTTGCAGTATTGGCGAACACGAAAACAGGTGAATTTTTATTACAAGTGAGTTTGCACACAACGCGAGGTTTATGGCTCCACTGTGTAGACGTGTTCCTTCAGACCATCACCCCAGGCCAGGCTTCTGCTGGCCCCGCAGCAGGTAGCACAGGATTGTTCTGCTGGAGTCCTGTCTGGCTGAGGGGCTGCCCTGTCTGCCCTGTAGGGTTGTGGACCTTTCCACCAAGATTTACTGGGGTATGGGTTCGCCTCCAATTGCTTTCATCTCGCAACATGCTATTTCTATGAGGCAAGAACAATAAAAATACCTCATGCTTTTAGCGCCATACCAGGCGTCTGCTCAGACTGTTAACTTTCTAGAGTCTCGCTGAAGGTGCGTCAGATTGTAATAAAATCCTTAATAATTTTCCGTATGTGAGGAATAGGTGAGAGAGTAACTTGTCCTCTCTCACTGCCCCCTACTTGGTGTTGATTTCTGCATGGAAAGTGTCTCACTTCAAAATTGCTTAGTGTGACACAACCCAGAGGAAATCATTGAAAATAGTAGGAGTATCTCATCCTGATAACCGACATATATGTGAAAAAAATTAACTTTGCCAATCAGGTTTGCCCATGGCTAAGACACATCCTAGCTTGACCTCATTCATTCCAGGGGGCATTCACTCACATGAAGCTGCAAGCCAGCAAGAGTACACGTAAACATTGCTGTGAGTAGTATGAATTACGTTAGACCCAGAGGTCATTGCTACACCGTACACTTCTGGTAAAGATTTGATATGCAGTTAAAAGGCCTTGCAGCAAAGAAATATAGCCGTGCACACCATATCCTGACTTCAGAGATGTCTAGTGTTCTTAATCATCTACAATGTCCTGGAGTATGAACTGTTCTCTGCTCAATGATTTACCTCTGCTCTATCACTCGTTTGGTCTCAATCATCAAACACATACATCCTCAAATTCTGAATGAACAAAGAAATCACATGTGTAATCTGTTTGTCTTATTAGCTAAGTTGTATAAATTTGTGTATTATTTTCTATGACATGAAAACAAAAACAGGAACATAATCAGTGTCAAAAGCATTAATAAATGTGCAGAACAAACACAGCCCTCACAATCAACACAGTTCAGTTGATACATACAAAAATACAAAAAGCTATTACATAATGATATTACAGAAAGGTATCCTATCGCTCCCTACCCAAGGGTCCTTGGGGAGACAAGTTTTACAATTGAAAACGTCACACGAATTGAGAACATGGCACTTATGCACACACACAAACCATGACTCGTAGGACTGAAGAACAGCAATTTGTGCCAGAGTGGAATAGCCGCTCAGTCAACGCATGATGTGGCAGAAGTGGCAGCAGACGGCTCTAGCATTCCCTCTCGTCTTAGGCAGCATCTGGCATCTGGGCAGCATCCAGCATCTTTGACAGCTTACAGACCGCAGCTGGACCCTTGGTCTCATCCTGGCCAGGCTGCAGTCAGATGTCGGGGACTGGCATGACAGCGTTGCATTTGATGTGCAACCCATGCCTGCAGTAGAAATCCATTCAGCATTAACAGGACGTGGGGCAGCCCTACTCTTCCCGTTTGCCTCTGCACCAGAACACTTGCCTGCCAGCACGGGACATTGGATTGGCTCACTTTTTGTCTACGGGACACATCACTGTCAGCTCCCCACTGATTCAGTTTGGCTTGGCGCACGTGTCGACTGTGGTGCCATGTGACTCGTTTGTCCCTTGATTAGAGGCCTGGGGGGTTCGTTGGCCTCTAGGGGTTTGTTGCCGGCGTGTGGTGGCGTCCCGCTGTCTGCACTGGCTCGAGACTTCAATGGCCTTCACTGGTAAACGACCAGGCTGCATGATGTAGGCGCGTCAGTAGGCAGTGGCCGATTCTGTCGCTGCAGGTGGTCTGGTCCCCCTCACCTGGGCTGCCACAGATGACTCATTACAGATCCCCTCTGCACTCACCCCTCGCTGGCTGGCATGGGCTGTGATGTCCAGTCTGCTGTGTTGGTTCCGGAGTCTGCACAATCCCCAAGTGTGGTCAAGTGCCATATCCTCTCACAAATGTCATTACATCAATATAATCAATTTACAGGAAAGAAAATAATGACAAGTAAAATAAAAATTTCTTAATACATCTATTTATTTATTTTATTACTAATGGCACAAATCCAAAAACAAATTTAATGGCTGCCGGGCCATGTTAATGTTGTAAGGACGTAAATTATGTGGTGTGATGTGTCTTTGTTTGCGTGTGCACGTGTTTTTGTTAGTTTTTCGTTAGATCTACTCCTGTCATACACCCTGATTTTACGCTGGCACTACCTCTACAGGGTGAAAAGTATTTAAACCGACAAATTCTGGGAGGTTGTAGGGGTCATCAAAACAAACATTTTACCCTAATGTCATTTTTTACTATCAGGATTATTTAAACTGGTGGAGGCTGTACTACGCTCTTCAGTTGTTAGAGGCCGTATTACGATATTCAGTTGTTAGAGGGCGTATTACGCTCTTCAGTTGTAGGCAACTGCTGTCCACCATGGTAGTAGTGCATTGTCTCTGTTTACTAATGAAGCGATAAACCTGGAGTGAGTACACTGATATGGTTAGTGTATACTACGTAGCGCACCACAACGGACGAGCTGCACTGCGCGTTTATCAACAACTATATCCTAATCGCCGTATCCCGCATCATAAGACCTGTGCTGCTGTGAACCAACGTCTGCGTGAGACCGGGTCATTTAGCAGATTACCTAGACAGAGACGCAGTCGCAAGGTAAAAACGCTGCAATTTGAGGAATCTTGTTCGATGAACCCTCTGCCAAGCACTTAAATGTGAATTGCAGAGTAGTCATGCATGTAGATGAACACAATATCAACATTAAATTACATTAAACAGTTCATTCATGGAGACTATTTACATGCTGCACCTTCTCTTCCTGTAACAGTTCTCTTGTATATTCGTATTCTAACTGGTTAATATGGCTCGTTCTGATAGTTTCTGCGGCATTGTATTGAGCTGAGTCCGCATCAGCTGTTTATCAGTTCCTGTTTGAATTTTCTCTGAGTGACACCTGCGATGGGTTAGGTGGCATCAATTCAACATATTCGCTACGTTGGTCATTCCATTGACCTTGACCGTTGTATGCTCTGCTGTTGGTCCCTACAAACCTGTTGGCCCTGGTTCGAGTTCTGTTGCTCCCTCCAGTTTCCATTTCGTCGATAGTAGTTGTTGTTGTGTTCATAATGCCCTCGTTTCTTCTACACTCCTGGAAATGGAAAAAAGAACACATTGACACCGGTGTGTCAGACCCACCATACTTGCTCCGGACACTGCGAGAGGGCTGTACAAGCAATGATCACACGCACGGCACAGCGGACACACCAGGAACCGCGGTGTTGGCCGTCGAATGGCGCTAGCTGCGCAGCATTTGTGCACCGCCGCCGTCAGTGCCAGCCAGTTTGCCGTGGCATACGGAGCTCCGTCGCAGTCTTTAACAGTGGTAGCATGCCTCGACAGCGTGGACGTGAACCGTATGTGCAGTTGACGGACTTTGAGCGAGGGCGTATAGTGGACATACGGGAGGCCGGATGGACGTACTGCCGAATTGCTCAACACGTGGGGCGTGAGGTCTCCAGAGTACATCGATGTTGTCGCCAGTTGTCGGCGGAAGGTACACGTGCCCGTCGACCCGGGACCGGACCGCAGCGACGCACGGATGCACGCCAAGACCGTAGGATCCTACGCAGTGCCGTAGAGGACCGCACCGCAACTTCCCAGCAAATTAGGGACACTGTTGCTCCTGGGGTATCGGCGAGGACCATTCGCAACCATCTCCATGAAGCTGGGCTACGGTCCCGCACACCGTTAGGCCGTCTTCCGCTCACGCCCCAACATCGTGCAGCCCACCTCCAGTGGTGTCGCGACAGGCGTGAATGGAGGGACGAATGGAGACGTGTCGTCTTCAGCGATAAGAGTCGCTTCTGCCTTGGTGCCAATGATGGTCGTATGCGTGTTTGGCCCCGTGCAGGTGAGCGCCACAATCAGGACTGCATACGACCGAGGCACACAGGGCCAACACCCGGAATCATGGTGTGGGGAGCGATCTCCTACACTGGCTGTACACCTCTGGTGATCGTCGAGGGGACACTGAATAGTGCACGGTTCATCCAAACCGTCATCGAACCCATCGTTCTACCATTCCTAGACCGGCAAGGGAACTTGCTGTTCCAACAGGACAATGCACGTCCGCATGTATCCCGTGCAACCCAACGTGCTCTAGAAGGTGTAAGTCAACTACCCTGGCCAGTAAGATCTCCGGATCTGTCCCCCCTTGAGCATGTTTGGGACTGGATGAAGCGTCGTCTCACGCGGTCTGCACGTCCAGCACGAACGCTGGTCCAACTGAGGCGCCAGGTGGAAATGGCATGGCAAGCCATTCCACAGGACTACATCCAGCATCTCTACGATCGTCTCCATGGGAGAATAGCAGCCTGCATTGCTGCGAAAGGTGGATATACACTGTAATAGTGCCGACATTGTGCATGCTCTGTTGCCTGTGTCTATGTGCCTGTGGTTCTGTCAGTGTGATCATGTGATGTATCTGACCCCAGGAATGTGTCAATAAAGTTTCCCCTTCCTGGGACAATGAATTCACGCTGTTCTTATTTCAATTTCCAGGAGTATATTTTCCCATGATGGCTGGTTATTTCCATTGAAGTTAGAGTTTTGGTTTCGAGTCGATCGATGTTTTCCCTCATTTCATCCATCGTCATTCCTCTCTGGCGAATGTGGCCAGTTACGGTCATTATTTCTACTTCTTTTCCGCAAGTTGTGAATTTCATTCAGGTATTCGAATTTGCACAGCACACTCTTTAAAGCTTCGATTGAATCGCTGCATCTCCAAATTGAGCAGTTACTGGTAACTTAAAGGTAGTTTAATGTAGCAGTGCCTTATAGTTTCCTTGGGACTGTACGGTTGATCCATGAATCGCTTCTTTTTGAACAGGGATTCGAAGAATTTGACAGGACTGTGTAATCCTATCACTTATAAGTCCTTTCCTAACATGACCTCTTGTTTTATCCTTTCCTGTGCGTCATGCGACCAGTATGTGCTAAGGAATGGGTCCTTAAATTCTTGGTAGGAGCGACAACTCTCCACAACTTCGCGCTTATGTTCTGCAATCGACCTTTCTAAGAACCACAGAGAAACTGGAGTTAATACTTCAGTGGCCAAGATTCTGGTAGCACGTCATTGTACTGTTCCATCCAGATCTTTGGATGTAATGCGTTGTTTGCCTCCTTGTAGACTTGAAAATTCTGGATGATCAAGAAAAGTTTGTGATCGGAAGGTTCGACTTATCCGCCGTACGAATTTTCCCTCTAATCTGCAGCGTGTGATTCCATGTATCCATGCCCAAAGGATCCTCGTGCGCCATTATGGTGTCCTGTTGTCAGACTCAACGTTTCTGCCCTCTGGAGACATGTACAATTGTTTTCCGGCTCGGTCTCTGACATGGTACGTGTTACTGACAGAACGTGGTCTATTATGCGTTTCGCCGTGGCGGGAGCATATCCTGCTGCATTCGCCCTTGTGCATGGGGCGTGTCCTCATGTATCAGATCGGAGAGTCGCAAAACATTTTCTTCACCTCTGTGATGCTCTCTATGGCGCTCTACTGGACGAGATTGTGTTTGCAATTGCGCGACCCACTCATGTGCCTGCCGAACGTCCTTAGGCAACTCGTTTCGTTGCATGGCGACTCATGTCTGGTGATCTTTAACTTCAGAGATTTCGGCCTGTTTGATTTCTATCTGTTCAATTCGCTTCGCAGCCCCACTCATTTTTTCCAGCGTTTCTTGAACTATTTTTTTGCCTTGCTTTTGGAGAGTTGTAGGTGCATTTTTTGTCTTACACACCTCAGTTCTTCTCAGTTTAACTTGTTCTTTGGTCAATGATGCGTCCTTTCGTGCTACTTGCACTACCAATCGCGCTGTTTTGGTAACGCGCTTCGCCTGGTGAGCGACCCCACGCGTTTCTGCTGTCGTTTTTCTTGATATTCTCTAGCTCTTCTTGGATTCCTGCAATCTATTTCTTGACTTCAACTATACCGTCTATGACCGTTCTTACGACTAGTTTGTGTCTTTCTTCCTCTTCCTCCCGTCTCTTTTTCTCTACCTCTTGTCTCTTCCTTCCTGCCTCTCGCATGAACTGCATGAGAGTCTCAAACTGAGATCCACTGTTAACACCTCCAGGACTGGATGAACGAGATTCCATCATTATTTCACGTTTCGTTCGTGATTCTGGCCTGTCAGTCTCACTGATGGGACTCTCGTACAGGCAGCGCCTACATTTCGTTCTGCTGCAGTCTCCGGTTCACTTTCGTCACCTGGTTGAGATATGTCGTCATACCTTGGAGGTTCTACATTCGACATTTCTGCCTGCTCTGCAACTGCATTTACCTGAGAATCACGTGTAAGATCTGCCTGGTCACCGCTAATGATTTGACGTGGATCCATAGTTAACAAAACACAATTACTTCCACTACTCTGTAGCAAACGGGCCTTGCTTCTTGTAAGCATGCCCTCTAATTCTGACCTAAGCGAATTTGAACACTACACATTACTATGCCACACGGATTCTACTCTAAATTACGCTCCCATGAGCTACTGATTTCTAGTTCCTGACACAGAATTGAAATAACAACCCGCTTGTCTACGGTAACAAACAAAAATCTCAATCTGTCCAAAAAAATCAGCACAACACCGTTTGCTCTCAGAATCGAACAATCAAGTGACACAGCAGTCACAACCACAACATGAAAATACACACATACATGGGACGCCACAATGAAAGGCAACTCTAGTGGGACTGTCTAAATGATCGAGAATGTTTTCATAATTTTAGTGTTCTATCAACAATTATTTTCCCAAAACAGACATAAATTATGTTAAACAAGTTATTGATTCAATACCGTAAACAACTAACAGGTGATTGAAGACTACTCTGGAGAAGGATCCTGGATGGCAGAGATAATTTAATTAGAGGATGAGTCAAGTAATCTGGCCCTAAAAATGTGGATAGTGCAATCTGAATTGATCTGACGGTGAGCAGACTTTGACTGATCAAATCCACTGAAGTTTCTCTACATAGGTGCAGCTGAGAGCAAGTGGCGATTCAGATATGTACACCCTGACAATGCTGGAGCAGTAGTACGTTAACCTGTTTGCTTCATGCGGTGATGTAACTTGCAGCTGGCGAGATGTGTGGTGGAGGGGAGGCCTGGAGATCGCACCTGTGAATCGATCGCGGCCACGAAAGAAATGCAAAAATCTCACAGTCTAGTGATCAGGCAAATGGATCGCAATTTACTCTCTACCAGAGCCCTGAAATCACAGTAGATTTCAGTGTGACACACCCGTTCACTGGTCATACCAAGGACCAATTTGGCTCACTTATACGATAGAGTGCACAAGGCTAACAAATGTCAAGACTGGTAAACCAAAAATGAATAAGTGTGCCCATGGCAAACAAGTAGTCTGAGACGTTTGAAGTGACTATACTGTTGGTACAGTAATAACTTCACCACAGGCTCCCCAGTCTAAACTACTCACAAGTGAAGTCAGTCTCAGGACAGGTCCCAAGTACCAACCACACATGCCATAGCTTCGACCAGAAGTGCTTACCAGACCAAAGTCCCCCACCCAAGTTCTTCGCACCATTCCAGAAAAAAATCCCGTTTTCCCACAAAGTGCATGAACGACACCGCCTGCCCCATCTTGGGCCAATCACAGGGCTCTAGAGGCGCTTAAACTCCCATCCACATGACAGCACATTTTCATGTCGAACCTGGGCAACAGTTAAGAAACCTGCATCTCTGAAAAAAAAAAGCCAATTACTGGGTTTCTTAGGTTTTCGCAGAGAGGGAAGATGATTTGTTCCAAAGTTTTGTCTCTTCCCATGGCAACAAGTGAACAGATACAGTCTCAAAAATGTTTATCTAAATCGCCTGTGCCTTGGAACTTGTTAGTCCTAGCTATGAGGTGTAACAAAGATTCTACCTCTAAACATTTCTCAGACGGCGGATTTTTCTTATACAACCGAGGCGGCCAGGGGAAGTAGTTCAGTGGCCTATTTGCAGTATTTGCGAACACGAAAACAGGTGAATTTTTTATCAAGCATGGCTTTGCTCACAATGCAAGGTTTATGACTCCTTAGTATAGATGCATTCCTTCAGAATGTCGGCCCAGCCTAGGCTTCTGCTGGCACTGTGGCAGGTAGCGCAGAATTGTTCTGCTGGAGTCCTGTCTCTTCGAGGGGCTGCTCTGTAGGGCTGTGAACCTGTCTGGCAAGATTTACCGGGGGTTGGATTCGCCATCAATTGCTTTCAACTCCCAACATGCCATTTCTACGAGCTAAGAACCATGAAAATACCTCATGCTTTTAGCGCCCCACCAGGCTCCTTCAATGTCTGCTCAGGCATTAAATATCTAGAGTCTCGCTCAAAGTGTCTCATGTTGTAATAAAATCTTTAATAATCTTCTGTATGTGAAAAGCAGGTGAGAGAGTAACTTGTCCTTTCTCAAGAAGCAAGAACAATTATAGATTTTGCGATGTAATTACACTTTTTGTTCCGAGAAATACCGCACACTTAAGCACAGACTCTAAAAATATCGTGCCAGCTTCTGGCATACTTGTGAAACCTCCCAGTCTTCATCCAGTCTCTCTCCCTAAGACACTCTGTGAGCTTTTGTGGAAAATACCACAGCCTTCCCTTGCCTTTGAGCACAAACTGCTTCAGAAGTTATTAAATCCAATTGAACATGTGTCTAGATACACATTCAAAACGATCGTTGCATAGTAGTTTGCTCAAGATGTGCCGTAAATCAATCGGTAAACAAATTGCCAGGATGGATTTCACAAAATGAACATATGCTTGCACAGTAGGAAACGTTCGTTAAAACTACAGATTGACATTTCTTTGGAATATTTGCACACATAAACGAATTAGGTAAAGTGTTTGACGCCTCAATTCATATGCAAATGTTGCTTTAAACAATTTGTTTCAAATACACACACACACAAAACACTGCACTGTCTTCCCAGGTGCAAGTGGAATGGAAATACATCACTTAAAAATAAATATATGCAAATGAACTCGAAAATACGTCACACGGGAATATTGTTTATTAACTGAAACTAAAATAAATGAGTGCAAATACACAGTGTCGAAATTCCGAAGATTCCCCTACATCACGTAAAAATGTTGTTAAATACACTGTAGTTTGCTGCACGAGGCATGGCCGTAACACAGGACTCGCGAAGTGTTGTGTCCATCAGTGGCCGCAACTCACCCCAGAGTGAACTGGTGACTGGACTGTATCTACGAGCACGTTCATCACAAGAAAAGTATCAGTGGAACAAATTGGTATTTCCAGAGTGTTCCAATACATACAAAAGCCCGTGAAATCAGTGACCGGCAGACCAGTACCAACGTGTCCTGCTTGCTCAGGCCAGCATTCGTTAGCAGGTGGCTCTGGCTTTAAGCACTATGGGACTCAACATCTGAGGTCATCAGTCCCCTAGACTTAGAACTACTTAAACCTAACTAACCTAAGGACATCACAGACATCCATGCCCGAGGCAGGATTCGAACCTGCGACCGTAGCAGCCGCTTGGTGCCGGTCTGAAGTACCTAGAACCGCTCGTCCGTTAGCAGGTGGAGGAGAATGCTGCGCTCCTATTGGCACCCAGCATGAAATGGTGGGTGGAGGCACTAGAGGCTCTACAATTTATCGTCGTGATGCAGCCGCTCTCATTCTGCCATCGTCAGTTCGCCTGTGTTGCTGCTTGTGTGTTCTTGTGCCAATTCTTTTTGAGAAAAAGAAATTATGCACACAGTTTCCAGTGACAGGATCAGCAGCGGCAAACGCCTTCGCCAGGGCAATCTACCATGAAGGTTATCGTTCTAATCATTCAGTGTGCCTGTATGCCCCGTAATTTTAAAATCCCTCACAGCACCTGTTTGGTTCACAGTTCGTAGAGTGGGATGCCCCAGCCAGTTCAGTCTTTAAATGAATCAGTTTTAGCCTATAAATCACTGTGTTTGGCGATTGGACTTGTAATTATAATGGGTAGACCCTTCTGTGCAGTAAGACCGCAGTTTTGATTTCACTGATCACCCTAAGCACTGCAGAGCTAAGCTCTAACTACATAATCTTTAATTTGGATAACTGTAACCAATACAGTAAGTTGACATGCAAACAAGGGGGAGGAGAGCACACAATATACGTCATAACCACTCTGGAATAGCGATATACACTGCATATTGACAATATGGATCCTACACATGTATTACTTTCGTTGCTGCAGCAAAATACACTTTCATCAGTACAGAGTAAATCTATTTTAAACTTGAGCCACTTTTATGTAAAATAATACTGAAATGTTGAGTGAAGAGATCCTGCTAAGCATTGAAGATGCTGATAGTACTTCATGCAACGTAACAAAAACGCTTTCCTGCACTTTTGTTGAAACATAAATTTAGTTTATCAGAGGCCATGAGTCAGTAAAATAGTATGTTCTGTAAAACACAGTAATAATGCTTTTGTAGTAATGAAACTGTGCACAATACCTTTTGTTGTCTTCTTCTACAACAGATTTTATTATACTGTCAGTGTAATAAAATAGCTGGTATTTTGTACACACTCTGATGCTTTGCTTAATATGGCAATAATAATTTTAAGCACTTTATACATGGTGTTACAAAACGGTACGGCCAAACTTTCAGGAAACATTCCTCACACACAAAGAAAGAACATATGTTATGTGGACATGTGTATGTAAAAGCTTACTTTCCATGTTAAAGCTCATTTTATTACTTCTCTTCAAATCACATTAATCATGGAATGGAAACACACAGCAACAGAACGTACCAGCGTGACGTCAAACACTTTGTTACAGGAAATGTTCAAAATGTCCTCCATTAGCGAGGATATATGCATCCACCCTCCGTCGCATGGAATCCCTGAAGCACTGTTGCAGCTCTGGAGACTGGCGTATTGTATCACAGCCGTCCACAATACGAGCACGAAGAGTCTCTACATTTGGTACCGGGGTTGCGTAGACAAGAGCTTTAAAATGCCCTCATAAATCAAAGTCAAGAGGGTTGAGATCAGGAGAGCGCGGAGGCCATGGAATTGGTCCGCCTCTACCAATCCATCGGTCACCGAATCTGTAGTTGGGAAGCGTACGAACACTTCGACTGAAATGCGCAGGAGCTCCATCGTGCATGAACCACATGTTGTGTCGTACTTGTAAAGGCACATGTTCTAGCAGCACAGGTAGAGTATCCCATTGAGCGTAGGTGGAAGAACATGGGGCCCAATCAAGACATCACCAACAATGCCTGCCCAAACGTTCACAGAAAAACTGTGTTGATGACGTGATCGCTCCCACATCGTAAACATGTTATCGCTGGACACGCTGGAACTTGTGTTTGACGTCACAGCGGTCCCTTGTCCGCTCACCACGTGTGTTCGTCGCCTCCGCACATTTCCCGCCAAATTGTTTGCCTCGGAGCTGAATCACACAACGGTCGGCTGCTCCCTGATACACTTTTGGCGCCAAAGTTGTTTTCCTGCGCACGTTCAAAACTGTCGATGCCGACCGCTCACCGTCCACCACGTGTCCTTGTGCGATCGAGAACGCAGTGCTACACTTTTGGTGGCAAAGTTTGCTCGACAGAGCAATCCGCCATGACTATATAACAGCACGTTTGGTCCGCACTAGAACGCTCGCTAATTGACTCGCTCTCGCGCGCGAGTAATAACTGTACAATCGCAGCGCCGCCGCTCCGCGTACGTCACACAACCTTCATACACGCGAACGGACATAGTCTTCTGTAAATACCTGGAAAATTACTCTTTATTCCAGACATTACGGTCATGCAGGTGTGTCCCAACTGACTGCTCCATGCTCACACAGTGAAACTCCAGAGCGCAGCTGACGTACGCGCGACCGGCTGAGCCTGCTCCATCGGCAGCTCCCTGGCCGACTGACGTCAAGCGTCCAGCGTTGCCCGCGCAGTCCCCTCGGCCAGTGCGCCAGGTAGGCGGCGGCGAGCGGCACCTCAGGGTCCAGCCACAAACAATCAGCCACGCTCGCGCACAGTACTCAATCAATCTCTCTGCCTATGGCGGTCACAGATCAATCTCGCCCTCTTACGTTAAAAGACCATCCTGACTTCGGCATTGACCACTCTACCCCGCAACGTCACTACCCAATTATTCCTCAACCGAACAGAGGAATATAGCTACACTTCACCTCTCGTGTCTGAATAGAGTTTTCCTAGGCCTAACCCCTCCAAGTGCACCACATTTCTCGAGATGTACCCAAGTATTGGAGCTTATCACACCATATCGATCTATAGTAACAGATCTCAAAGTGCCTTAATTTAATAGCATACAGTTAAGAAGAACAAGAACGGAGTGATATTTATACACAACGTAGTTCGATACATATTTACGCAAATCATCCAATCTATCATGTGTAAAGCACTGTAGCTGCATTTGGCTAGAACACAGGCTATAGCACGTAACTAAAGCATCCAGATAGAACACTGGAAAAAAATTTAACCTTCATCAAATTGTCCCTCTCTAGAATAAATGAGTCAACGTTTAAATCGTACCTAGTTACAGCTCCATCTCAGTCGATCATTCCGTACACTCTCTGTTATCATTTAACAGAGATGTGAGTAAGTTTAGACGTGAATGATTCTCTGTCCTCCTGAAAAGCATCAAATACAGTATTCAACTCGAGTGTATCACTGCACCTTAGTAGACATACACTATAATACGAACTCAGAGAGAAAAAAATTGTCTACCTTCCTGATTCAGCTCGCTTCGATGTCATCGTTTTCCTATATTTCTCTTGTTGCTGCATACTTGACTTCATGTACAAATTGCTCCGTGCGAACCAGCAAGCACATCCTCACTTTCACCGCATCTCGGTCTATATTAGGTCAGTTTATACTTGTGCGCTAATCAGTTTTCCCATTTCTTTCGATTTTATGTCAGATCGATCCATGCGATCGCGACATGACATATCGTTCTGTGTTCTAAAATTGCCTGTAAATGCAACCCACGCCTATCCAGTCACCTCCACATGCGGAGAGTGCTTGTTCTGTTTTCCGTATGTCTGTGTACATGCACGCCTCACGCAAACGGAAGTCAATATTAGTACATGTTAGCCAACGAACATGGGTCGGTAAAAGGACGTGGTGGTCGGTAGGGACTTTATTTCATTTCAAGTCCACGTGGGTGTGGCAGTGGCGAAATGTGATTCCAAGTCTAGACGGACGTGGCAGTTTTCCGCATCAGAGAGGTTAAGTAATTGATCAGATTAATTAAATAGTCATGTGGACTTTGTTACATTCACTTGCGGAGGTACTAAGCGAGGTGCGCGCGATGGCTCATGTGTACAGATGTCTGTTTTCGCCAAGATCCTGGATTAGATAATCGAAGCATGTGGGCTAAATAATGAGAATCAGGTGATCAGTTGACTTAGTGTGAGCATTCTTTGTCCAAAAGTGCCACGTGGTCGATCGCGCGTTGTGACGTGAAGGAAGTTTCCAACTCGGTAAAAAAAACATTCCCGTTCGAGCGTGTCGGTTACTGTCCATCGGTCTTGAATTGCAAAGTTTATGGGGATGAAGGCGTCCTTGGTGCTCCATCACACGTGCTGGTGGGGCGGTATGTGGCGTGAGGGTGGTTTGGACATAGCAAGCGTGTCGATTCCTGTCCGTCGGTGTTGAGAATTTGCAGACTGTAGGACCGATATAGCTTTTAGCGTGTCACGTGACAGAACTTTCCAAACATCTCGGGCGGTTGTGTGAGGTAGGTATCGGCAGGTTAGAACCTGTTCAGAAAAATAAATTTGGGGTGGAACGTGTCCTTTGTCCAGCACGTGGTCGACAGGTTCCATCCTGTCCAGCGTTAAGTGCTCATGGGCGCGGAAAGATGTTTACGTAGTCGGACTCTGAGGCGAGCGCGGCTACCATTTGTGGCTGGACCCTGAGGTGCCGCTCGCCGCCTACCTGGCGCGTTGGCCGAGGGGACTGCGCGGGCAACGCTGGACGCTTGACGTCAGCCGGCCAGGGAGCTGCCGATGGAGCGGGCTCAGCCGGCCGCGCGTACGTCAGCTGCGCTCTGGAGTTTCGCTGTGTGAGCATGGAGCAGTCAGTTGGGACACACCTGCATGACCGTAATGTCTGGAATAAAGAGTAATTTTCCAGGTATTTACAGAAGACTATGTCCGTCGCGTGTATGAAGGTTGTGTGACGTACGCGGGGCGGCGGCGCTGCGATTGTACAGTTATTACTCGCGCGCGAGAGCGAGTCAGTTAGCGAGCGTTCTAGTGCGGACCAAACGCGCTGTTATATAGTCATGGCGGATTGCTCTGTCGAGCAAACTTTGCCACCAAAAGTGTAGCACTGCGTTCTCGATTGCACAAGTACACGTTGTGGATGGTGAGCGGTCGGCATCGACAGTTTTGAACGTGCGCAGGAAAACAACTTTGGCGCCAAAAGTGTATCAGGGAGCAGCCGACCGTTGTGTGATTCAGCTCCGAGGCAAACAATTTGGCGGGAAACGTGCGGAGGAGACGAACACACGTGGTGACCAGACAAGGGACCGCTGTGACGTCAAACACGACAAGTTCCAGCGTGTCCAGCGATAACATGTTTACGGTGTGGGTGCGATCGCTGGGCTCGCCTCCAGCGCGGGCGGCCGCCTCACGTGACAGGCGTAGGCAGTGTCTCCCCGCTCTGGCCAGCAGGTGTCGAGGATTGGAACTAATTCAGTTGGAGCACGGATGTTGTGGTGACTTCAATGCGATATCAAAGATGTGTGTGCTGACTGTGTTGGAGAACAAGTGATGACCGTACTGCTTGAAATAATGTCTTCAGCCCCTTCCCCTGCAAAATCAAAGAACATTACTTACGTTACTATAAGTGCAGTTGATTATTTGACGCGATTATGATTACCAGTGAAAAAACATAAGTGACGGAAAAAGCTCGTACGCGTGATCAATTATGGTGCTGGGATTTGAACTTGTGATAGATTTTTGTTATGAATGTAAGGAAAATGGCTTTCTTGCTGGGAAAATCAGACCTCTTGAATAAATAATAAATGATAATAATAAACAGAAGTACAGTTTTCGAGACATTATCGTGCTGGAATTTGAATTTGGTGCAATTTTCTAGTGGAGGTATGCCTATAATAAATAATAATAATAATAATAATAATAATAATAATAATAATAATAATAATAAATGATAATGAATGATAATAAATGATAATGAATGATAATAAATGACATTGAATGATAATAAATAATAATGAATAATAATAAACAAACCTAAGGTTCTGCAGGCATTATTGTGCTGGAATTTGAATTTGGAGGGTATTTTCTAATGGAGGCAGGTCAATAATAATAAATAATAATAAATGATAATAAATGATAATGAATGTTAATAAATGATAATCAATAATAATAATAAAGACAAGTATGGTCTTTGCATGCATTATCCTGTTGGAATTGAAACTTCCCATCATTTTTTTCTTCTGGTGGCTTAGGTTAGTGGACATAGCACAATTGGGCTATTTTCCCGCCAAAATTAAAAATTCCCGTCATTTTTTCTTGAGGTTAGGTTAGTGGACATAGCACAATTGGCCTATTTTCAAGCCAAAAGCCGCCATCTTAGATGACGTCCACGCCGCCATCTTGAATAAATTTGGCAACAATGCAGTGTGGCCTGGCACATAGGTTGTCCCTCTACTGACAGATAGTAGAGTCTGTTAATATGCACGGGCTACAACTAAACGTGTTGATTGACACTTGTGTGGAATTGAGTACTGTATCTGGGTAAATATTTCAGTTAGTGAAAGACAGACCTGGTATCGTAGTTATGCCAGTAAAAGGAGTGAAAATTATTGATACTACTGGGAAGGCCAGTAAACCGGTCACAAAACAGATTTTTGTCAACTTCACGATATGTGGGGCACAATTTGAACAAGAGTTTGTCCTCGTGCCAGACTTAACTACAGAAGTAATTATAGGTTTAGATTGGCTATTAAAGTACAAGGTAGTGATTAATTGCGAAAGCAAAACTTTGACATGTACGTCACAAGATAAAACGATAGTAGTTAGTTTTGACAAGGCAGGAATGATGTGCACAGGCGATACCAGCCTATACACATTGTTAACTGGCTGGATGTCATTGATATGAATATGAACTACTGTAACATGAGGAAATCCTGTTAGATGACAGAAGTAGAAGTTTAGTGGAAGAGATAATAAAATTCCCCACCACGGACTGACATTAGCATTAGTGTGAAAAAAGATCGTTAGCGAGAAATAATAAAGTAATTGTAAAAGCTCATGAGAAATCGAGCGAGATAGACAATGAAATCTCTAAATTTAAGTTTGTTTATAATGGACCATATAAAGTCATTGGTATACCTCACACAAATGCTTATTGCTTAGAGTATCCAAGCTCTGGGAAACTATTGTAGACTTGAAATTGTACCAACCAAGGATTGATTAATACCACAGAATGGGTAATTTGTACAATATGTAAATATAGAGTGCAATATTTAACGATTTGGTAGATTGCCATGCTTTTGCCTAACCAAGAGGACATTAAAGAGGTTGTAATTAATAAGTAATTAATTTTGACTAAACGATTTAAGAGTAACTAATTATTAATCAATTGAAAAATCCAAGCAGCTAGTTTAAGTTTTCAGCTGAGTCACAGTAAGGAAAGTAAATATGATTTTGTAACTAGCTGTAAGATTTCATGGATATGTGATTTATTAGTCACTGCAGATGTACTTAGCGCTGTTTTAAGTTTCAGGCTAGTACATGTGTGTGATGATGGACAGTTTTGAGTTATCCACTGTGATAGTGTTAATGGACTCCTTGAGGTTACTCTTGAGGTTACTCAGGAGTGAGTTTTTCCGAAAGAATTCAGTGAAGCGGACGTTCTGGAAATGCCGTTAAACAGGCGAGTGAGATCAAGCGTGCCGCACTGGTGGGCGCAACAATACTGGCGAGGCGGAGCCGCTGTCGGCTCTTGTGCCGCTGTCGGCATTCTTTGTACTTGCGGGTACAGAAGGCTTAGTTGTTTTTCTTCCTGGACAGCTGATATGAAAGAATTCTCTTGTCAATATGTATGTTTTTTTTCGATTTGCTGTGCATTATTTTCTTGTTCAGCGTTAAGTGGACTCTAATTACAAGAATATTAATTAAGAAAATGTTATATAAAAATGTCTATTCTATGTAATTAATTATTAATTTGCGTATTTTGATCTACCTGTTTTTATGACCTAGTATTCTGATTAATTTTGTGAATAGTATTCCATTTCATGATACTGTTAGGAATTTTACTGATTTTAGAATAGCTAAACCATTTTCTATGTTTTCTATGAATTTTAATATATTGTCAACCTGTTTTCTTTTGTGTGAGATGACAGAGTGAAATAAGGTTAGGAGTGTCTCCACTCAATTATTATGGTCTAAAAATTGGTTTATAGTTAGTTAGCCTAATGCTAAATTTTCTTGATGTTTTGAGCATATGCATTTCTGCTGTTTTTTTTCCTTTTTGGGATATTTTCTGAGTCTGTTTAAGTTACACGAACATCCTCAGACAATGTGGGGCACGTGTAACGCCAGAAATGCATATCCTCCTATTACCATACAATGTGGGGTACGTGTAACGCCAGAAATGCATATCCTCCTATTACCAACTATTGTACTATAATTTATTCCTTATTTTGTTACCTTAAGATATGACATTTCTGTGTCTTCATATATTGTTATTGTTTTACTATATATATATATATATATATATATATATATATATATATATATATATATATATATATATATGCATTTATGTCGATGTACAATTGGTTTGTTTTGTAAATACTATTTGTATTTTTACGCTGGGTCTGGCCTAGGGAAAACTATGATATCGAACGAATACATCGATATGTCGTGTGGAGAACCAAAGTGTTTAGGATCTTTGGTAGTGTTAACTCTGCCGCATGGAGCGTAGGCATAGGGGTATGGCTGGAGTAGGGCGGTGGAGAAGGTGTGTTGTGTGACGCTTCCGCGAGTTGCCGCGCTTTCGGGGTTTGGCAGCATGTAATTGCGCTCGACTTGCTTGGATAGTTTCTGACACGGTGTCGCGGACGGGAAGCATTAGCTGGCGCACATCAAGAGCCCGTTTCGCCTGGTGACAGTGTCGAGAAGAAGGCGCGCCAACATCCAGATTCTGGAACAGCGACGGCCGACAATGATCGACTGTCGCCACCTCCTCGACCGACGACTTCAAATCTTCAATCAACTAACAAGGAAGACTGGAAGCACGTAAAGTTTTAGAACTGTATGGCAGACCACAGCTTTTAAAATTGTCCCATTTGCCTCCCTCACAAAATTACAGCAACTTAACATGAACCTTTGTTGCTCATTGTGCCAACTCCATTACCAAGCAGGGTCCCTTCCTTTTCCAGAATGAACCCGAGTGTTGTTGAAATTCAAACACAAGCATTAAAGTAATATCTTTCCATTTAACTGCTTTTATTTCAAAGTTCAGTTAAAGTATTCATAGCTGCCTACAATATTCAGATTACACAAGCACAAATGAAGAGTGCAAGTATTGATACCATATTTTAGCTTACCCATGACTGCAGCTCAGCTTGCTACATACTAAATTTTACTATTGTTAAATGTTCAGAATCATTTAATTCAAGTTCAAAGTTAAATCTCTTATTTCTAAGTTGTGTAGATTCAAGTAGCTTTTGAAATGATAGTTGAGGTAGCCCAAGACTAACCTTATTTTTTTGAATTTCGTAGTGCTTCAGAAACAAAGTTCACTATTAATTTCAGTCACCAAATATGTAGGTGCCCTGATGTTGCTGACAATGGGGCGTAATGGTACCCCCTCTTTGTGAAACTTCGGGAGTCCATATAGTCTAGGCGGTAAGGGACCTTGGGGTAACATTTTCTTAGCGTCACCCTCCGATAAATCTGCGTCCTTGAGAAGCGGCCTCGTCTTGTTCTCCACCTTCTTTGTAGGGTCAACACTGATCTTCCGGTAGGAATCGTCATTTAGCAGGCACTGCATCTTATCAGTGTAGTCCTTATGGGAGAAACAACTGTAGCATTGCCTTTGTCAACCGGTAAGACAACAATTTCAGAGCGCTCCCTCAGATCACGAAAGGCCGCCCTCCCTTTACTGGTGATATTTGACTTCATCGGCTTGGATTTCGTCAACGCACGACAAGTTTCACGGCGTATTTCCTCAGCTGATTCAGGTGGAAGTCGAGCTGCAACCTGTTCAACAGCACTAACAATTTCTGCGACCGGAGTGAACTTGGGGGTGGGAGCGAGAGTCACTAGAATTGATTAGTCAGAAGTTTGACGAGAAGACCACTGAACTTTTTAGGCATACCTTGACTTCCACGTATTTTCTTTTTAATGGAGAATACTACGAACAAACGGAGAGAGTCGCCATGGGTAGCCCACTCTCACCGGTGGTAACGAATTTGTACATGGAGAACTTCGAGGAGGAAGCCCTGTCGTCATCCGAATGGAAACCTACTTCCTTTTTCCGTTACGTGGACGACACGTTCGCCGTCTGGCCACATGGTATGGATACACTCCTTGACTTCCTTACACATCTAAACTCCATACACCCCAACGCCAAATTCACTATGGAGATTGAAACGGAGGGTAAATTACCTTTCCTTGACGTCTTCGTCAAGAGAAGGGCTGACGGCACCCCAGGTCATGGGGTGTATCAGAAGACAACGCACTCTGATCTGTATTTGCACGCAGACAGCTGCCACCATCCTTCACAGAGGAATGGGGTACTTAAAACTCTAGTACATAGGGCGCGCACTATCTCTGACGCAGAGAGTCTACCCCAGGAATTGGAACATCTGAGAACTGTATTTCGAAAAAATGGGTACTCATAGTGGCAGATTCAACATGCTCTCCGCCCAACCACTACAGCACAACCTGTGGAGATGGATGAAATCACGAGGGAGGAAGTAGGCACTGAATTTATTCCATATACAGGCGCACTCTCGGGGAAAATCGTCCGCATTTTGAAGAAACGCCGTGTCGGAACTGTGTTTCGTACTCCGAATAAAACTCGTGCACTCGTAGGGAGCGCCAAAGATGACCTCGGTTTGAGGAAGGCCGGCGTGTACCAGATTCCGTGTCAATGTGGCAAGTCGTATATTGGTCAGATGATGCGTACCGTCGAGGATCGATGCCGTGAACACCAGAGGCACACTCGACTGATGTATCCCAGAAAGTCGGCGGTCGCTGAACATTGTTTGTCGAAAAATCACGCCATGGAGTATGAACGCACGAGGATTCTGCTACAGACTTCAAGATACTGGGACTGCGTTGTTAGAGAGGCCATCGAAATTCGCACCAATGACGACCTCAAAAACCGTGGCTGTGGCTATAATTTTAGCAAGGCTTGGGAACCAGCGATTGGGTTAATCAAGAGTAAATCGAACAACGTATAGTTGTGACTTTCCACGGCGGACAGAGCCATCACTCCGACGTCACCTCAGACGCCGTCGCAATCTGTTCCACCGCGCGACCGTGGCGTGGGGCGCGGACAGCGGAGGGAGCGCGCCGCGGCCGAAGGGTATTTAAATCGGCCGCCGCCGCGACCGAACCCGGTCCCCTCTGAGCAGCTATAGCGTACGGATCTCCGTGCCGGCACGTTCACAGAAGCTCAGTCCGTCAGTTCAGCTGATGATGGTGACATGTATGATCGCCGAAATATTGTGCCCCCCTGGACACTGTAGACCGGCAGTACACCCGTGGATATTTTGATTATCAAATACAGAATCACATAAGCAAACTTCATTAAGAAGATTGTCACTTTTAAAAGAAAGAGATTTAATTAGTATGTGTCCGAGACAGGGGCCGTTTAGATGCTGCTACCTGTGCCTTAGGCATTTGATAGCAGATGTTCCGTTTGTTGATCCGCTGCATCCATTTATAAATACAGCCACAGAGGCAGTGAGAAGACACACTTCGCACCGAGATTATCAATCTGCCCACGTCAGTCAAACCCTGGTCCTCAATGTGCCTCGTATGACGTCAGAGCAGGGCAGCTACCAAAATCATTTTTAGTAAAAGTAGGATGTGAACTCACGAGAACTAATACAACGTCCTGGATCGCTTAGATTTCACAGAAGTAACTGTTTGAGTGCCTACCAAAATGTTGGCAAAACCACGTGGCAAATGGCTAGATTATTTTCCACTTTTTAGGTGAGCGATTAACATTTGGTGACGGACCATTTTACTTGGAACTTCCCGTAGAGGTCGCCACTGAACTGTTGTCAATAACGTTGTTTCCGATAGAGACATTAGTTGGAATTAAGACATATTTTGTGCGTGTGAACTCTGACTGAATATATCAGTCAGTTAAAGCTCAAAACTTTCTCTTTTTAGTCATAGTTCCTGATCCTGCCGTGCCGAGTAAAAGGCAAGTAGGAAAATTTTTTCAGTGAGTACAAAAAGTAATACGAGCTTGCAGACTGGGATTTATGGTCGGTGTGTTCTCCTTCGCTTTCTGGCTGAAAGCAAAGATAGTTTTCAGGATCTTGTAAACGACGAAGGTAGGTGTAAAACACACAGACATAATTTAAGTGTCTTTGAATAACGATATAAAGAAAGTAACGACAATTTTGATTATTTAATCGCCGTCCCACAACTTGGAGTTAACGGCAGTGAATGGAATGGATGAGCATCAGTGTCACTAGCCCTGATTTCGTAAATAAGCTTCGTATTTTACACAAACAGAGCCAGAATGTGTGCAGTCACTTGCGCATAGGTCGTGACAAACGTTTAATTCATTTTTATTGCCTTTTTATAGCCTATTAAGCCATATAAAGGATGAGATTTGAATACAGTAAGTAATATCTAAACAATGAGTGTGCATATACTTCCTATTTTTGTGTATATCAATAACTTTCTTTTCAATTCTTATTACAATTTGAGCTATCAAGATGTAGGCCTACTTGTGGGTTGGTGTAGGAGATTTTTGTCAGAGCTGAACTGTGAAGGACGAAGCACGCATTCTTCACATTGGACAGCGCGAGCTGGGGATGCTGGTCTGATGGCTCCAGAGTTATCAGTTTATGATAGCCACTGTCACCCCATCAGAGGGGTGCTGGATGCGGGATGCGGCCTGCCTTCTCTTCATGGCACGGGCAATGGAAAGACAGTTTTGTTTGTGCCGTACTTTACATTTGGCTTCAGAGCTTGTGAAATAGAAAACATGCCTTTACGTTCCGCAGTGTTAGAGAAGAGCTCTACTCTTTCTCTCCATGCCGGGAAGACAACTCTGTCGGCAGACTGGCATCTTCAAAAATTCGGATATGGGACGCAATAATACCACCCGCCACCCACTTGCAAAGTGTTTTCCTTTGTTTAGCTACGAGCCGTAGCATGGGCATACCGTAGCATTCAGAGAGCGCAGTTCCTATTGGTGAAGACATTGTGACATCAGAGGGAAGGTTGTCGTGTTCCCCCATCAATACCAGACGACTGAAACTACACGTTCGATTGGGTAAGACTCTTTTTCCTTTAGTTATTAGGAACACTCTCGCAGGGCTTAGGCCTGTAACTTAAAAAAAAAAAAAACTAGTGGCAAAGACAGTGGAGACACAAGTTTTCGTGATTCTCACCGGAAGCCACACGAGTTTCTCTTCATCCTTTTCTGTATCTGGACACTCTCAACTCTCTGACATCAAACGGGATAGGTCACTTTGCTCCAGACCTAACAAATTAAACCGTCATATAGTGGAACCTGTGTGATTGCAGGAAAACTTATGCCTTGGCATGTGGTCATGGACAAATTATAGTTGGTACTATGAAATTGTTGGATAACTTGCCTTAGCATTCAGCTAATTAGATTTGTGTTTAACCTAATACTTTGCCAGGTTAAAAATTTGTCATTACATATGAAATTTGATCGGCGTCTAGTTAAGATTTCTGAAAGTGTAAAGCACTTAAAATTTTCCCATCCAAGTAGGAGAGTTTCATTCTAAGTGTGGTTCAATATGAGCATCATTTACGATCACTTATTTCATTGAATCAAGTCCTTTTGACTTCGTTCATACCAATAGAATATTCCTTAACTCTGTGATGTGGTTATTTGAAAGTTTAAAAATTGGCTTTGCAATGGAATGAACGCTAAACATCGTCCTCAGTAACGTAAATTTGAACTAAGATTTTTCGGAACTTACTTCAGCCTACGGCAGGATTAGTTCTATTTTCGCTACCAACCAACAGATGTGTCTGTACAAACAGATCCTTCACGCACCATATGAGCCTGCCATCACACGAGCATTCACAGCCACGACGATACAGCATACGTGCTCAACACAGCAAAGTACGGCTCAGCTCCGGCAGTTTAGGGAATCTCAATGTCGACTCCTTTCTCAGCTCTGGTCATGATTTAGTCGATTTTTAGACTTCCTTCCCAAATTCAATTTTACAATGAATATTCTTTATTGATAGCAATGGCATACTCCTTCGTGAGTTAGCAGTATGAAAACTGTTAAGTCACTTCATTCCTGTTCCCTTGCTGTAAAACAATCGTCAACAAATTAACTGAGTTCACCTTTTTAATAACTCTTGCTTATATTCACCACTGGATAGGCAGTGTTGCTAAAATATGTTCAATGCGTTTTTTTTGTTTTTTGAAAGAAATAAATGAGATTCATTAAACATACTACCTTTCTTTCTAATTATTAGTAGCAGTCATCATTTGTATATGTATATGATTCTTAAGTGTGGTAGATCCACTGATTGAATTTTACACAAGTATATTGGTCAGATGTGCAACTTTTCGTTAAGATTGTAGAAAGGGACTATTCATGTTTCAAGATTCACAACGTTGGGTTGAAAGTCACAGGGCTAATTCATTTCTCATGTTATGTAGTATCCGTTGCGTCATTTTGTCAGGCATTTAACTTAGGAGGAATAGGGTGATGTCTCAAATACAAACACATGAAGGTGTCTTGTATAGAAATGATTTACCCTGCCAGGATACGAAATTTCGCGAGTCTCCTGTAAAACAGCCTCTAAAATTAACTTTGAATTTGCAGTCAGATATCAAATTTAACTCCACAAAATTAACCTCGGTTTCGTGTAGTGCTGGCACTTTTACTTAACATCTGCGCTCTTTCGACTGTGGCTTTGCAGGTTCTGTCCTACATCCTGTTGCATATAATTCTTTGTTGTAAAGTGTTGAGGGAAAATGCTCATGTAACGTGTAGGATAGTAGGGATACAGGTACATCTTGATTTTCGTGTCAGTGCAGAGTGAAGTCAGCGTAGCTATTTTGCATCTGTTGTGTGTTTATTTGCCATAAATTGAATATTAACTCGAAGCAAAACAATACTTGAGAAAGATTAACGAGTTGATAGTTCAGGAAACGACATGGAACAATCGCAGGCCAGGCACGAATATTTGTCTCAGCAGAACAGCCAGATCCTAGCGGTTTAGAAATTGGAACATGTGATGTCGAAATGATGAAGAAAAAAACGCAAATTGTCTGGGTAATTTTGAACTTGAGAATGTAATTCCACAACATGTTGACGTGCTAGTAATAATCCAAAATTTTGGTGGTGATGACGATGAAAAGGTAGTTTCTCTTTTCCTCAACCACGAAAATATTCATATGAGCTCACACGGTTCGTCACCTTCAATTTGATAATGGTGTATGGTGTACGCAAATTGACTTCTTATTCTTTAGTGGTTCCTGTTCAGAAGCACTGGTATACACAGTTCTCCACATTCTGAATGGACAGTTGTACGTAGATCGAAAGGGAGTCATGACATAATGACTTCTGTTTATTCAAAAGGCGGTGTGGTTTGACAAAACCCTTTTGACCGACCTGGAATTGTCTCAGTTTTGCTCCCCTGTCTGCCCATTGTTTCCTTTTTGTAGCCGCCTATTTGATTTAAAGTGTTACACAATTTCTAATTTTACGAAACTCTTTCGTGTGCCAAATTACCCATAACTCAAATGACGGTAACATATGAGTTTGTTTATCAGGTCTTCAGGTATGCAGAAACGCATAAAGAATCGTCTGCATTCCTCGTCCAGTCAGGAGGACTCGTAGTGCTATAGATGAGAACGATGAATTCCAAATGTTATTTGATTTCATGAAACGATACATCAGGGACCTCGGTAAACATAAGACGTGTATAACCGATCAAACTGAGTGGGTAAATGCGAAAACTGTAAAGGATCTAAGAGATCAGATAAAAGGTTTACAGAAAAAAAAGCAGTCAAATTAAAGAAATCAGAGGAATTCAGGAATGGATGAGAAAGGATTTTGTTGAAAAATAAGCACAGTAGTAGAAAAATACAATACGATTAGTAAGAACATCACAGATTTAACAAACACGATGTCGGCAATTAAATTACAGACAGAAAGATTCCAGGAGTCTAGACGGCCGTTCGTGAGTTTAAGTCAGGACAGTCGCGTCACAAACAGCGCTTTAAAGCAAATGAAGGCAAAATTCACCGGATAGAAGAGCATGCCGAGACCAGACTACATGTTGTTGTTGTTGTGGTCTTCAGTCCTGAGACTGGTTTGATGCAGCTCTCCGTGCTACTCTATCCTGTGCAAGCTTCTTCATCTCCCAGTACCTACTGCAACCTACATCCTTCTGAATCTGCTTAGTGTATTCATCTCTTGGTCTCCCTCTACGATTTTTACCATCCACGCTGCCTCCAATGCTAAATTGGTGATCCTTGATGCCTCAGAACATTTCCTACCAATCGATCCCTTCTTCTAGTCAAGTTGTGCCACAAACTTCTCTTCTCCCCAATCCTATTCAATACTTCCTCATTAGTTATGTGATCTACCCATCTAATCTTCAGCATTATTTTGTAGCACCACATTTCGAAAGTTTATATTCTCTTCCTGTCCAAACTATTTATCGTCCATGTTTCACTTCCATACATGGCTACACTCCATACAAATACACTCCTGGAAATGGAAAAAAGAACACATTGACACCTGTGTGTCAGACCCACCATACTTGCTCCGGACACTGCGAGAGGGCTGTACAAGGAATGATCACACGCACGGCACAGCGGACACCCCAGGAACCGCGGTGTTGGCCGTCGAATGGCGCTAGCTGCGCAGCATTTGTGCATCGCCGCCGTCAGTGTCAGCCAGTTTGCCGTGGCATACGGAGCTCCATCGCAGTCTTTAACACTGGTAGCATGCCGCGACAGCGTGGACGTGAACCGTATGTGCAGTTGACGGACTTTGAGCGAGGGCGTATAGTGGGCATGCGGGAGGCCGGGTGGACGTACCGCCGAATTGCTCAACACGTGGGGCGTGAGGTCTCCACAGTACATCGATGTTGTCGCCAGTGGTCGGCGGAAGGTGCACGTGTCCGTCGACCTGGGACCGGACCGCAGCGACGCACGGATGCACGCCAAGACCGTAGGGTCCTACGCAGTGCCGTAGGGGACCGCACCGCCACTTCCCAGCAAATTAGGGACACTGTTGCTCCTGGGGTATCGGCGAGGACCATTCGCAACCGTCTCCATGAAGCTGGGCTACGGTCCCGCACATCGTTAGGCCGTCTTCCGCTCACGCCCCAACATCGTGCAGCCCGCCTCCAGTGGTGTCGCGACAGGCGTAAATGGAGGGACGAATGGAGGCGTGTCGTCTTCAGCGATGAGAGTCGCTTCTGCCTTGGTGCCAATGATGGTCATATGCGTGTTTGGCACCGTGCAGGTGAGCGCCACAATCAGGACTGCATACGACCGAGGCACACAGAGCCAACACCCGGCATCATGGTGTGGGGAGCGATCTCCTACACTGGCCGTACACCTCTGGTGATCGTCGAGGGGACACTGAATAGTGCACGGTACATCCAAACTGTCATCGAACCCATCGTTCTACCATTCCTAGACCGGCAAGGGAACTTGCTGTTCCAACAGGACAATGCACGTCCGCATGTATCCCGTGCCACCCAACGTGCTCTAGAAGGTGTAAGTCAACTACCCTGGCCAGCAAGATCTCCAGATCTGTCCCCCATTGAGCATGTTTGGGACTGGATGAAGCATCGTCTCACGCGGTCTGCACGTCCAGCACGAACGCTGGTCCAACTGAGGCGCCAGGTGGAAATGGCATGGCAAGCCGTTCCACAGGACTACATCCAGCATCTCTACGATCGTCTCCATGGGAGAATAGCAGCCTGCACTGCTGCGAAAAGTGGATATACACTGTACTAGTGCCGACATTGTGCATGCTCTGTTGCCTGTGTCTATGTGCCTGTGGTTCTGTCAGTGTGATCATGTGATGTATCTGACCCCAGGAATGTGTCAATAAAGTTTCCCCTTCCTGGGACAATGAATTCACGGTGTTCTTATTTCAATTTCCAGGAGTGTACTTTCAGAAATGACTTCCTGATATTTAAATCTATACTCGATGTTAACAAATTTCTCTTCTTCAGAAACGCTTTCCTTGCCATTGCCAGTCTACATTTAATATCCTCTCTACTTCAACCATCATCAGTTATTTTGCTCCCCAAATAGCAAAACTCCTTTACTACTTTAAGTGTCTCATTTCCTAATCTAGAGGCCGTGGAACAGTTAACATTAAACAATGATGGTATTTTGGAGCAAGAGTTTCGCAAGGTGCCAGGAGGCTCATATGTGACTAATCCGCTTCTGCTAGGCGAAATGGAAGAAGTGAAAGATCTGATGGCATTTAAAAAGACACAGAAAGCCCACAGTAAATGACAAAAAGTATTTACGAAAGGTCTTGAGAAACGCATGGCAGACTTGCAGACCAGAGTCCATAAGTGAGGTGTAACAGTGTAGAAGTATCCACAACAGACAATTTTATACCAGTGCGAAGGTCTGTTGGCGGAATGCACGCTATTTGTGGATGAAATTAGTCACGGAGTTCCGATCCTGTGGTACCAGTAGGCACCAATAACCGAAGATGTAGCATCGCAACGAGATAAAAAGGGGATTTTGACTTAAACATTTTGTATCAGTGCAGAATTTCCAAAATTACAAAATCAGCGGAAACAGGATGCATCCGAAGGTTTGGCTTTCTCACTTTGAAGTACCATTACCACCCAGCTGGCCCTTACAGTTTGAACTGTCTTTTATTTATGGACATCTCGAGGGAAACACAGCAGAGAAAATGCGAGACATTGCTGCCACGTGCAATGTTTGGAACGAGCTTAAGGAGGCGTTCTTGGACAGTTACAGGTCCAAAGCAACGCAACAGCGTTGTAAACAGGAGATAACGATGTGTAAGAATGTTGACGCGTCTGGATACAAGAACACTGTAAAATTCTTTTACACAGTGGTAAAGAAGAACCAGTCCTTGGACGAACTGTGTAGCACAAGCGAAATAATTCGCTTCTGTTATATGAAGTTATCGTTGTGGTACCAACAGTCATTGGTACGAAAGTGTGATAACGTTGTAGAAGAATTCAAGAATCTGTTAAAGGAACTGGAGTTTTCATTTGAAGAAGACAGTGCATGTGAGCGTAGGAGAGGAGAGGGACAGAACAATGTTCATAACAACCAAGCTGGCGTAGCGCCATGCCAAAATAATGACCCTGGCGGCTTCAAGCAAAAGAAAACAGGAGAGGGGGTGGGAAATTTCCGACAACAACCTCATAACCAGCATAATGGAAATCGTTACACAGACAATGGTAGAACTGAAAGCCGCAGTCAAATAACCGGGGGCAAATGAACCAGCCTCAATAAAACGCTGCTCAAAGAGGAGGAAACAACTGACGCAATGAAAGTAGAGATGGTCAGCAGGAGGAAGATACTAAACTTAGGTCGCCAAAACCAAGAAACAAGAACAAGAATCCTGATCCTTCACCTCAGTGGCTAGAGACAGACATGGGAATGGCTACGCAAATACCTGCAGGAACAATCGGATTGAGCCATCTCCTCATGCTAGATTATGATGACATAACGCAGGATTTGCTAGACAAAAAGGAGGAGAATTCCACTGAAGACCTCTATCTGATAATTGAAGTATCAATGGGAAATGTTACGCTAAAAGGAGTCATGGCTAGCAGAAGCCACGTTTTGGCTAGCTCAGAGCAGCACTTGATAAATGCATGGAAAATCGCTCCTGGCCCACACCAAAAGTCAAAAGAAGTCAAAAGATTTGTTTCACAACAAACACATGACGAATTCAGGGTCATTCTCTAGAAGGTAGCTTCCTAATGATGCCAAATTAGAAATTGAACTTATTGTTGGCAGAGATTTCCTGAATTAAAACCAACCAATCCTTGTTGTGGGAAGATGTATAGTGACTTTACACATGGGAACGGAAAAGAAAATCCTATTTGAAGAGCAGCCCATTACTGCTCAACTTCCGGCGAGTTGTCTGAAACTCTACGTAGAAAACGAGAGACATGAGAATCGAGATGAGGATGACTACAGAGAACAAGTAGGAAGATGTAGATACGAGAAGAAAGCAGTGAGACACGAAACTGATCAAGAAATTCAGAACAAAATAGAGGCGTGCAAAAATGTAGAGGAGCAGGAAATGGAAGACTTAGCTAGGGTTGTTGTTGTTGTGGTCTTCAGTCCTGAGACTGGTTTGATGCAGCTCTCCATGCTACTCTATCCTGTGCAAGCTTCTTCATCTCCCAGTACCTACTGCAATCTACATCCTTCTGAATCTGCTTAGTGTAGTCATCTCTTGGTCTCCCTCTACGATTTTTACTCTCCACGCTGCCCTCCAATACTAAATTGGTGATCCCTTGATGCCTCAGAACATGTCCTACCAACCGATCCCTTCTTCTGGTCAAGTAGTGATACAAACTTCTCTTCTCCCCAATCCGATTCAATACTTCGTCATTAGTTATGTGATCTACCCATCTAATCTTCAGCAGTCTTCGGTAGCACCACATGTCGAAAGCTTCTATTCTCTTCTTGTCCAAACTATTTATCGACCACGATTCACTTCCATACATGGCTACACTCCATACAAATACTTTCAGAAATGACTTCCTGACAGTTAAATCTATACTCGATGTTAACAAACTTCTCTTCTTCAGAAACGCTTTCCTTGCCATTGCCAGTCTACATTTTATATCCTCTCTACTTCAAACATCATCAGTTATTTTGCTCCCCAAATAGCAAAACTCATTTACTACTTTAAGTGTCTCATTTCCTAATGTAATACCCTCAGCATCACCTGATTTAATTCGACTACATTCCATTATCCTCGTTTTGCTTTTGTTGATGTTCATCTAATACCCTCCTTTCAAGACACTGTCCATTCCGTTCAACTGCTCTTCCAAGTCCTCTGCTGTCTCTGACAGAATTACAATGTGATCAGCGCCCCCTAAGTTTTTATTTCTTCTCCATGGATTTTAGTACCTACTCCGAACTTTTCCTTTGTTTCCTTTATTCCTTGCTCAATATACAGATTGAATAACATCGGGGATATGCTACAACCCTGCCTCACTCCCTTCCCAACCACTACTTCCCTTTCATACCCCTCGACTCTTATAAGTGCCATCTGATTTCTGTACAAATTGTAAATAGCCTTTCGCTCCCTGTATTTTACCCCTGCCACCTTCAGAATTTGAAAGAGAGTATTCCAGTCAACATTGTCAAAAGCTTTCTCTAAGTGTACAAATGCTAGAAACGTAGGTTTGCCCTTCCTTAATCTACACTCCTGGAAATGGAAAAAAGAACACATTGACACCGGTGTGTCAGACCCACCATACTTGTTCCGGACACTGCGAGAGGGCTGTACAAGCAATGATCACACGCACGGCACAGCGGACACACCAGGAACCGCGGTGTTGGCCGTCGAATGGCGCTAGCTGCACAGCATTTGTGCACCGCCGCCGTCAGTGTCAGCCAGTTTGCCGTGGCATACGGAGCTCAATCGCAGTCTTTAACACTGGTACCATGCCGCGACAGCGTGGACGTGAACCGTGTGTGCAGTTGACGGACTTTGAGCGAGGGCGTATAGTGGGCATGCGGGAGGCCGGATGGACGTACCGCCGAATTGCTCAACACGTGGGGCGTGAGGTCTCCAGAGTACATCGATGTTGTCGCCAGTGGTCGGCAGAAGGTACACGTGCCCGTCGACCTGGGACCGGACCGCAGCGACGCACGGATGCAAGCCAAGACCTTAGGATCCTACGCAGTGCCGTAGGGAACCGCACCGCCACTTCCCAGGAAATTAGGGACACTGTTGCTCCTGGGGTATCGGCGAGGACCATTCGCAACCGTCTCCATGAAGCTGGGCTACGGTCCCGCACATCGTTAGGCCGTCTTCCGCTCACGCCCCAACATCGTGCAGTCCGCCTCCAGTGGTGTCGCGACAGGCGTGAATGGAGGGACGAATGGAGACGTGTCGTCTTCAGCGATGAGAGTCGCTTCTGCCTTGGTGCCAATGATGGTCATATGCGTGTTTGGCACCGTGCAGGTGAGCGCCACAATCAGGACTGCATACGACCGAGGCACACAGGGCCAACACCCGGCATCATGGTGTGGGGAGCGATCTCCTACACTGGCCGTACACCTCTGGTGATCGTTGAGGCGAAACTGAATAGTGCACGGTACATCCAAACCGTCATCGAACCCATCGTTCTACCATTCCTAGACCGGCAAGGGAACTTGCTGTTCCAACAGGACAATGCACGTCCGCATGTATCCCGTGCCACCCAACGTGCTCTAGAAGGTGTAAGTCAACTACCCTGGCCAGCAAGATCTCCGGATCTGTCCCCCATTGAGCATGTTTGGGACTGGATGAAGCGTCGTCTCACGCGGTCTGCACGTCCAGCACGAACGCTGGTCCAACTGAGGCGCCAGGTGGAAATGGCATGGCAAGCCGTTCCACAGGACTACATCCAGCATCTCTACGATCGTCTCCATGGGAGAATAGCAGCCTGCATTGCTGCGAAAGGTGGATATACACTGTACTAGTGCCGACATTGTGCGTGCTCTGTTGCCTGTGTCTATGTGCCTGTGGTTCTGTCAGTGTGATCATGTGATGTATCTGACCCCAGGAATGTGTCAATAAAGTTTCCCCTTCCTGGGACAATGAATTCACGGTGTTCTTATTTCAATTTCCAGGAGTGTAGCTTCTAAGATAAGTCGTAGGGTCAGTATTGCTCACGTGTTCCAACATTTCTACGGAATCCAAACTGATCTTCCCCGAGGTTGGCTTCTACTAGTTTTTCCATTCGTCTGTAAAGAACTCGCGTTAGTATTTTGCAGCTGTGACTTATTAAACTGATAGTTCGGTAATTTTCACATCTGTCAACACCTGCTTTCTTTGGGATTGGAATTATATTCTTCTTGATGTCTGAGGGTATTTTGCCTGTCTCATACATCTTGCTCATCAGATGGTAGAATTTTGTCAGGACTGGCTCTCCCAAGGCCGTCAGTAGTTCCAATGGAATGTTGTTTACTCCGGGGGCCTTGTTCCGACTCAGGTCTTTCAGTGCTCTGTCAAACTCTTCACGCAGTATCGTATCTCCCATTTCATCTTCATCTACATCCTCTTCCATTTTCGTAATATTGTCCTGAAGTACATCGCCCTTGTATAGACTCTCTATATACACCTTCCACCTTTCTGCTTTCCCTTCTTTGGTTAGAACTGGGTTTGCATCTGAGCTCTTAATATTCATACAAGTGCTCTTCTTTTCTCCAAAAGTCTCTTTAATTTTCCTGTAGGCAGTGTCTATCTTACCTCTAGTGAGATAAGCCTCTACATCCTTACATTTATCCTCTAGCCATCCCTGCTTAACCATTTTGCACTTCCTGTCGATCTCATTTTTGAGATGTTTTTATTCCTTTTTGCCTGCTTCATTTACTGCATTTTTATATTTTCTCCTTTCATCAATTAAATTCGATATTTCGTCTATTACCCAAGGATTTCTACTAGCCCTCGTCTTTTTACCTACTTCATCCTCTGCTGCCTTCACTACTTCATCCCTCAAAGCTACCCATTCTTCTTCTATTGTATTTCTTTCCCCCATTCCTGTCAATTGCTCCCTTGTGCTCTCCCTCAAACTCCGTACAACCTCTGGTTCTTTTAGTTTATCCAGGTCCCATCTCCTTCAATTAGCACCTTTTTGCAGTTTCTTCAGTTTTAATCTACAGGTCATAACCAACAGATTGTGGTCAGAGTCCACATCTGCCCCTGGAAATGTCTTACAATTTAAAACCTAGTTTCTAAATCTCTGTCGTACCATTATATAATCTATCTGAAACCTGTCAGTATCTCTAGGCTTCTTCCATGTATACAGCCTTCTTTTATGATTCTTGGACCAAGTGTTACCTATGATTAAGTTGTGCTCTGTGCAAAATTCTACTAGGCGGCTTCCTCTTTCATTTCTTTGTCCCAGTCCATATTCACCTACTACGTTTCCTTCTCTCCCTTTTCCTACTACCGAATTCCAGTCACCTGTGACTATTAAATTTTCGTCACCCTTCACTATCTGAATAATTTCTTTTATTTGATCATACATTTCTTCAATTTATTCCTCATCTGCAGAGCTAGTTGGCATATAAACTTGTGCTACTGTAGAAGGTGTGGCCTTCGTATCTATCTTGGCCACAATAATGCATTCACTATGTTGTTTGTAGTAGCTTATCCACATTCCTATTTTCCTATTCATTATTAAACCTACTGCTGCATTACCCCTATTTGATTTTGTGTTTATAACCCTGCAGTCACCTGACCAGAAGTCTTGTTCCTCCTGCCACCGAACTTCACTAATTCCCACTATATCTAACTTTAACCTATCCATTTCCCTTTTTAAATTTTCTAACCTACCTGCCCGATTAAGGGATCTGACATTCCACACTCCGACCTGTAGAACGCCAGTTTTCGTTCTCCTGATAACGACTTCCTCTTGAGTAGTCCCCGCCCGGAGATCCGAATGGGGGACTATTTTACCTCCGGAATATTTTACCCAAGAGGACGCCATCATCTTTTAATCATACAGTAAAGCTGCATGCCCTCGGGGAAAATTACGGCCGTAGTTTCCCCTTGCTTTCAGCCGTTCGCAGTACCAGCACAGCAAGGCTGTTTTGGTTATTGTTACAAGGCCAGATCAGTCAATCATCCAGACTGTTGCCCCTGCAACTACTGAAAAGGCTGCTGCCCCTCTTCAGGAACCACACTTTGGTCTGGCCTCTTAAAAGATACCCCTCTGTTGTGGTTGCACCTATGGTATGGCTATCTGTATTGCTGAGGCACGCAAGCCTCCCCACCAACGTTAAGGACCATGGTTCATGGGGGAGGGGGGGGTTGAGTGATAATTCAGAGGTGTTTTTGCCAAAACTAGGGGCAACCAAGACTTTCAGTATTAATTCAAGGCTAAGAAACACCGCAGATTCAAAGTGACTCTTATTCCATCCTACTGTCCATAAGGCGAAAGGTGCTTGAGAAATTAGATGAAATTTCTGAGAACAACATAAATGAACATATTTCATCATCATACAGTGGACCATTACAGATTGTAGAAAAGAATGGATTGATTAGGCTTGTATAAGTTACATGTGAAATTAATACCATCATTGCCCCAGAGACAGTCAAACAGGAAAAACTAGAAGAACTATTGGAAAAGTTTCACAGTGTGTAAGTATTTGCTTCCATCGACCACCGCTCTAATTTCTAACAGACTGAACGTCACACTTAGTGTCGTCAATACACAGAATTTCTACACCTGACCGATGCTACCAGTAGAAACGATTAACCTTTGGTCTAAACGTTTCATTGTCAGCGTTTGTTTGGAGTCTATATTGAATTCTTGACGAAAATTAAAACAGCGAATTGCAGCATATGTCGATGACACCTTGATCGCCAAAAGTACATGGGAGAAACACAACAGGGTCCTAGATGGTTTGCTAAGTACATTCAGTGAGTAAGATGTCCGGTAAATATAGTGAAATCGTATTTTGACTGATCGTAGGTCAACTTTCTGGAACATGTAATTCAGGAAAAGGAATCACACCTGATCCACAGAAGCTAGAAACCACTGAATACTGCCACGCCAACCACCAGGAAACATATAAGAGGATTTCTAGTGTCAGTCAACTACTATAAGAATTTCATTCACATTAATAGCCTCGCCTCTCCCTGCCTGGCAAGGAAGAGAACACCTTGGGTACGGGATGATGCAGCAGATAGGGAATTCCAGATGTTGAAAGCAGCATTGGTGGTTGCGCCAATTCTGTATCATTCTGGTCTCAGCGAGGATATCTGTATGGCTACTGACTCGGCTACAATGGGATTAGGCATTGTGATTTTTCTAGAATTTGGGACTGAGGATTGTGTCGAATTGAGGACGATGAATTCGTGAGTTGAGTGTTGTGTGAATGTGAAAAGAAATACTCAGTCACATTCCAAAAATTCCGTTACTCTCTATTTGGACCTAGAACTTCACCGGCCTCAAGGCACTTCAGTTTCTGCTGACGTCAAAACTAACTCACAGGAAACTAGGGTGATGGGTATTGTATGGCTTTATCACAGTGCACATACCAGGCTCTACACATATCGTTGCTGATGCCTTGACCAGATCGCTTATTGAAGTGATACATACAGTGCAGCAAGATCTAGAAGAAGGTGGCATTTGTTCATTATTTAACAGGGTCTATGCAGAACACAACAAAATAACAAGACCGAGATCTAGCCTTATACTCTCTCAAGGAAAAGTGGAAAGACAAGTCAATTGACGAATTGGCAATTTTATCTAGTATCAATGAAAATTTTATTCCACAGAAGGGATGTGTACGACTCTTTATGGATCCTCTGCATACCTGAAGACCTGATAAACAATCTCATACGGTACAATCATTTGAGTTATGGGTAATTTGATCCACGAAAGTATTTCTTATAATTATAAACGGTGCGACACTTTTAAAATATGGGGAGGTGCATCAGGAAGCTCCTTTCTATGTACAAGATTTGCTAAAAGGCGAAACATAAAAATCAAAGCTGTCAGGTGCCTCTTTATCCGATCATCCCTCGTAAATTAAAAAAAGTTAGGGCTGCAGACTTTGGTCAGCAATTCTGCTCTTAGAGAAGGATAGCTACTTTGAAGAAACATGGGGTTCAACCTATCTTCATTTTCTCATTTCATTCCGTGTTGAGACCTATAATACGGGCTATGAAGGATATAGGCAACTTATACAGTGTGTGTTGTGCTAAAAACCACACAAACTGAGACATCTTTCTATCTGATTTCCAAAATGTGATGAACGAGTTGCCACATGACACAACCAGACTTCCACCTGTTACAGTATTAAGAAATAAACAACGTAACGATAAGGTGAAGGAGTTAGGAAGAGTTACCTCCCTGTAATCGGACAGCTTGCAGCAGTAGTAGGTGTGGCCCTGAGTAATATCAAAGAGACGGCTACAAAAAGGAAACTATGGGCAGACAGGGTAGTAAAACTCAGACCATTCCAGATCGGTCAAAAGGTTTTTGTCAAATCACACCGCCTCTCGAATAAATGGGAGTCACTATGACATGATTTCTTCTCAGTCTGCAAACAACGGTCTATTTAGGATGTGGAGAATTGTGTATAGCAGGGCTTGTGAACAGCAGCCACTAAAGAAAAAGAAATCAATTGGTGTACTCCAATATCAAAGTGGAGGCAATTAGTAATGGTCATTCAGGAGTGGTGTTACTGTTCTCCATTGTCAGTAAAAAAAGTAATTTACCATAAAAACGCATTATTGTGATTAATCAATCTTTTATACCATGGTCAAGATTAGTAAAAAACAAAAAATGTCAGAAACAAATTTCAGTACCTCATCTTCAAGAGAAGTAAGAATTGAGGTAGAAATGAACTTAAACCTCGAGAATATTAATGCCGCTGTGAGTGAAACCAATACGCAAACTGAAGGTAACACATTTCAGCCAGACTTTCAACCATCCACAAGTAATGAACAGATCACAAACAAAATGGTTCATCCTCCAATCAACTTTGTGTTCCTGTCAGAATGAGCTTCTAGTGAACTCGAAATAGAACAACAGTTGTTGCAAAAGCTGTTAAAAGCTGAGATATCCACTCTTAGTACTCAAATAGCCACATTCAAAAATGAAATAAACGCTGGGATGTCCACCTTAGGACTTATATTTTCCACTCAGACCACTAAAGTTGACAGGACCACGTTTAAAAATGAGTACTTTGCAAGCACTGATGTTGCAAAACCTGAGCAGATTCGTGAATTGAAACAACTCAAAGACACCTTTAACAAAGATTTGCCGCTTTAGCAACAAATTGTGTCCTCACAGTAGTCTGGCCACTAAGTTCGATGAAGCAACGAAAAATATCACAAACCAAATTTCAGAGCTTTCACGTAGTGTAGTTATTTGGCAGCCACAGTTTAGTAACATTTTGCTAGATGTAGGACAAACATCACAAAAGAATTATACTTTTAAACAACAAGAAACATTAGCCAACAATGTATCAAAATTATCAAATGTTTGTCAAACTTTGTCTACGAATGTAGATAAGCTTACTGGTGAAAACACTGTACTCAGTGAAATGGTACATTCATTTTAATCTGAAGAACATTTCACTACAGAACAGGAGAATAGTTTTTAGTTAGAACTACATTAGCAGATGCATATATTTGGCAGTAATTAATCCAAATGGATTGACTACTAAGATAAGCACATAGATAAATGTATTAGTGAAGAGTTACTGTGAGCGATGTAATGATTGGTGTGTGAATACTTTGCAAGTAACGATGTTGCAAAACTTGAGCAGATTCATGAACTGAAACAACTTAAAGAAACGTTTAAATTGCCGTTTTGGTAACAAAATGTGTTTTCACAATCGTCTAATTTGTCAAATAAATTAAAACATATACAGGAAAGTGTAACTCATTCCTCATCCACAATTGCACCAATGCAGGAAAATTCCAGCCACCTGCAAACTGCACGAAATTATGTTAACGAATATGTTATGGTGCTCAGATCTTCATCAGTGACGTGTTATATAATCCAGAGGCAGTATGTAAGTTGTCGACTCTATTACTGGACGAGAATTTACTAAAACACCATCAATTTCAAGTACATATCCAAGAGAAAAAGGCCATTAACCTTGTAGTTTTCTTAAATCATTTAAAACAGCTTTGCAAAGGGCTTGGAATAACAAAAAAATTCGTTATGTGGCAGGCTATATACATGGTGATGCCGCCATATGGGCATACGAAACAGCCGCTAACTGTATCGATTACCAACTGTTTAAACGCACTTTCTTGAACAAATTTTGGCCAGGCTCGGTTCAGGAGAGATTGAGACACAATTCTTTAATCCACGTCAAGGTAGCCTAATATGGTATTTTGGAAAGTTGGAAAGTATCTAAGTATAAGGGAATACTTGGACGATCCTGTCTCCAAACATGATGTGCTGTAGATACAGAAAGCAAAATTACAGTTTAGACACGTTAAAGACTTGTAGAAGTTGCAGCGACAGACATAGAATACTGTCTGTCTGTACTCGACTCACTGGATTTAATGTAGGAAGACATGCATGGCTTACGACTTTTTTCTTATTTCACATCCAAACAGCCAGTCAACGTGTTTGTATAAAGAAGAAGTAAACTTTCTGGTAAAACTACTTTTGATTTTGCACGCATTTTGAGTCTGTAAAATGCTTAAAACAGGTCTTGCAGATCATAGCTTTTAAAGCTCCCTCTTTCTCTTAAAACTAAGGTTCTGACTACCAGTAATTAAAACACTGTTCACACTGTTTACACCATTAATTTTAAACAGGAAACTAGTGCGTCAGTTAGTCATTAATTTGCACTTTATAACAATCTGCTTCACAACGAAACAACAAAATTTCCACCACAGGCGTGGCACTACTCGTTTATTTTGCCCACTTCGTACGGGTGCTGTCCCAAGTAGGCCTATACAATGCATTTTGATTTACGATTCGTACATACTGCAACCTTTATCGTCACTGATATTGCTGGAAGGGCGCCGCCCTGGAATCCTTAAGAAATAGCCGCCACTGGTAGAAACATAGAGGTATACACTGATCATCAAGCTCAGAGTTTTTTGATGCTTTGTAGATTATTGCATCCATGCTTACCGCGTTATGTATTCTATTTACAAGAATATTCATTCGATATAACTCATATAGCAGGAAAACAAAACACTGAAGGAGACACATTGTCTAGACTGTCACAAGCTACTATCGAAAATGCAGAAACGTTAGAATGAGTTACAGACTATCGCATTTTACTGATGAAGGACAAACACTATCGACTGCATAGAAACATGAAAAAATTACAAGAAACAGATCCATGATGGCACAAAGTGTGAACACAGCTGAAAGAAGATAATGCAAGCAGTTTGGGTCAGTATTACACCTTACACAACGATTTGTTGTTCTGTAACAAACATCTCAAGACAAACACTTGGTGTGCATGCATTCCATCTGATAGTGTAGATAAACTTATTTGGTTTACACATTATGCCTTTGAACTTTACAGTACCACAAAATGTGTAAGGAAGCATAACCTATTTTGCAACTTTCCAAATATGCGACGAAAAGCTCATCGATAACCAAGCAATTGTGTCATCTGTCGAAAAGCAAAGTACATCAAGAAATCTATTAAGGCTGAAGAGCACTCTGTTTTGCCTCACAAACCACCTGAAATCGTAGCTGTTGATGTTGTTGGGTTCTTACCCGACTGCATTTGGAGTTATTAAACACATTATTGGACTATAGGACGTTTTTCCAAATTTGTAAAGCTATATGCAGCTAAGTCCGCTACAGCTCAAGTAATTATCAGAAGAATCTCAAATGATTACATTCCCACAGTAGGTAAGCCCAGCTTACTGCTAACAGACAATACAGCTTACTTCACTGACTATAAATGGAGACAATTGTTGCAAGATAACAGCACACAAATAATTTTAATATTACGATTCAAGCCGCAAGCAAATCCCTGTGAATGAGTATTCTGTGAACTAAAGAGGTTCGTATTCACTTATAAACATTAGCAACACATGTGTTATACACAGTATCTTGACTTGTTTGACCAGGGAGAGAACCATCCTCCTCAAGGTGCGTTTACACCTATGCGCCATGTGCCTAGTCACCATGCAACTGTTCTTGACCCTCACGCAAATAGAGGTACGAATGTAGGTGCATGTCTCTTCATCAACATGTGCATGCGAGTGAATTCCTTTCATGTCTGTGTTCATACTAGGCGCCGTCACTTCTGTGTGGGGCAAGCTACAGCCGCTGGTCAACTAGCTGCAAGGCAAACAGGTGTAAACGCACCTTAATTATGACACTCCTGTAGACTTGATGTTGGATGTCAAAGAGAGCAATGAGTAAGTATACCCTCTTCTAAGATTTCCAAGACAAGCAGAATCTTACAAAGAAAAGGTAAGATATGTGTTAAATAGCACTTACTCGTCAAGTATGACTTAGGAAATCGCATTATGACAAAATTCTTAAAAACGTGAAAACTTATTAAGTAGAAAATTATGCTGTGCTCAATACTCACCACAGATCTTCACAGCTCAAACAAGAAAAACAGCAAGTGGACATTACCTTTATGAAGGATCATATGTCATTACACGCATCCCACAACACGGTTGTTACTTGCTCACAAATCCCAGAATCAATATGATTAAAGGTCTGTACCCATAAAAAGATTTGAAGCAGTTTTTTTACCAAAACTGCTAAATAATTATGAAAGGTAAGTATCAGCCATGAGAATATTCGTCATGCTGATCGTCAACTGAACTAAAACACATGAAACATCAAGTATCCTGACTTTGTTTTGGAATGGGCATTAAATCTGCAAAATGCTTATGTATCAGTGATGCATCTACACTACCTGGAATTGTATTTATGCACACACAAGGATGCATCGATATGAAGGACATGTGCAGTAGCACCAACTCACTTTCATCTATGGTTTTTCTTTGTTTATTGTAATGTATAGGTATAAGGTTGTTTTCTCTGTACGCAAAGGTGCACTATCCAAAGGTGCATCACAGACTTAGATACTGCTGAATACTTTTTATGCTTGGCTCATTCTAATATTATGACATTTATTTTGTGAAGAGAGTAAAGGTGATCATGAACTGATGAGACTGAGCGAATAGTTAAAATCCCAGGGAATTATGTCACGTCTATAAATGATAACATTTTTGCAGATATACCACAATGTGTGCCATTCTCATATGAGTAATCTCTTTCTATAAACTTAACTAACCAAAATACTTGTGTAAAATTCAATCTTTTGCTCTCTCACCCTTAAGAATCGTATATAGATACAAATGATGATTGCTACTAGTAAACTGAAAGAAAGGTAGTATGTTAAAGAAATTCCATTTATTTTTTGTAAAAACAAAAAAAAACATTGAAAATGTATAGTCAACACTGCCAATTGAATGGTGAAAATAAGCAATAGTTATTAAAAATGTAAACTTAATTTGTTGATGAATGTTTTTAAAAGTAAGGGAACAGGGATGAAGTGACCTAACAGTTTTCTACTGCTCATTCACGAAGGAGTGGGCCCTTCCCGATTAACAATGAATATTCATTAAAAATTAAATTTGACATGGAAGTCTAAAAATCAACTAAATCTTGACCAGAGCTGTGGAAGGAGTCGACACTGAGACTCCCTAAACTGCTCGAGCTGAGCTGCACTTTGGTGTGTCAAACATGGAATCTGCATTGTCACGGCTGTGAATGCTGATATGATGGCAGGCTTATGTGCTGCGTGAAGGATCTGTTTGTACAGACACATCTGGTGGCTGCTAGCGAAAATACAACTAATGCTGTCGTAGGCTGAAGTAAGTTTTGAAAAATATTTGTTCACATTTAAATTAATGATGCTGATGGTATGTGTCAATTCCAATGCAGAACCTACCTTTAAACTTTCAAACAACCAAATCACAAAGTTAAGGAATATTCTATCAGTATGAATAAACTCAGAAGGAATCCTCGATCAATAAAATAAATCATCCTGACTGACGCTCAGTTTGAACCCAGACTCAGAGTGAAGCTCTCCTACTTGGATGGGAAAATGTTAAGTGCTTTACATTTTTAGGAACCTGAACCAGACGTCATTCAAATTTCATATGTAATGACAAATTTTAATCTGACAGAGCAGAAGGTTAATCATATATTTGACTTCCTAAATGAAATTCACATTGATCAAGAAAAGAAAACAAACGTTTACTTTCCATATAGAAACACGTTTTACAAAGAAAAGGTTATGCAGGTAAAGTGCGCAAAAATCAATAAACAGAGAGAGAGGAAACAAAAGATCAAACACATATATTACCTTGTCCTTGCCTCTTAGTCGCTACAGCAGCACCCTCTTTGCTGAAGCCAGGAAGGCAAGGAATGCCTGGAAACTAATGCCTCACGTTTCTACCAACCCTGGTGATTACTGCTGGACATGCTGGTGAGGACGATGCTGCATGGTAGAAAGCTTGTATCCACCTGTCCAGCCAATACGTTCAGCATAACCAGTGTGCATGATCTCCTGAACCCTATTGGGATCGTCTGATGACATTCTATGGTATCTTTGTCCAGGTGGGCCGATTTCAGTCTTCCACCTGAAGCTGTTTCCTGTTTACCATGTCGTGTTGATGAAGGACATTGTACAGACTTGTGTAAGGCGATTGCAATGGAGGCCTTGCACTGTCGTCGCAGAGCAAGACGTGTAACGAGGTGCACAGATCTTTATGGCCGAATAAAGACTTCTCGCTATACTGCTGCGACAATTTGAGTGTTAGCTCTAAACTGAAGGGCTCCTTCATCTCACATGTCTGGAGCTGTGGTGGTATTACAGAAATATGGATCACTGCCAGCCTTAGTTGTTTGCTTCAAACCAGTGGGGCCACTGAACAATCTTCATCGCTAGTAACTGCACTTCATAGATCCAAGAGAACCAACAGTAGTATATCTGTTCATTTCTCCTAGCTACAAATTAAGGCTGCCTTACGAGTTCTATGTAGCCTTTCTACCATCCCACTGATGGTGGGATGATAGCTCGTGGTCTTAAATGTGTGCAGCCACTCAGACCTAAAAGCTTGTGAAAAAGCACATATTCAAACTTCCTTCCATGGTCTGTTGTTATGACTAGCAGCATACTAAACTTCACAATCTGCCCTTTCACTGAGGCTCGTGCTACTGTTTCTACTGTCATGTCAGCTATTGGACAGGCTTCCAGCCGACGTGTGAATCTGTCAACCACTGTCAGTACGTAGTTGTTTGTCCTGGAGCATGGCAGTGGCCCAACTAGGTCAAAGTGAATATCCTTGAAGTGAGCTATATCAGAGGTTCCCAAAGGCGCTGATATATGTCACCCAGTTTGGCACTGTTGGCACCTTATGCAAGCTTGCTCCCAATCGCAGCAATCCCTTTACATTCCTGGCAACACCACTTCCTTCATAATCAGTCTGATGGTAGCTTGCATGCAAGTCGATAAAAGAGTCAAAGGCTATGTGCTGATTTTTCTATGGTATGAATGGCCATTGTAAGCTATGTGATTTGTTACACCATAAAGCAGTTCCAAGTTCTTGCCATCGACTGCTGACAGATTAAGGATGTATGTAGCATCTTCCTGCAGCCGTTTCAAATCACTGTCCGTTTTTTTTGTTCCACTGCGTGTTGTTGTCAAGAAATGACTTTAATGCTAGTACAGCAGCATGAAAGGTACTCCACAACCATAAAATGCTTCCCTTTTATTGAGCCTTTGAATGCTGAATGGTAGCGCAAATAGCATAAACTTCCCTGTCAATTGTGCTCCATTTCTGCTGCCCTGTTGTGAATAGCTAGGAAGAGAATGCCAAGGACTGCCACTTCCCATTCACTAACTGTTGTAGTGCTACACCAACAGTTACTTTGCTAGTGTCCACCATTAATGCCACCTGGGGTGGATGAGGAAAACACATGAGCCACACACTCCTTATCTTCTTGACAATTTCAATCAGTAGTAATCTCCATTTCACTTCTCTTTGGCCTGATGTATATTTCCCTTTCAATATGTCCGTCAGTAGAGCCTGAAGTTCAGCCACCTTTGGCATATGTCTACAGTAGTAACTGATCATTCCCAAGAATCTTCTCAGTTCTTCGAATATTTGTGCCAACATCTTGATACTGTTCCTTCCATGGGAACAAACCAATCTTCAGTGGTCTGTCCACCTGCGAAGAATGATTAATTGTCTTCTCCATGTAAACTAGTTCTTCAAAGCTGTGAATCTTGAAATCGATCTTAAATGAGGTGCAGTGTCGTTCAGCGTTTTTCGTTTTAGGTACTCCATTCTTTATAGCAATGTTGGAACCTGGTACTGGTGTGAACTTTATGTTGTTAGTTGAAAGGTGGCTACACAGAGTCACAGCGCCAGGGATTGCGCCAAAGATTATTATTCCGCCGCCTCCACTGGTTCAGAGGTTGCTGTGGGCAATACTTGTTGAGAGGATGTCGAGAGTAGTACTAGTTCAGAGGGTGTCGAGTTCATTTGTTGTTCTGTTGGGCGAGAGAGTAGATGCTGTTCGGTTGGTGTAGTGTATTGATGGAAGATGTTGCAATGATCACAGTGTATTTTTCGGCAATATATACTGAGGAAAAAAAAATTATTTCACGTTTCTTTAATGACAATGCCTCTTGGTCACAGGTTCAGTCAACAAAGCATCTGACTCATGTTCATGTATTAAACTTGTAATTCTGGCTTCTATGTGCAATTATAGTATTTCTGGTTTTTCAATTAGTTCATTGTAAATGGTGTTTAAACTATCTTGTCGTATTGAGGAAGAACCCTGCTAGATACATGTAAACTGAGTCACACTACCACACACAGAACAGTTAAACTTGTGCTTTGTTGTTTTGTAGCTTTAATAGTTGCAGGGGGCTTAATTAATTAATTGTGTTCATGGAAATTTCTTGTCATTCTTTATTTTTATTTTATGCAGTCAGATTGTGTCCTAATATTACTCAGGGCCAACCGGTTACGAGATTTCGTAACCGGACACACAGCTACTAAAGTTATTGCATTATTACATTTATTTCTTTTTAATTAAGCCCCCATGCACGTGGCGACCGCTGCTTCGGATCGTCCCTTGCAATTCTTTTGATAGTAAAAATAGCAGACAGTAGTATTGATGTAGTAACTTGTAGTTTAGCAGTTGTAGTCTATATTGCATGTGTAGATTTGGTAATTGAACATTTGTAGTTGTCTCGTCATTCTTCTAATTGTGTTTTTGTAGAATTTAATTTTTGATGAGTCGTATATGGGTTTGACAATTTTGTGCAATTGTGAAGGTTTTAATCGTTCGTTACTCGTGTTTGTTGGGAACCATTTCGTGTGGATGATATTGTTGGTGATAAAGTGTTTTATTGTGTGTAATTTTCGTATTGTGCCGAGTTTTGTATGTTCCGTAAATGATTACGCGATCGATGAAAAAGGCAAAAATGATGGATAGTCAGAATGACGAAATTGTTAACATGGTGAACTCGCCAACACAGGAGAACAGTATGGTGAATAATGAAGTAGAAAAGAATTTAATAAGCCAGGAAAATAGTCCGGAACCAGTTCAAAATTTTTCACAATCAAAAAATTTTCAGAATACGAGATTACCGACAGAAGATTCTGGGAGAGTATCGAACATAGATAGCTTTAGAGCTATGACAAAGGAAGTTAGTTTTACGGAAAATGTTAGGGTGAAAAGAATTTCGAACCAGTAAATATGGAGCAGTGGATGAGTGCAATATTAAATTTGGGATCACACTTAGGATCTGAAATAAAAACAGTGGCAACACGGTTAGAAACTGATATGGGAACAGTGAAAACACGGCTAGACTCACCAATAGGGACATGTTTTAAAAACATGAAAGATGAATTAAAGAAATATATTAGAGAAGAAGTACAACCGATTCTGAATGCTCACAATAATAGATTAATTTCAATAGAAATTAAACAAAAGGAACAGGATAGAGAACAGGAAGAAAGAGATCGCATGATAGTAAAAAAAATTTCAGAGTCAAATCTTCAACATGCACACGATAAGGAAGAAATATTTGAAAGAATCGAGGAATCTGTACCAAATGACAGAATAAATAACCTAACACAACAATATGAACAGTTAACTACTAAATGTGTCGATACTGAAACCCGAGTCACGACACTTACAGAAGACGTAAATAAACAGAAAGAACAAATAGGTGATTTACCGGAAAGAGTTGAGGAGATGTTAGATAAACTAACAAGTATTAGTTTAAATGGGGACAGAGATTCAGATGATACAGCTCCATTGCCATTTTCAGAAACAGAAGAGTACCAGAATATAAATAAATATGTTGAAAAACAGGGAAAGTTTAATTAACGCGTTAAAAGGGAATTTGAGGCGTTACGAAAGCAAGTTAAACAAATTGAAAGCGAAATCGAAGGAAAAGACAGTAGAAGAAATTTAGACTCACCGATAGCAGCGGGGTTTGAAGAAAATAATTTATTTCAATTACGAGATGCAACAAGAGAGCGCCAGGCGCACGAACTTGACAATAATCGACCTTCGGATTGGGACAGACGCAGTAGGTCTCCTTTGACTATAAACACTTTTTAACTGTTCGGAAATGTAAGATCTTTCGCAATTCTAATAATGACATACATCCTTGTTTATTTATTTATTTATGCACTTATTTTACCTGGCAAGATTAGGGCCTTCAGGCTCTCTCTTACACCTAACCAGGCATACTCAGATTGAACAAGTTACAGTTTCTACAGAACATTAAGGACATACAACGTATTATGCAGTATTGATGTTAAAGAAGAAAATAGTGATTATATCAGTAGTACAATGATAACTATAACAATAAAAAATAATTATAACAATCAAGAATAATAATGATAATAATAATAATAGTAATGACTATGTACATGAAAGTAAATATACTTTTTTTGTGAATGTCAGTCTTATTGTTAGTTGGGAATTTTCTCGTTATGTTCTTGCAGCTTGTGAGTTATTCTCATCGAGCAGAGACATAAGACGATAGAATGGGGTAAAAGAGATATATAAGAGGTAGATAGGTTAGAGGAAGAGAAGTAGAATGGTAACATTCGAAGCTGTGATGGAGAGGAGAAAGAAAGAGATGAGAGAGTGACAACAATGGTGGCTACACCGTCCCTAATATGTAAGTTTTGAGTTCCCTCTTGAATGTTGAGTAGTTCTGGATAAGACACAGATCACAGGGGAGTGCATTCCATAGTCGTATGGCTGAGATGGAGAATGACACGGAGAAAGATTTTGTGTTATAAAAAGGTACAAACAAGATGCCAGACGTATTCCGATCTGGTATTGCGATTGTGGAATGATGATAGGTGTTTAATGTGAGAAGATAAGTATTGGGGGCACCAGTGGCTAAGAAATCGATGAAGTAAGCACATCGTGTGGAGATCGCATGCCTTATATGGGCGTATCCAACCTAGCTGGGAGTATGAAGGACTGATATGATCATACAACCGAATATTGCACACGTATCTAACGCAAGCATTCATCACTAGTTCGAGGCATCTAGAATTTTCACTATTTGTGCCGTGTTGAACTACATCACAGTAGTAAAGATTAGGCAAGACTAGTGTTTGGACTAATTTTTGTTTAACATGGGTCAGAAATATTTTTCTAAATTTTTGAATTGCATGTAGGGCGGAGAGCGATTTCCGGCAAGCTGTGACTGTTTGTTCTTCCCAGTTCAGGTGTTCATCCAAGATTATTCCAAGGTCTTTTACTGTTTTTTGGTATGGTAGTTGGGTACCATTGAGGAGTATTTGAGGGACTGTTTCGCGAAAGTACCGGCTGATTAACTTTGGATGAGATATAAGTATGACCTGGAATTTCTTGGGGGTTTAGTTTCAGACCTAGGTTCTGTGCCCATCGAGAAACAGAGCAAAGATCTGCGTTCATACTCGCTACTGCGTCAGCAATGTTTTTGCGGCTTGCACTTATGTACAGTTGGATGTCGTCGGCATATAGATGGTAGCTGCAGGAATGAATCACTGAAGAAATATCATTAATGTACAGTGAGAAGAGTAGTGGACCAACGACAGAGCCTTGGGGAAGTCCAGAGCGCACGTTTTTCCATGATGACTTTTCCAACCCACAAATGACTTGTTGACTTCTGTTTTTGAGGCAGCTGTCGAACCAGTGTATTGCGCTGTTTGAGAAATTCAGCTGTTTCATTTTAATTAGTAATATATCGAAGTCAACTGTGGCAAAAGCCTTGCTAAAGTCAAGCAGTGTTAGGATAGTAGCTTCACGTCTGTCGATAGCATGTTTAATGTCATCAGTTATTTTGATTAATGCAGTTGCTGTATTATGGTGCTTTCGAAAGCCTGACTGATATTCGTAATGGATGTTATGAGTTTTGAGGTAATCCGTCAGATGTTCATGGACGATGTATTCTAGGGCTTTAGATATTGCAGGTAGTATGCTGATCGGCCTGTAGTCACATGGCGACTTAGGGTTGTCCGTCTTGGGTATAGGTTGAATTAAACTTTGCTTCCACTCAGTAGGATATGTACTACTGACAAGAGACATGTTGATGATGTCTGTGATAACTGGAATAATAGTGTCTACGACGTTCTTAATCATGCCAATGCTCACTCCATCATTTCCTACTGCCTCGGAAGAGATTCTCATAATTGCCTTGTGTACTGTGCCGGTAGTGACATGTTTTAGGAAAAACTTGTCTCTCAGGAGATTGATATCTTGGGCCTGGTAATTTGTCGCTGCGTGGCAGGTTACAGCTGTTGAGAAGAAATCGTTTAATTCTTCTGCAGACGCTTGATAAACAGCATCAGATCTTCGCTTCCCTATACCGAGACTGCGCAGCTTTTTCCACAGTGCAGCAGGTTTTGATATGCCGCATACAACAGAGCGGGCATGACTGATTTTGGCATTCCTCACGCTTTGCTTGGTTCTGTTTCGGAGTTTCCTATAAGCTTCGTACGCTTCGGGAGTTGGGTTACGCTTGAAGGCCCTATGTGCAGCATCGCGATTATTCATTAACTGGCGTAATGCAGTGGTGAGCCACGGAGCGGGAGCTCTCTTTATCTTGACAGTGCGTTGAGGAGCATGTTTATCATACAGTGCAATAATTTTGCGACATAATTGCCGAATTTTTCCGTCTAAAGTCGGTTCATTGCTTATATCATGCCAAGGGATGTCTGAGCAATCCTTTTGAAGAGCGTCATGGTTAACATTTTTTAAGTTTCTGTAGGTTACCAGGTGAGATTTTTCTTTGGTAGTATGCATTGAGTAATTTAAGAATACCACGTCATGAGCAGAGAGTCCCGCAGCGGATGTCTGATTGGCGCGGATTATTTTATCTGGTCTCTTTGTTGCTATTATATCTATGAGTGTGTGACGTGTGATGAGTTGGGTCCAGGAGTGTTAAACTCATATCATTGGAGTGGAACAGTCGCCTTAGTTTTTCGGCAGAGGGAGATTTTAGCTGTAAGTCGATGTTTGTGCCGCCCAAATGATTATGTGTTCATACTGTGTCACGAGTGAGGACAGGGCAGACTGAATGGAGGACATGGCACCGACGTTTGGAGGTTTATAGATTACTCCAATTTGCAGTTTCCGATTTGATGTATTTATTTCGAAAAACAAGAACTCTGCTTCTCCTTCGCCCTTTGCATCCGATGTGCATAGCACAGTAGGTGTCAGATCAGAGCGAACATAGGTACCCACACCACCCCCGCGTCGTGTTTCGCGATCTGCCCTTAGGAGAGAGTAACCAGTGATTCGGATAGCGTCGGAAGAAATGTTTGGTTTCAACCAAGTTTCAGAGACGAGGATAATATGGAACAGCGATTGGCAGAACAGGTCACAGAACTCGTCGAAGTGAGCCGTTAGCGACTGCGCGTTCGCGTAGGCCACAAAAAGCCCGCCGCCGGAACCGGTCCGTCCCAATGTGGCCGCCTGTAGGACCGAGCGCGCTCCGTATACCTGCTGGCCGGAAGGAGGACAAAAGCTGGATTTCGCGGGGGAAGACATATTTACAGGTGTGTCCAAGTTTGTGACTGACTCAAGCGTCTGTGGACTAAAGATGAAAAACACGCTGGAAGTATCGGAGAAGGGAGCGAAAAGAAAGATGGAAAGTGGCAGTAGTGGTTACGAAAAAGATAATAGTAGTAGTAGTGGTAGAGGCGAGGATGAAAATAACAGATATAGAAAGGCTGTTGTAAGGAGATTCCTGTTAATGGAGAATGTTAATTCCCATTTGACTGACAATATGAATATACACTCCTGGAAATTGAAATAAGAACACCGTGAATTCATTGTCCCAGGAAGGGGAAACTTTATTGACACATTCCTGGGGTCAGATACATCACATGATCACACTGACAGAAACACAGGCACATAGACACAGGCAACAGAGCACGCACAATGTCGGCACTAGTAAAGTGTATATCCACCTTTCGCAGCAATGCAGGCTGCTATTCTCCCATGGAGACGATCGTAGAGATGCTGGATGTAGTCCTGTGGAACGGCTTGCCATGCCATTTCCACCTGGCGCCACAGTTGGACCAGCGTTCGTGCTGGACGTGCAGACCGCGTGAGACGACGCTTCATCCAGTCCCAAACATGCTCAATGGGCGACAGATACGGAGATCTTGCTGGCCAGGGTAGTTGACTTACACCTTCTAGAGCACGTTGGGTGGCACAGGATACATGCGGACGTGCATTGTTCTGTTGGAACAGCAAGTTCCCTTGCCGGTCTAGGAATGGTAGAACGATGGGTTCGATGACGATTTGGATGTACCATGCACTATTCATTGTCCCCTCGACGATCACCAGAGGTGTACGGCCAGTGTAGGAGATCGCTCCCCACACCATGATGCCGGGTGTTGGCCCTGTGTGCCTCGGTCGTATGCAGTCCTGATTGTGGTGCTCACCTGCACGGGGCCAAACACGCATACGACCATCATTGGCACCAAGGCAGAAGAGACTCTCATCGCTGAAGACGACACGTCTCCATTCGTCCCTCCATTCACGCCTGTCGCGACACCACTGGAGGTGGGCTGCACGATGTTGGGGCGTGAGCGGAAGACGGCCTAACGATGTGCGGGACCGTAGCCCAGCTTCATGGAGACGGTTGCGAATGGTCCTCGCCGATACCCCAGGAGCAACAGTGTCCCTAATTTGCTGGGAAGTGGCGGTGCGGTCCCCTACGGCACTGCGTAGGATCCTACGGTCTTGGCGTGCATCCGTGCGTCGCTGCGGTCCGGTCCCAGGTCGACGGGCACGTGCACCTTCCGCCGACCACTGGCGACAACATCAATGTACTGTGGAGACCTCACGCCCCACGTGTTGAGCAATTCGGCAGTACGTCCACCCGGCCTCCCGCATGCCCACTATACGCCCTCGCTCAAAGTCCGTCAACTGCACATACGGTTCACGTCCACGCTGTCGCGGCATGCTACCAGTGTTAAAGACTGCGATGGAGCTCCGTATGCCACGGCAAACTGGCTGGCACTGACGGCGGCGGTGCACAAATGATGCGCAGCTAGCGCCATTCGACGGCCAACACCGCGGTTCCTGGTGTGTCCGCTGTGCCGTGCGTGTGATCATTGCTTGTACAGCCCTCTCGCAGTGTCCGGAGCAAGTATGGTGGGTCTGACACACCGGTGTCAATGTGTTCTTTTTTCCATTTCCAGGAGTGTACATGAGCACTAATGACAGACAAATAAAGAAACAATATTTTTGTGAAACAATTGACTAATTTTAAACAGAGTATTTATGGTACGTATACAAATAACAGAGCAATATTTCAGCTAAAAAAATGAAAAAAAATAAAAATTAACTTAAATTAGACAGATTACAATATGAGACTTCGTGTCTCGCGAGATTTAGCTCAGTCTTTCAGTTCGAATATTTTCGTCACCGTTTCCCTCCCTCCTTCCGTCTTGACTACGATCCTGCCATCCTGGGTCCATACATTTTGAAGGCCGAACTGTGTGATCGCAGCGTTCAAAATTTTAAGTCTTTCGCGCGTCAGATCTTCCCTCAGAGTAACCCCACTGTTGGCGAGTTTTCTTTTCTGAGAAAACACTTCAGCTCTTTTCCGGTAAGACACATATTTGATTATTATTGGCCTGGGTTTCATGGCACCTGGTATCCTGCGCCCAACACGGTGGCTTCTGTCAATATCGGCCACGTTGATCTGCACGCACGGGGCTGATGGCCAGGTCGTCGGTGTTTTCGCGATCGTTTTCAGCTACCCCGAACAAGCGCAAGCTGTTCCTTCGCTGATACTGCTCAATTTCATCGGTGGCAGCAGACAGTTTAGCTTCTAAGTCGGCGGCTTTTTTCTCTTTGCGGCCAGGGACTTTCTAAGAGACTGGATTTCGATGCTGTTGCGCCCGACAGACTCTTGCAGTTTGTCCATGACCGCGGCCGTCACAGAGTCCGTGACGGATTGGACGATTACGTCTAGCGTGTCTTTGCTGTGCAGCGCCGCACTCACCTGGGACCGGACGAGCTCCCCGATGTCGGGAAGCGGGGCCTCACCTACCGCCGGAGACCGGGCGCCCGCGCTGCCTGCGCCCCTGTAGCCTCGCCTGCTGCCGCTTACTCGTGCTCTTCCCATTTTTCACTCACTTAGCACTTATCACTTGTGGTAATCAACGGAGAACAATACACCACGGCAAGTAACACTTGTTTAGTCGGATGCAAACGTTGTGGACTGCCGCACTTCTCTGTAACACCTTCAATGAGCGGAAAAACTCGCGAGCCGAAGAAACGCGCGTCACTCAGTGGCCGCCATCTTACTACTTGTTCATGGTTAGATCAATTTATGTACGCACTTCCACCAAATTGGCCACTAAGTCACAAACTGGAATTTATGTGTGGCTGTTTAAGTCCTTGGGGGATTCACTACACTGAGTGAATATGTGCCATAGCGTGCACAGGACCCGAGCTGTAGCGGTGCTATTTCCCTTTTAGTTTTCTGCACTGCTGCCTACTCTTTTACTATTCTTTGTATCTATCAAAACAACTCTTCAACTATCAATCTATCTAGAAAAGGAGTCAGTATAGAATAACCAGATATGACTATTTTACCCAAAAGTGACAGTTTTCAGGATGTTGATGAAAAACGAAGTGGCGACGCGCATGCGCGCACTTATTAGAGATTGTAATCATTTAAATGATTTTTATCATGCATTTCTATCGGAATATTGGTCCGAAAACACGCAAGAAAGAGTCATCCCATAGTCTTATTATGCAGCGTAGTTTTAAACAGTCTGAGTTCCGCACGCCAGCAGAATACATTGAAGATATGATTCGAAAGAATCAATTCCTTTCCAACCCTTATAGCCTGACTGAATTAAATCGTATTTATTTAACTAAGCTGCCACAATCGATAAGACACATTGCTTTAGCCGGAAGATGTAAAGACGACATTGAAACTTTTAAGACTTTGCTACAAGAACTTGAGTATGACAACAACGACGGAACTTCCTGTAATTTTTTTCAGTAACGGTAATTACAATAGATTTTCAGAGAAAAGCGATAATGGTCGAAACGGACGTTATAGCGGTAATTTTGAAAATGACAGACGAAACAGACAGGACAATAGATACCAGCCTTATGACAATAACAGACGTTCTAACAGAAATTACACAGACAATTATAATAATGGGAATAAAGACAGAAATCATTCATACAATAGTAGAAATTCTTATTACAGGGTAGTAGATATAACAATAATTTCAGGAGTGACAGTCGAAATTACACAAGAAGAAGGAAAACAGAAATTTTAATAACAGACACAACCAAGAATTTACATCTAACAGGCAGGAGGGACCTAATTGGCATCCTCCACGTGACAGAAATTCAGAGAGACAAGTGCAAATCGTAGAAATTGATCCGCGGAATGACGCGAATAATCAGAGACGTGACGCAAACAATCTACAATGACTTGTAGCTTCAGCTTCTGGCAGTAATATAGACGGTTCAGAAAGTAATGACACTACGACTTTACACTACGTACGCTTGGAAGACATTAGAGATATTTTGCTAGACGAAAAAAAAAATAATGTAGACGCATTTTTACATCCTGTTATTGAAGTATGTGTGAGTAAGAATAAGTTCACTGCGGTTTTAGATTCTGGGAGCCCATTGAATGTTATTAGTGAATCAGTTTTTCGTATATGTGTAAGAACTATTGCTTGTCCTGTGTTACCTGTTTCTAAAACTACAATTCGAGGAGCTATTTCTGGAAAAAGTGTGGAAGTCGAACAACAGACCAACTTAAATTTCATTTGTCAAGGATATGAATCGTCTGCTAATTTTATTATTGTTCCATTACTCAGTAACAAATTATATTAGGTATGGATTTCTTAACACATATAAGGCAATTTTAAACTTTAAGGAAGGAAGTGTGAATTTGACTGTTGCCGGAATGCCGAGATGTTTGAAATTTTTCGAGTGTGTAACGAAATTGAATCAGACACAAAATGTTTAAGGTTTCTTACTTCTGATGGAAAAATTAAAAGAAAACTGAACGAGGAGATTAGCTTCCTAGCTCGCCCGTTCTTCATTCAGGAGCTACAAGATGCCATCAACGATTTGAAAAACAATAAGGCCTCTGGCCTCGATGATCTGAGACCTGAGCAACTTAAACATTTTGGACCAGGAGTACAAACATGGATCCTAGAGCTAATGAATCACTGTATTACAACAATGCAAATTCCTAAACTGTGGAGGAAAGCTCGGGTTATTGCGTTACTAAAACCAGGGAAAGACCCAGCTGAAGTTAAAAATTTTCGGCCTGTCTCACTGCTTTGTCATTTATTTAAAGTGCTGGAGCGAATGATCCTCAAACGCATAGCCGATTATGTGGACAAAGCCCTCATTAACGAACAAGCTGGATTTCGACCAGGAAAATCATGCTGTGGCCAAATCCTTAATCTCACACAGTACATCGAAGATGGCTATCAGAGAGGAGAAGTAACTGGGGTCGCATTCCTGGATCTCAGTGCTGCATATGACACAGTTAACCATAAGTTGCTTACCCAGAAAGTGTATAATGTCGCTAAGGACTACACTCTTTCTATGTTTGTGAAATGCATGCTACAGAACAGACGCTACTATTTAACCTTACAATCTAAAAACAGCCGATGGAGGACACAGAAAAATGGACTTGCACAGGGTAGTGTCTTGGCTCCAATATTATTTAACATCTATACCAATGATCTTCCCATCAGTCACCAGACACGAATGTTCATATATGCTGATGATGCAGCAGTGGCCACACAGGATAAAACCTTTGAACAAGTGGAGGAGAATCTCACAGGAGCCTTAACAGAACTTGCTACCTATTACGACGACAATAATCTCAAACCAAACCCTAGTAAATCTCAAGTATCCGCCTTCCATCTTAGGAACAAACAAGCCAGACGGAAACTCCGAGTCATGTGGCAAGGGGAAGAGCTGAAACATACAAACAGCCCAAAATACCTGGGAGTAACATTGGACAGAGCACTTACTTTTAAGCAGCACTGTCACAACACTAAAAAAAAGGTCTGTGCCAGGAACAACATACTGCGGAAGCTAACAGGTTCATCGTGGGGAGCTCAACCACATGTTTTGCGCACCACGGGTCTGGTGCTGAGTATCTCAGCAGCGGAATTTGCGGCGCCAGTTTGGAGGAACTCTGCTCACACTAAGCAAGTTGACGTCGCCGTAAACGAAACTGTACGTATTGCCACAGGATGCCTCAAACCAACTCCCACAGACATCATTTATCCCATCATAGGCATAGAACCACCCACTATCCGCAGACAAGTAGCCGCCGAGATAGAAAGATCAAAACAAATGAATGATCCCCGACACCCGTTGCATATGCACCGAAAACAACGTGTCCGGCTGAAATCCCGCAGGAGTTTCATTGAAACTACTGAAGAGCTCGCCACCAAGCCCGCCGCAAGGCGGCTATCTCTTTGGGAAGAAATGGTGCCACACTCCACAATGGAACTACTTGAGGAGGGATCTGCAGGATTTAAACTACCTTTTACAACTTGGAGGTCATTAAACCGGCTGCGTACTGGAGTAACTGGGTGCAAATCAAACCTATTTAAATGGGGTTACAGTGATAGCGATAGATGTGAATGCGGAGCAATACAGGACTTGGACCACCTACTGATTTGCCCTGATATGTCTATAACATGCACTAAAGATGATATTCTGAAAGTCAATGACAAAGCAAACTACGTTGCTAATTACTGGGAAGGGAAGATATAATTGGTGCATCCGGATACGGAAGAAGAAACTTCTGATGTTTTCGCTGAGTATTATGACGACAATGTGTTCATTCATGACAACGACAATAGATACAGAGACGGGATGGATGATATAATTAATAGTGAAGAATTAATTAATGAAAAGGTTAACAAAGCTGAAGTGACAGATGACGTTACAAGAGAAGAATTGCACCAAATTTTGACTTCACATGCTACAGTATTTAGTTATCACGCAGGAACTATACAAGGCTTACAATATTTATTTAAAGTAAAAGAACACACACCATTTGGGGGAAAAACGTACGCCATTCCTTTGGCTTATAGAGACAAGGTTAAGAGTGAACTTCAATGCATGTTAGATCAAGGCATTATTGATCCAGCAGTCAGTCCTTATACCAGCCCATTACATGTCGTTCTTAAAAAGGATGGGTCAATTCGTTTGGTTCTGGATTCCAGACAGATAAATAATATCATCATTCCTGAAACTGACCGTCCACAAAATTTAGATGAACTTCTTCAACATTTCCATGGAATTATAGTTTTATCCACAATTGATATGCGCGCAAGTTTTTGGCAAATAGAATTCCACTCTGATTGTAGAAAATAGACTGCCTTTTTAGCCTTTGGTAACTGTTATCAATTTCGGAAATTACCGTTTGGACTTACTGTATCTTCAGCAGTATCCATTCATGGTTTAAACAAAATTTTACCTGTTTATCTTCGTAACAATATTACTTCATATGTTGACGATATTCTTTTTGCTGAACGTTTTTGGAGAGAGCATAATAGAATTTTGGATTCATTATTACGTATTTTTGCAAGAGTTGGCATTACAGTGAACTTGGAAAAATCTGAATTTGGTCGTTCTCAGGTGAAATTTCTTGGTCATATTATTTCTACAGAGGATATTCTCCTGATCCAGAGAAACTAGACGCTAATCGTAATTATGCTGTTCCTAGTACAACACGTGATGTTCGTAGTTTCCTTGGTATCTGTAATTTTCTTAGGCGCTTTGTTAGATTGGACAATTTGGCCATACCTCGTTTATGTGAACTTTTTGGAAAGAATTCTAATTGGTGTTGGGATGAGGGAGCTCAATTAGAATTTGAACAACTTCATGATGCTTTAGTTGCTGCTCCACTTCTTTCACATCCGGATTTATCCAAAGATTTTTGTTTGGCGACGGACTCGTCATACAAAGCCCTAGGTGCACACTTATTTCAAGAGATAGAAGAAAACGGCGTTGTAGTACAGAAAACTATTGCATTTGGAAGTCGTGTTCTCTCTAAATCAGAAAAGAATTATTCGATTACGGAACTTGAAGCCTTGGCTGTTGTTTGGGCTTTCACAAAATTTCGCATCTTTTTGTATGGCAGACATACTAAGGTTTACACCAATCATCGAGCTCTGGAATTTCTTATGTCAACAAAATTAGCACATAGAAGATTGTCACGATGGGCGCTGTATCTACAGGAATTTAATTTTAGTATTGTTTACATACAGGGTTCTTCAAATATTATTGTTGACGCTTTATCACGTGCACCTATGGGTTTGAAACAAAGTGCTGAGGAGGACTGCAAAGAAAACAATTATTGTTTGATGTATATTCAAGGTGGTGCGTTTGAAAAGTCTTCGCGTCTTTGTTCCAGGACACAGCTAGGGAGCAAAACAAGGATCCAATCTGGAAGGACATTAAGGAGAAGTGGAGGAGAAAGGAAAGCGTAGCGATTAGACAGTATTATTTAGTTTGCAATGATATTCCTTTTAAAACGAAAATCGGTTGACAACTCTGTTTGGTTAGTTTGTATTCCTGATGAATGGGTTAATAAATTGATTTGATATACACATTTCAGTTATGCACTCTTTGGTCCCAGAAAATGCTTTCATAAATTACAAGAGAATTGCTACTTCAGTAATATGGAAAAACGTATTCGATTTGTTCTTGCCAAATGCAAGTTATGTCAAAAGGCGTAGCCGCCAACTATTTCTCACAGAGCACCGTTGTTTCCTATCATTCCAGTAAAATTAAAGGAGATGGCTGCAGTCGATTTGTTCCGTCCAGTGGTTCGTTATACTAATGGTTTTGCGTAGTAGTGGAATTGACATCAAAATATGTGTATTTTACACCTTTACGCAAAGCAACAGCTCGTTCAGTATCTAATGCCTTCATCAAACATTTTCTTAAAGAAGTGGGTCATGCTGATAAAGTTATATCAGATAGTGGATACAGTTCCATCTAAAATTTGGCTTCGTACTCTATGGCGTCGTAAGATTGAACCAATTTTCATTTCACTTTTTCGCCCTCAATCTAACGCTTCAGTGAGATGGATGAAGGAAATCAATAAATTGTCTCGTCTTTATTGTCATTATAATCACAGAACGTGGGATCAGTATCTTCATATTTTTCAAAACATTCTGAATGAACTTCCTAATGATTCAATGTCTTTACTGAATATATTGATATTAAAAAATAAAGCACCGACAAATCGCATTTCTGAAATCGTTCCTTTTCCACCTACACGGAAACTGCGGCATTCTGAAGTTGTCAACCTAGATCTACAAAATATTGCATCTGCAACTGCTAGAAGAGAGAAATCAGCTAAACGTTCTGGTCGTTTAAAAACCTTGACAGTTGGTCAAAAGGTGTTAATTAAGTCTCATCGTTTGTCTCACAAAGGAAAAGGCTTGTGTCGCAAATTTTTTTCTGCTTTATAACGGGCCATATAGAGTTCGCAAAATTATTCATGATAACACTGTCGAAGTAGAAACTCTTAAATCACGGCTCTCTAAGGGAATACATCATATATCGAACGTTAAAATTTTTGTGGAATGACATCCTTTTGAGAAATTAACAGTCACACGTAGACACGCAGAGAATACAAGGATACCGCGCCGTGTTCTGGCGGCGGCACATGCTCAAAGCGACAGTCAGTCCGCGCGCCGCCCAAGGTAGCCGTTGAGCGCAAACAATTACTTTCTACGTCACGCTTACCTACAGCTGATCTAGCGCTCAGTGCGAATGCACTGAGAGCCGTAGACAAATACACAGTCTAATTTCTCCGATTAAATTCAGTATAAAGCTACAGTGACTTGATAAATTATGTTATTAATGTTCAGTTTTCTTCAGGATACAGTTCTATAAAATATTTAAGAACTTCAGGTAAATTCTGTGGGTGTCCGACGTTAAGAGGACTTGCTATCGAGAAAACTTCAGGAAGAATGTATTTCGAAGAATAAAGTAATAAACTAAAAAGGTAACTATTAATTGAGTTTATTTTCAGGTAACATATTTATACTTAAGTATGTACTTTATACGTAAAATGCTGCTCGCGATTACGTGATTTATACTTCGTGTTTTTGATAATGTTTTATTAATGAACAGGGTTGTTACTTATGTATATTATGCATCGCTGGGCTGCTCTGCTTTTTCACTGATGTCATATTTTTTATTAAGTGCCTGCTATGCCTATTTATTTAAATTATAATTGTCACCTGATTAGTTGTGCTGATATGGTTATGTATGTAAGTCATACTTTGTGATTTATCTGCTTGCACCTTCATGTTTACATATTGAGATTATGTATGAACATTTATTTTCTTATGCTGATATGATGCTGATGACCTATTTATTATGAAAGATATATATTTGCTCCTTTGTGTATCGATTGCATATTTACACATTTCTGTTTTGTTGCCATAACTACTCTTTAATTTGGTATATAGAAATGCTTATATACTGTTTACGAACATGGAGTTTAGGTTACACTATGGTGTTAATTATAGATTGTTCGCTTGGCAGAGCCTTATTGTAGGGATTGTGCTGCCTGCACTTGTTGACATTCTGTCTCTACTGGTATATTTACTCGCTGTTGCATGTTTTGCTTACGCTCAGTGCTTTATATTTTACGATAAGAAAATGAACTTCTATAATTCTATGAGCTACATTGGTACAAGAAACTTCATTGAAGTCACATGAACTGGAGGTTTTATGGAAGCTGTGTAAATTTATGGTAATAGAAAGGAAGGTAAGAACATGAAATACCAACACTAGCTTTAGACCATTGACAGTTATTACACTGAATTCTTCATGAGCAATTGAAATAGCAAGTGACACTTGACACAAAGAAATACTCCACATGTTTACTTCTGTTTTGCCATGATTCTTGAAATGGTGTACACACTGTGAAATATTACGATTTATTCATTCAAAGTCTTATGTGATCATTCATACTACGTACTCGCACCTACTTTCTGAAAATTATTCAAACTGAAGGCTGTTAGAGGTCATGTAATCATTTCTTTTATTTTATGATGGACAAGGTAAGCAAAATGTATTTTATAATTCATAATGAGTATAAGATATGGCTCAGGTGGATTACACAGAGGTTGTGTGTGGACATTGTGTCTTCGGGTTGTATGGGATGATGAACTGAAGTTTGCACTAGGAATTTATCTGTACTTGTCCGAGGAGACTGACTAGAGGAAAGAGTTGTTATGGAAGTGAAATGATATTGGTGATAAGGTTTACATGTATCAACGTATTGAGAAGGTAGTATTGAAGTATTGAAATTGAGTGACATTGATGATTATGGAGTTTTGGTGGATAAAAGGTAAGGTTATTGACATTGGTGATAAGGTTTATATGTATCGATGTATTGAAGAGGTATTATTAAAGTATTGAGATTGTGCAATGCTGATGATTATTGGAATTTTGGTGGATAAGAAGTAAAGTAAGTGAGGAGCATATTTTTTTGTTGGTTTATATGGAACAAGAAGGATGAAGATGGCAGACTAGAACACTCCAGTGGAAAGAACACACACTTTGTTAAATCAATAAGCAGTATATACTTTTTTTGGAGAGAAGAAGTATTTGCATATCTTGGCACACTGACAGTTGTTCAGCAACCGTACATTTTGATTTGGCTTGGCAAACATTGGTCTTGACATGATGACTATGACATTGACGAACTATTATTGACTGTTATACACTTCGGCCACTACTACTTGATACACATGTTAAACATCAAATTTTGACAGAATTGCATTTACACAGTTAACACTATTCAATTACACAGTAGTACTTAATATATGGATGAAAGATGAGTGAGTGTGTTTTGTGTGTTTTCCTTTCCTAATCCCAAATAATTGGTACCAACCTACCTCCTAAATATTATTTTACTTGTTTGTTGTGGCTTGCACTGACACCTATAAATATTATAGGTTTACTGATATTTGTGTATTTGCAATAGTTAATATGACAATTATCTGATATCATTTGTGTGTTTATTATAATTTGTATGTTTAGTGTAAGAGCATTGATAATAATTTTGTAAAAGCAATTGTGTGAGCATTCAAACTGTTGTTCATGCTTACACCTATAAACATTGATGGGTGTCACTTGGAAATGTTTAATTTCTGCTGAGGAACTCTGATGAACTGTGTAATTATTGCTGGTGAATATTATAGAGTGTTATCTGCACTTGTTCAACATTACTGGGTGCCACTGATGGAACTGCTTCTACTGAAATGATGTCACTTCTTGCTGTCTGCACCTGTTCAACATTACTGGGTGCCACTGATGGAACTGCTTCTACTGAAATGATGTCACTTGTTGCTGTCGGCACCTGTTCAACATTACTGGGTGCCACTGATGGAACTGCTGCTACTGAGATAATGTCACTTGTGGCTCTCTGCACATGTCGACCATTGCTAGGTGCTACTGTTGGAACTGTCAACTACTCTGAGGAGTGCTACTTGTTTATTGAACTATTGGAAAGATTTTATGTGAATATTTGTGGAAACTGATTTATTGTGTATTTACTGTTTATGAAATTTATGGGACTGCTATTTGCACCTGTTGACCATTGCTGGGTGCCACTGTTAGAACTGTCAACTACTCTGAGGAGTGCTACCTGTTTATTGAACTATTGAAAAGATTTTATGTGAATATTTGTGTAAACTGATTTATTGTATATATACTTTTTATGAAATGTTATGAGACTCTTACCTGCACCTATTCGTCATTGCTGGTGCCATTTATTGAACTGTTAAACTACTCTGAGAAATGATACTTGTGTAAACTATGCAAGCATTTGTATTCCTTACTGTATTTTTATATATTAGGTTATTGAAGGATAAGTGTAAAGCCAAAATTTATTTAGTTATGTAATATTTACTTATTAATATCATCTTTTATTTTTGTCTGTGTTTTTTGAACGACTTTGGTGGCATTTTCACCACCAATGCTGGCAAATATACCACCAATTTCTAGCCCGTGGAGGAGGGGCATATGAAAGGTGGCTACACTGAGTTACAGCGCCAGAGATTGCGGCAAAGATTATTATTCCGCCGCCTCCACTGGTGCAGTAGTAGTTCAGACGTTGCAGTGAGGATGTCAAGAGCAGTACTAATTCAGAGGATATCGAGTGCAGTTGTTGTTCTGTTGGGCGAGAGAGTAGATGCTGTTTGGTTGGTGTAATGTATTGATGGAAGATGTTGCAATGATCACAGTGTATTTTTCGTCAATATATACTGAGGTAAGAAAAAAAATTGACATTTCTTTAATGACAATGCCTCTTGGTCACATGTTCAGTCAACAAAGCATCTGGCTCGTGTTCATGCATTAGACTTGTAATTCTGACTTCTATGTGCAATTATAGTATTTCTGGTTTTTCAATTAGTTCATTGTAAATGGTGTTTAAAATATTTTGTCGTATTGAGGAAGAACCTTGCCGAATACATGTACATTGAGTCATGCTACCACACACAGGACAGTTAAACTTGTGCTTTGTTGTTTTGTAGCTTTTGTAGTTGCAGGGGACTTAATTAATTAATTGTGTTAATGGAAATTTCTTGTCATTCTTTATTTTTATTTTATGCAGTCAGATTGCGTCCTAATATTACTCAGGGCCAACTGGTTACAAGATTTAGTTACCGGACACACAGCTACTAAAGTTACTGGATTATTGCATTTATTTCTTTTTAATCAAGCCCCTATGCTAAGTTCCAGAGAGCAATCAGCATCACTGAATTGAAACCTACTGCCTGTGTCTGCTTCGTTTGCGATCTGCAGAATGTGAACTTGATGATAACTGTTAAGGAACACTCTGGTTGATGAACTGGCTATTTTCTCTTCTGCAGTACGAAAAACTGATTATTTGGTCCTGAGCCAGTGAAGTACAAGGATGGTTTGAAAAGTTCTTGGCATAGAATAGAAAAAAAGGACTAAGATCACTGAAACCTTTTTAATTTTCAATGTAGTCTCCTTGTAGATTAATGCACTTCGTCCAACGATGTTCCAGTGCCTTCATCTTATCTCGAAAATGAGTTTCCTCCAGGTCTCCAAAATAGTTGTCAACTCCAGCAATCAATTCTTCATCTGAAGTGAATCTTCGCCCAACAAGAAAACTTTTCAGTTTTAAGATGAGATGTCAGGTGAATTAGGTGGACGTGGCAACAATTCATACCTTTTGCCATGGCGATGGTACATGTGTGTGGGCACACATTGTCTTGATGAAAGACGACGTTCTTCCTTGCTAAACCTGTCCTTTCTTCGCATATCTTTTGTTGCAATTTGTCCAGGAGGTTCACATAGTATTCTCCAGTAATTGTTTGCCCAGTGGGAAGATAATCTACAAACAGAATCCCCTCCTTATCCCAGAACACGTATGCCACGACCTTTTCCGCCAAAGGAATTGTCTTTGCTTTCTTTGGTGCTGGAGAATAAGCACGTTTCCAATGATTTGACTGTTGTTTTGTCTCTGGGGTATAGTAGTGCACCCAAGTTTCATCTGTGGTCACAAACCGGTGTAAAAAATCTTGTTCATTTCTCCTAAAATGGGCCAAACATTGTTCAAATATGTCCATTTTCATGCGTTTTTGATGCAGCGTCAAGAGTCATGGCACCCATCTTGCAGAGAATTTTTCATTTCTAATTCTTTAGTTACAATGTGGTGCTCCCTTTCAGATGACATCTGGCAAGTGTGAGCAATTTCACGCACTTTCATTTGGCGATCCTCCATGACCATTTTGTGCAGTTTTGCAATGATTTTTGGAGTGATAGGTCTTGGCTGACCATCATCTAAGGCCCCTGGACTAAATTTAAATTCATTTGTCCACTTGACAACAGTTGAATATGAAGGAGCAGAGCCTCTAGTGTATTCTCGAAATCCGCATGAATGACCTTTGCTTTCATACCTTTCTTTACGAAGTACTTAATCACTGCTCGAATGTCTGCCTCGATAGCTGAGCTGTTAGCGCAACGGAATGCCATTCTAAGGCACCTGGGTACGATTCCCAGCTGGGGTGGAGAATTTCTCCACTCAGGGTTCAAAATGGTTCAAATGGCTCTGAGCACTATGGGACTCAACTGCTGTGGTCATTAGTCCCCTAGAACTTAGAACTACTTAAACCTAACTAACCTAAGGACATCACACACATCCATGCCCGAGGCAGGATTCGAACCTGCGACCGTAGCAGTCCCACGGTTCCGGACTGCGCGCCTAGAACCGCAAGACCACCGCGGCCGGCCCCCACTCAGGGATTGGATGTTCTGCTGTGTTCATCATCATCATCTCATCCCTATCGACGCGCAAGTCGCCATAGTGGCGTTAACACAAAAGACTTACACCAGGCGACAGGTCTACCTGACGGGATACTGGTTGAAAACGACCTTGGGGAAGATCAGTTTGGATTCCAGAGAAATTTGGGAACATATGAGTCAACACCGACCTTATGAGTCCTAATAGAAGATAGGCTAAGGAAAGGAAAACCAACGTCCATAGCATTCATAGACTTAGAGTAAGTTTTTGACAATCTTGACCCAAATACCCTCTTTCAAATTCTAAAAGATGGCAGGGGTAAAATACAGGGAGCGACAGACTGTTTACAGTTTGTACAGAAACCATGATGGAAGTTATAAGAGTCATGGGGTACGAAAGAGAAACAGTACTTGAGAAGGGAGTGAGACAGAGTTGTAGCCTATTCGTAATGTTATTCAGTCTGTGTACTGAGCAAACCGTTAAGGGGACCAAAAGAAAAATTAGGAGTATGAATTAAAGTCCAGGGAGAAAAAATAAAAACTTTGAGGTTTGCAGATGATATTGCAATTATGCCAGAGACCGCAAAGGGTTTGGAAGAGCAGTTGAACGGAATGGATAGTGTCCTGGAAGGGGGATATAAGATGAACATCAACAAAAGCAAAATGCGAATAAAGGAATGTAGTCGAATTAAATCAGACCATTCTGAGATAATTAGATTAAGAATTGAGACAGTTTTAAGTAGGAATTGGATTTTGCTATTTGGGGAGCAAAATAATTGATGATGCTCGAAGTAAGGAAGATATAAAATGTAGACTGGCAATGACAAGAAAAACATTTCTGAACAAATAAAGTTTGTTAACATTGGAGTGTGGCCATGTTGTCGTTGTTGTGGTCTTCAGTCCAGAGACTGGTTTGATGCAGCTCTCCATGCTACTCTATCCTGTGCAAGCTTCTTCATCTCCCAGTACCTACTGCAGTCCTTATGAATCTGTTTAGTGTACTCATTTCTTGGTCTCCCTCTATGATTTTTACCCTCCATGCTGCCATCCAATACTAAATTGGTGATCCCTTGATGCCTCAGAATATGTCCTACCGACCGATCCCTTCTTCTAGTCAAGTTGTGACACAAATTTCTCTTCTCCCCAATTCTATTCAATACCTCCTCATTAGTTATGTGATCTACCCATCTAATCTTCAACATTCTTCTCTAGCATCACATTACGAAAGCTTCTATTCTCTTCTTGTCTAATCTATTTATTGTCTACGTTTCACTTCAATACATGGCTGCACTCCATACAAATGCTTTCAGAAACGACTTCCTGACACTTAAATCTATACTCGATGTTAACAAATTCCTCTTCTTCAGAAATGCTTTCCTTGCCATTGCCAGTCTAGATTTTATATCCTCTCTACTTCAACCATAATGAGCTATTTTGCTCCCCAAATATCAAAACTCCTTTACTACTTTAAGCATCTCATTTCCTAATCTAATTCCCTCAGCATCGCCAAATTTAATCAGACTACATTCCATTATCCTCATTTTGCTTTTCTTTATGTTCATCTTATATCCTCCTATCAAGACACTGTCCATTCCATTCTGCTGCTCTTCCAGGTCCTTTGATGTCTCTGACAAAATTACAATGTCATCGGTGAACCTCAAAGTTTTTTTATTTCTTCTCCATGGATTTTAATTCCCACGCCAAATTTTTCTTTTGTTTCCCATACTATTTCCCTGAATAACATCAGGGATTGGCTACAATCCTGTCTCACTCCCTTCCCAACCACTGCTTCCCTTTCATGCTCCTTGACTCTTATATCTGACTTCAAGAAGAATATAATAATTCATATACCAAAGAAAGCAGGTGTTAACAGATGTGAAAATTACCGAACTATCAGTTCAATAAGCCACAGAAATGAAACATGGGGATAAACAGTTTAGACAAGAAAAGAATAGAAGATTTTGAAACGTGGTGCTACAGAAGAATGCTGAAGGTGAGATGGGTCAATCAGGTAACTAATGAGAAGGTGCTGAATAGAATTGGGGAGAAGAGAAATTTGTGGTACAACCTTAATATAAGAAGGGATCCGTTTATAGGACACCTTCTGAGGCACCAAGGGATCGCCGATTTACTACTGCAGTGAAGTGTGGCAGGTAAAAATCGTAGAGAAGACCAAGAGACGAATGCAGTAAGCAGATTCAGAAGAATGTAAGTTGCAGCAGTTACTCGGAAATGAAGAGGCTTGTTCAGGATAGAGTAGTGTGGAGAGCTGCTTCGAACCAGTCTTTGGACAACAACACACTGAGTGATGTGGCACAGAGTAATATATATATTTGCACTCCTGTGGTTACTTAATCCAGTTCTATTTTATATATGAAATACATATATGCAAGTCATAAAGATAAATATTCATTAATTTAACTAAATAATAGGACACTAATGTATGTATGTACAACATACCCTCTTTACAAATTAACTTAATTCTTAGGAAAAATTACTTTATGTGTGTTCATGACATGACAGCACAGTCACTCAAAGACGTTCAGTTTCTGTGTTCTAAAACCTTCAGTTAGCCATGTATTTTGTCATGTTACCAGCCAATTTCAAAATATTTATACAGAAAGTATTGCCGTTTGTCTGCTGGATAGCATATAAACATTTAAAAATCGCATACAAACTACACTCCCTCAACTGAGCAAGTTGCCCATGGTAGCTACTTATTATAAAGTAGTTTATTTGGTAATTAATAAACACGACTTTAAGGTTTGTGCCACAAAAATTTTGGTTCATACCCTCTAACCGACCGTCTTATGTGATACACAAGTCATGCAGACAGCCTCCGATTGAAACTAAAGATACTCAAAAATTGGCAGGAAAATTAGGTTCATCCAGTTGTAATTCAGCCAGTGCACAAAATCAGCTATCAGTATTACATCAGAATATCTGAGGTCTAAGGGGTAAGCTTAATGAAATGCTTATTTGTGGTAAAGCATTAGAGTTGAGCAAAGCAGTTGATATAATTGGACTCTCTGATCATCGTGTAACCACTGGTAGATATTTGTTAAATGTTACAGGGTTAAAGTTAGCTTTTTATTTCTGTAGAGGAAATTTGGAGAAAGGAGGAGTTGTCATATTTGTCAGAAACTGTTTTGATTTCAAGAATACTGATATTAATAAATTTTGCTCAGAGCAGCACGTAGAAGCTTGTGCAACAGAAGTAGTATTTCATAATAAGTCCTTTATAATAGTAAGTATATACAGATCTCCTTCAGGAAATTTTAACCTCTTCTTAAAAAATCTGGAAGCTCTGCTGTCCCACCTCATAGAAAAAAACAATGAAATAGTGATTGCTGGAGATTTTAATGTGGATTTATTGAAAAGCTCTGTCAGTGAACAATTATTGCAGTCAGTAACACTATCATTCAATTTAGTTCCTACTGTGAACTTTGCTACTATGATATGTAAATTCTCTGAGACTGCTATTGATAGTAACTTTGTAGATAAATCTAGGAAAAAAGTCACATCACAAAATCAATAATAAGTGGGCTGTCTAAATGTTATATGCAACATCTTGTGTTAAATGTTGAAACTGGTCAGGATAAAAAATCTATTAAATCTGAGTAAAGGAGAGTAACAAATAAGTCAGAAATTGAGACAACCAGGAAATTGCTCAAATACATGGACTAGATAGTTGTTTACAATACATCTGACTCAAATGGAAAATACAAAGCATTCAGTAATAAAGTTGCCCCCATTTTTGAGAATTGTTTTCCCCTAAAGGTAACTCAACTCACACACAAATCAAAAAATAAACCTTGGATTACACAAGGAATAAAGATATCATGTGGGACAAAAAGGACTCTCTATCTACTATCTAGGAACGGCTCTGAGGTTAGAATTTTAATGCATTACAAAGAATACTGCAAAATATTGAAACAAGTAATCCAGAAATCGAAGCAGCTTTATTATGAGAAAAAGATAATTACATCAGGTAACAAAACGAAAACTGTCTGGGATATTGTGAACACATAGACAGATGGGGCCAAAAAGGAAGAGGAACAGATACCTCTAAAAATAAATGAAACTCTGGTAACATGTACATTTAGTGTTGAAAACCTCTTAAACTACTACTTTATTTCTGTTACTGTCAGCTTAGGGTTATCAGGTTCGGTGAACAGTGCAATGGAGTATCTGAGACCAGTTTTTAAAAATAACTTCAGTAAAATGGAAATGACACTCACATCTCCCAAAGAAGTAGCATCCATCATAAAATCCTTAAAGTCTAAGTATTCCAGTGGATATGATAACATATCAACAAAGTTAATTAAAGAGTGCTCATGAGAGTTAAGTTCTATCTTTAGTTATTTGTGTAATCAATCTCTTATCAGTGGAACATTTCCAGATTGGCTAAAATATGCTGAAGTTAAGACTCTTTACAAGCAGGGGGATAGTGAGATACCATCAGACTATCGACCAATTTCACTTTTGCCAGCTTTCTCAAAAATATTTGAAAAGGTTGTGTCCAAGCTTCTTCTTGAGCATCTGACTGTAAATGATATATTGTCCAAGTCACGGTTTGGATTTCTGAAGGGTTCTGATATAGAGAAAGCTATTTAGACTTACAGTGAGAATGCATTTAATAATTAGATAATAAATTACAGGCTACTGGCATTTTCTGTGACCTGTAAAAAGCCCTTGACAGTGTGAACCACACCATTCTCCTAAGTAAATTAGAGTATTATGGTGTCACCAGCAATGCTGCGAAATGGTTTGAGTCTTATCTATCTAACAGGAAACAAAGGGTGTCATTGCAAAATACCTGTGCAGTAAGCAGTCGGTCTTCATCTGACTGGGCATTAATTACGTGTGATGTCACTCAACTCCCATTTTGGGTCCATTGCTTTTTCTTGTGTATATTTATGACCTCTCATCTGTTACGTTGGCAAATGCCAAATTTATTTCCTTTGCAGTTGATACAAACATTGCAATAAGTAGCAAGTCAAGTACAAATTTAAAAATAGCTGCTAATCAAATTTTCACTGACATTAATAAGTGGTTTAAAACTAATTCTTTGGCATTAAACTTTGAGAAGACCCACTATATGCAGTTCAGAATCTGTAAGAGATTTCCATCCAGCATGAGTTTAACGTGTGATGACATGCAAATCGAAGAGGTTGACAGTCTTAAATTTCTGGGATTACAAATTGACAATAAACTCAGTTGAGTAGGGCATACCACAGAATTACTTAAGCGCCTAAATAAGTCTTTATTCGCCATGAGAATGATGTCAGATGTAGGAGAAATAAATATAAAAAAAACTTGCATACTTTGCTTACTTTCATTTTATTATGTCTTATGGGATCATATTCTTGTGCAACTTATCAAACTGAGCAAACGTTTTTAGGGTGCAAAAGCGTGTGATAAGAATCATTTGTGCTGTAAATTCAGAACATCTTGTAGAGACCTGTTCAAGGAACTTTGTATTCTTACAACTGCCTCTCAATATCTTTATTCCTTAATCTCTATTTCCAACCAATAGCTCAGTACACAGTATCAATTCCAGGAATAAGATGAATCTACGTAAAGGCCTAAAAACGCTTACTTTGGTCCTAAAACGGGCCCAATATTCAGAAACACACATTTTTAATAAATTGCCAGCAACCATTAAAAACTTGGTTTCAGATAAAGCACAGTTTAAACCGAGTTTGAAAGACTTTTTGATAGGCAGCTCTTTCTACTCCATAGATGAATATCTTAACAGAGACTGTTAAGTTAGCTAAAGTAAAAATATCTGTTAGATTTCAGTTTTGACAACACTTCGTCACAACAGACAAAATTAGGTATTTTGTGTATGATAAATTTATTAGTAGTGAATAACAGTGTTTCATTCTGACAATGTATTAATTCTGTAAATATTAGTTGTCCCAGTTTACTGCATTGCATTAGCTTATTTTTGATTGTCTTCTGACAAATGTTCAGGGTAGTAAGTATTAAATTCAAATGTTTTATATTTTTATGTCATACTTTCTGACATGTTCCACACCCAAGAGAATCATTTCATTTTTGGGTCTATGGAACGAAAACTGAATCTAATCTAAAACTATTGTGAGTACCCTCATAATATTCAGTTTCTATGTTTGTTCAGAACATTCATATTTTACTCTTTGATGTGTTATATGTATAATAGTTTATGTTGTCTCCTTGACTTCGTTATGTACATCGCTGAATAAATGCTCTCTAAAAATGTGTGTTCCTTGAAATATAGTGTATTGCGTATCTGATTAAAAGGTCAGCTTTATAATCCCACAGTGGACTAATTAGAGTCAATATCTAATAGGTTATGGTCCCAGGAGAGATTAGTAAACTTCCCATACCAAAGAAATGAACTGATAAATCAAGGTTACATAATTTTCGCGTGTGTTCAACGTGTTGCTATCATTTTTTTTTTGCAGAGAAACATTCAAGATTTATTTGTTTCACTATCTGAACGTATTCAAGATGGTTTTGGGTGGACAATTACTGTTTAATTTTGACAAGTTGACTGGTATGACAAACTACAACGATTGGAAATTCACGATGGAAATGTACCTGAAACATGAGGGGCTATGGGGCACAATTGCTGGCACTGACGAAGATGAGAAGAATGTACAGAAAGCGTTATCGAAATTATGTTTTCTGTAAATTCATCTGTGTATCCAAAACTTCGTGGAGCAACGACTGCTATAGAAGCATGGCAAAATTTACAAAATGACTTTGAGCACTATGCTACTTAACTTTTGAGGTCATCAGTTGCCTAGAACTAAGAACTAATTAAACTTAACTAACCTAAGGACATCACACACATCCATGCCCGAGGCAGGATTCGAACCTGCGACCATAGAGGTAGCTCGGCTCCAGACTGTAGTTCCCAGAACCGCACAGCCAGTCTGGCTGGCGCAAAATTTACAATCTGCATTTGAAGATAAGAGTTTATCTAATTATATTGGACTGTTACTATACTTAATGTATATACGATTGGCTTCTGAGAAAAACATGGAGGCGAATTTGTCAAAAATTATGGCACTTTCTCAACAAATTCTAAGTATTGGTAAGAAAGTGGACCATGATTTCATAGCCGCAAATATGCAAAGTGGACTTCCAGCAGATTTCCAACCCTTGATTATGGCAATTGAGAATTTGGGTGTCAAGATTACTAGTGCTTTAGTAAGTCAGCGATTAATTCAAGAATCGACGAAACGTCAGTTTGCATCCACAAATGAGACCACAGATTCGGCGCTGGCAGTTAGTAAGCAGGACAGTAAACACCAGAAGACGAATATCCAACGTGATGTGCGAAATATCAAACCTTTAAGTTTTATAAATGTCAGAAACCTGGTTACAAGGCGAATGAGTGCAGAACAAAGACGAATCCAAATAAATTGTCGAATTATGCGAATGCAGTGAGAACTGAAAACAAAACTGTGTTAACGGCTCTAACTGCATCTTCGCATCATAGTGATGGCTGGTATGTGGATTCTGGGTGTTCATGACACATGACGAATCAGAGAGACCCTTTCAATACTTTCCAATCGATCACAGCTGCTAAAGTGACAGTAGCATATAATAGCAATCTTCAGGCTATTAGAGAAGGCGATGTTCATCTTCGATTTACTTGTGACGACAAGAATAAACAAAAAACTGCTAATGATGTTGCGTATGTTCCAAACCTTGCTTACAACCTACTGTCGGTTAGTCAGATCACAAGACGCGGATTGTGTGTATTGTTTGGCAATGTGCAGTGCAGTGTATACAAAAAAAACTGATGTAATTGTTTCTGGAACACCAGCAGCAACTGCAACTCAAATAAATGGTATGTATCGATTAGATGATGTGCATCATTACGCAAATGTAGAAATTGACAGTTATGAACTGTGGCATCGAAGATTGGGACATCTGAATCGAAGTAAGCATGCAGTTATTAAAAGAAAAAATGGCTGATGGACTGTACTGGATGAACATCAAGTTAGATCCGTGTATTCCCTACTTAAACGGTAAACAGTCTCGACAACCTTTTCCTAAAACATCAAGTACAATAGCAACAGATCTACTTGACCTTGTGCATTCTGATGTTTGTGGACCACTGAGCATGGCTTCGTGGGGAGGATCACAATATCTTCTCACTTTTATGGATGATCTGTCAAGAACATCTTTTGGTTATATACTAAAATCAACAACATAAGTCTGTGACACATTCATCGAATTCAAAGTACGAGTAGAAAATGAAACTGGTAGAAAAATCAAAATACTTCGAACAGGCAACGGAAAAGAGTTCGTCAATCGGCGCATGAAGTTATTTTTAAAGACGAATGGAATTCACCATGAAACAACTCCTTACACGCCAGAACAGAATGGTGTTGCGAACGCTTAAATCGGACAATCATTGAAAAAATCAAGATCAATGTTAACACATGCAGGTATAAGTAGGCAATTTTGGGCTGAAGGTGTAAACACAGCAATTTAATTGAAGAATCGACCTCCAACAAAAGCTGTTAAGATTGTCGCTCCTGAGGAATTATGGAGTGGTCGTTGGATAAGTCTGAATCATTTACGAATCTTTGGCTGTCGAGCATTTTTACATGTACCAATAGAAAGAAGGACGAAATTAGAAGACAAATCTAGGGAACTTATCTTTGTTGGATATTGCGAAGAATCTAAAGCATATCGTCTGATTGATCCAAATTCACCAAAGACAATTGTGAAAGCCCATGATGTGCAATTCTTCGAAAACTCAAAGTGCACTTGTGGAAACAGTATTCCAAACAGTAACCAAATTGACGATAATCGTATAGACAGTCGTCAACTAGCGCCAGCACCTAACATCACTGAAGAGGCAACTGAACTGACACAACCTGCTGAAGTTGACAGAAATGCAGTTTATCTTGAATTAGCACAAAGTGACACTGAGAAAACAGTAAATAGCAACGTACATAGTCACACGGAAATTGCGCAGCCAGAAATGCAACTAGAAATTAGAAAATCATTACGTGAAAGAAAACCAAATACTAAATATTTTAATGATGATTTTGTTTGTCTTGCTTGTATTTCTGAACCAAATTCGTATGAAGAAGCAATGAATTGTGTTGACTGTGAAAAATGGAAGGAAGCCTTAGATAATGAATATAAATCTTTACTAGAAAATGATACATGGATTTTGACTGATTTACCACCAGGCAGGAAGATAATTAATTCGCAATGGGTGTTCAAGGTGAAAGAAACGTCAAATGGTGAAATTGAACGTTATAAGGCTCGTTTTGTAGCGAAAGGTTATTCCCAAATACCAGGAACAGACATTAATGAAACGTTCTCGCCTATTGTTCGTCATTTTTCACTTCGCATCCTGTTAGCTTTATAAACTGCATTTGGTCTTGACATTGAACATATGGATGTTCAGACTGCATTCCTATATGGTGATCTTGATGAAGAAGTTTACATTTGTCAACCTGAAGGCTACGTAAAGAACGGGAGGAGATGAAGATTTGCAAGCTGAAGAAGGCAATTTATGGTCTGAAACAGGCATCAGGCGTTTGGAATATGAAATTAGACGTGACTTTACATAAAATGAATGTAAAGAAGTCAGAATATGATTCTTGCGTTTTTTTCAGAATTGAGAAACAAAATATACTCTTTATAGCTGTTTATGTAGACGACTTGATCATTTTCTCTAATAGAAATAATAGGTAGAAGAAAGAATTGAAGAAAGGATTAATGAATCAGTTTCAAATGACAGATGTTGGTGAATTTATTTAGTGTCTAGGCATGAGAATAAAACGAAACAGGAAACAAAGGACCATTAGTATTGATCAAAGCAAATATGCAGCAAACATTCTCAAGAAATTTGGTATGGAACATTGTAATCCGTTTGCATATCCATTTGAACCTGGTTCAAAGCTACAAAAATGTGAAAATAAATTGACAGATGAGGAAAACCTTGTGTTACATCGCATTCCTTATCAGCAAGCCGTAGGATCACTACTGTATTTAGCTCAAAGCACAAGACCGGACATTGCATATACTGTGGGGGTTCTAAGCAGATTCAATTTTAACTATCGGAACATCCACTGGGAAGCGGTCAAACGAACTATGCGATACATTAAAGACATTGTCAATGTAGGACTAACTTTCCGAAAAATTGGAACAACTGATATTGAAGGTTTCTGTGATGCTGATTATGCATCAGACCTCAATCAGCGGCTATCGACTACGGGTTATATCTTTAAGTTAGCTGGGACAGCAGTTTCCTGGCCTCCAAATGACAACAAACTGTCGCTCTATCAGCTACAGAAGCTATGTATATGGCTCTATCAGCAGCAGCGCAAGAAGCGGTATACCTTCAAGGATTTCTTCGTGAATTGTGTATAACGCATAGTGAAAAACCAGTAAGTGTATGCTGTGATAATAGAGGTGCCATTGCACTGAGTCACAATGGTGTGCATCACGCTCGAACAAAACACATTGACGTGAGGCAGCAGTATATTCGTGATTTAATTAAAACACGAAAATTCAGTGTGAAACCTGTAAATACCGATGAGCAGCAAGCTGATTTCTTTGACAAAGAGATGCCTAAAGGTAAACATCAGTAGCGCTGACAAGCTGTGGGACTATCAGAGTTCACGAATTGACATTTCGAGAACTTGTGGGGGTGTTGGGAACATTGATATTTTACTCTTTGATGTGTTTTATGTATGGTAGTTTATGTTTCCTCCTTGATCTTCATTGTGTACATTGCTGAATAAATGGTCTCTAAAAATGTGTGTTCCTGGCAATATGGTTTATTGCGTATTTGATTAAAAGGTCAGCTTTATAATTTCATAGAGGACCGGACCAATTAGAGTCAATATCTAATAATGTTATAAAAAACTTTGAATAGTGTCATACCTTCAGTTCACCATGTATTTTCTCGTTTTACCAGCCAATGTCAGAATTTTAATACAGAAAGTATTGGCATTTGTCTGAACGTTATCTCCTGGACAGCATATTAACATTTAAAAATCGCATCCAAACTAAACTTCCGCAACTGAGCAGGTTGTGGGTAGTAGCTACTTATTATAAAGTAGTTCATTCGGCAATTAATAAACATGATTTTAACATTTGTGTCGCAAGAAATTTTGGTTCGTATCCTCTTCTGCGAAACTATTATGAGTCCACTCACTCCTCCCGACAACAGTGCAACCAACCACCCATCCTTATCGTCTTTTTCTACAGACAACGGGTACCCGTTTTGTTGAAAAAGGAAGAACATTCCTGTAGCACTTAAGAAAATTGTCACAAGGGGCTGGCGCCAACAAACAATTTGTTTGAAAACTTAGCTTACTGTACCTTTCTGTACGACGGAAAATTGTGTTTTTTTTAATAGAAGTCCCTCCATAGACTTCTACACTGTTTTTTTGTATCTACGCGTGTGGAGCAATGTTAAGATTATTTTCTACACTTAAAAAAAAAAAGACTTGCGATAGTAGATGCTATGACTAATAGCGCGTAACCATCAAATGTTTCAATGTTCGTACGGCACTGCATACATCATATGCTCCATAATTTTAGAACTTCAAGTAGTTCCTGCAATCTTAGCGTATTTCAGGGTCTCTTGCTTATTTCGAATGGCATATAATTAACTAATAATACTGCTCAGCAGGAGGAAAGTGCATATTTCATGGTAATGCGGAGTTCTAATATAAGCAACATCTTTGTTGCTTTCGATTACCAATTTATTAAAAAAAAATTGAGTAATATCAAGAGCGCTTCAAACTAGTTGCGGTCAAGTCATACAGAATAATGACATTGAACGTTTTTTAGTGAGACCCTGCCATCAAAATATATTGTTTCTCGTATTTTTTTTACATGACTATTATATACTGTATGACGTCATAAGGAATTGTGAGGGCGTCATTTGAGGAGATTTACAGAAGATCCAAACCAGGGTTTTGAGGTAATGTAATCATTTAATTTTGATGATATGTAAGACAGTTGTCGAACCATGGTGATTTCCCCGCGATTGTTATTATCCCCGAACCTTTGAGGCTTTTGTATAGTTTATTGCTTGGTAATTGGTGTGGAATGTTATGTTTCCACAGCTGTGTACGAGTGTAAGGTTTGTTTACAACAGAATTAAATCTTAACACTAGTGCGAGTTAATTATCATTGTAGTTGCAAATTACGACGTGACCCCAAAAAAGTCTTAAGGAGAGTAATAAAAGCGGTTCGTAGGTAATTAAACAGCTCATTTGAATTCATTCTTACATTGCAACAGTATTGTCATACGTATTTTAATGCTCTGTAGAGCTACGAACGAAGAGGCGCAACATCTGCACAGAAGGAAATACACACACACACGTACAAAAAAATTGTCCATGACCAGGACGATAAGCTAAGAGTATTGGAAATTAGTGTTTGTGAGTGTCAGTGTTTGTGAGTGTCAGTGTTTGTAACGCCTTGAGCGATTTGCTTATCAAACATGAAGCGAAAAGTTTTTCGAAATTGTCGAACAACTGCTCGTAGCTGTCGCTGTGACGTTAGTTGTAGGGTGATAGTTACGTTGTGCTTCCCATGCATTTTTCATAATTTATGTCATGTGTACAAAATAAAAGTTTGAAATTTGCCAGTATCTAAAACGCACATTCTGCATTTAACTTCCAGCTATAGTTTTTGTAAAGGAAAAATATGCTTACATCTGTTTGATACTCTTTAGTTTTTTTATAGGTTTAATGTAAACCTAGATTCACATCTTGTTCATGCATACATATCGGCTAAAATTAAAATTTATACCATTTTTACAGAGTTGCAACAATTGGATACTTGATATGAATATGTAGTTACTCAGTTGGAATTCGAACATAGTTATGAACGTTATGAAAATAATATTTGTTAAATGTAAGTGAGAATACTTAACAGTTGCATGTAGAGCAGGGTTAAATAGGTCTAATAAATAATTCACTTACATTAAGTAATATCTGAGAAAGTAATGTAGGCCTTGTAAACAAAGAAAACTTTAATCAGAAACTAGGTTTAGGCTGTTGTGAATCAGCAGTTTGCTTCATGCATTGTAGTTTACAATTTCTGACATAAGAGTGGGTCCTGTACTACCAAGCTTTTAATGTTTGTTAAGATAATGAACAGGGAGGTCCTGTGAAGGTTGAAATTATAAATGCTATTTTTCAGGCTGTCTGTAAAAATAAGGTGTTTTGTAGCCAAAAGCTTTGTTTTATAATGATTGGGGAATACCTACAAAGTAGATCAACTCTGAATCTTCATGATAAACAGGTAATGACATGCAGGTCATGTGCAAATAATTTTTTAGCCATTTGGTCGAAACCTTCCCTGTTTCATAGTTCTCTGCCAGTGGTATTTGATGAAAAGAATACTTATTCTGAAGGATGACTGGAGTGACTAACATTCTGATTCACAACAAGTATCAATAATAGCCAGTATTTACTATTTAGGCAGCCTTAGAGTCCTATGAAATTGCTGATGTAAAATGTTTGAGGTTAGCCTACCATTTTATATGAATAGTAAACACTTATACACACCTAAGTTAGCTTGCCTGTGTTACTTTATACGTTTAGTAAAAAGGTTTTTTGTTGTTTCGTTTTGTTTCTGGTGCAGAAGAATATGTCTTTAGGCCTGGAAAAAAAAGGGTGTGTTGAAATTGGTCACTTTATGAGAAGAATCCAGATACAGTTTCATTTCAAGACTGTTTTGTTGGGCAAATGACTACATCATAGTACAAATTGAAGCACTCGGTATTGCTTTGCCTATCCACAACTTTTAGATATGCTGCAGATCATTATTTCAGTACATCAGAGCTTTCATATTTACATTCTTTATCTTCCCCAAACTGCGACCATATTGACACATTCCAGCCGAAGCTAGACTTCCTGCTGCGCAAGGGATCAGTCTACAACCACAAACTATATTCCAAAAAGAAATATTATCAGTTTCATGCTCCATAGGTTATTTGCACAATAAATTGTAATTATGTGAAACGAGTAATTTTACATTCGCATTATGCTGCAGGACGAAACCAACAGCCACCAAGTTTGGTTGACTTTAAACTTGCTGGATAGATATTAACTCTGTGTAATTGCATTTTGAATACCCAGAATGTACATGGCCAGAAAATGGGCATGAGAATTGTTGAAGACAGCAAATCCAAAAGGCACTTCCAACAATTAATTACCTTTATTCCTGCAACCTGCCGATAGCAGTTTTTCCCATACAACAAGCGATAATACATTTGAATTAAAAAAACATAAGATTGAACACTGATGTGTTTATAACTTTGGAATCAAGGAATTTTATTAATAGTCATTGCCCTCTCAGAAGTAGCATGGAAATGTCGACAGGCAGAAGTTACTAGAAACTTGTGCAACAATAAAAAGATCGATGCACAATGCAAACAACACTTCCACCATCGTTCACTAGTGAAAGATCTTGCCAATAGCTCAAGAAAGTTCTGGTCCTATGTAAAATCACTAAGCGAGCCAAAGTCACTTGTCGGCCAGTCAGGTACTGCAGTAGGAGACAGTAAAAGGAAAGCTGGAGATCTTCATTTCACATTTAAGAAATCATTCACTCAAAAGGATGTTACAGACAAAACAACATTTGTCTGTCACACGCATACTTGTTTGGAGGACGTAACAATAGGTGTCACAGGCGATGAGAAGCAACTAAAAAAGTTAAAAACCAGTAAGTCACCAGATCTGAATGGAATCCCAGTTTGGTTTTACAGAGGGTACTGTACAGCATTGGCCTCCTTACTTAGCTTGCTGTTATTGCAAACCTCTCACTCAGTGCAAAGTCAAAGTAACTGTAAAAAAGTGCAAAGGGCTCCTTCATATAAGATGTAAGAAGGGTTAAAAGGACAGACCTGCAAAATTACAGACAAATATCTTTAATGGGTCAACAGAGCTACATGATTGCTTTTGGACTGGATTCCGCAGCAGGCCTGGTATTGCAGACTTCAAAGTTCCGTCTTACATGGCAATCATCTCTAATACATAAACTATGTAGACAAACCTTAATTTCACAGATATACCACTAATAGATGTCACAGTATACGAAATAGGTTCCCAGATATGTTAGTGGCTCAAAGACGAAACACTAATAGAAACCAATATGTTGTCCTTGACAATGAAATTTCATCGGAGACGAGAGAAATGAAATAGGACTGAACTTGTTCTCTATGCACATAGAGGCTCTGATGACTGTGGTGAACAACAATTGGCAACAGTTTGCTGATGACACTGTAGTATATGACAGTGTCATTGTTGAGTGACTGTAGAATAATGCAGGACAAGTTAGCATTTTTATTTGGTTTGGTGAATAGGAGTATGCTCCAAATGAGGAAAAATGTAAATTACTGCGGATGAATTGGTGGAGAAATGCTGTAATGTTTGGTTCTGGTACTAGTTGTATGCTGCTTAACACATCCACATCAATTAAAGATCTGGGTGTAATGTTGCAAAGTGTATTTAAATGAAATGAGCACCTAACGATGCTACAAAGGAAAGTGAATGGTCGACTTTTGTTTCTTTTGGGAATTGTAGGAAAGTATATCTCATTATGGAGGAGACTACTTATGTAGCACAAATGTGATCCATTCTTGAGTACATGCAGCTCTCCATGCTACTCTATCCTGTGCAAGCTTCATCACCTCCCAGTACCTACTGCAACCTACATCCTTCTGAATCTGCTTAGTGTATTCACCTCTTGGTCTCCCTCTAAGATTTTTACCCTCCACGTTCCCTCCAATACTAAATTGGTGATCCCTTGATGTCTCGGAATATGCCCTACCAACGATCCCTTCTTCTAGTCAAGTTGTGCCACATACTTCTCTTCTCCCCAATCCTATTCAATACCTCCTCATTAGTTACGTGATCTATCCACCTTATCTTCAGTATTCTTCTGTAGCACCACATTTCGAAAGCTTCTATTCTCTTCTTGTCTAAACTATTTATCGTCCACGTTTCACACCCATACATGGCTACACTCCATACAAATACTTTCAGAAACAACTTCCTGAAACTTAAATCTATACTTGATGTTAACGAATTTCTCTTCTTCAGAAACACTCTCTTTGCCATTGCCAGTCCCCATTTTATATCCTCTCTACTTCGGCTATAATCAGTTATTTTGCTCCCCAAATAGCAAAACTCCTTTACTACTTTAAGTGTCTCATTTCCTAATCTAATTCCCTCAGCATCACCCGACTTAATTCGACTACATTCCATTATCCTCGTTTTGCTTTTGTTGATGTTCATCTTATATCCTACTTTCAAGACACTGTCCACTCTGTTCAGCTGCTCTTCCAGGTCTTTTGATGTCTCTGACAGAATTACAATGTCATCGGCGAACCTCGAAGTTTTTTTTCTTCTCCGTGGATTTTAATTCCTACTCCGAATTTTTCTTTTGTTTCCTTTACTGCTTGCTCAATATACAGATTGAATAATACCGGGGTTAGGCTATGACAGGGTCTCACTCCCTTCCCAACCACTGCTTCCCTTTTGTGCCCCTTGACTCTCACAAGTGCCATCTGGTTTCTGTACAAATTGTAAATAGCCTGTATTTTACCCCTGCCACCTTCAGAATTTGTGAGTATTGTCAACAGCTTTCTCAGTCTACACATGCTAGAAATGTAGGTTTACCTTTCTTTAATCTATTTTCTAAGATAAGTCGTAGAGTCAGTATTGCCTCACGTGTTGCAACATTTCTACGGAATCCAAACTGATCTTCCCCGAGGTCGGCTTCTACCAGTTTTTCCATTTGTCTGTAAAGGATTTTTGTTAGTATTTTGCAGCCGTGGCTTATTAAACTGATAGTTCGATAATTTTCACATCTGTCATCACCTGCTTTCTTTGGGATGGGAATTGTTATATAGTTCTTGAAGTCTGAGGGTATTTTGCCTGTCCCGTACATCTTGCTCACTAGATGGTAGAGTTTTGCGAGGCTCGACTCTCCCAAGGCCGTCGGTAGTTCTAATGGAATGTTGTCTACTCCCGGGGCCTTGTTTCAACTCAGGTCCTTCAGTGCTCTGTCAAACTCTTCATGCAGTACCATATCTATTTCATCTACATTCTCTTCCATTTCTATAGTATTGTCCTCAAAAACACCAGCCTTGTGTAGACCCCCTATATACTCCTTCCACCTTTCTGCTTTACCTTCTTTCTTCAGAACTGGGTTTCCATCTGAGCACTTGATATTCATGCAAGTGGTTCTCTTTTCTCCAAAGGTCTCTTTAATTTTCCTGTAGGCAGTATCTATCTTACCCCTAATGATATGCGCATCTGCATCCTTATATTTGTCTCTAGCCATCCCTGCTTAGCCATTTTTCGCTTCCTGTCGATCTCATTCTTTAGATGTTTGTATTCCTTTTTGCCTGCTACATTTACTGCATTTTTATATTTTCTCCTTTCATTAATTAAATTCAATATCTCTTTTGTTACCCAAGGATTTCTACTAGCCCTCGTCTTTCTACCTATTTAATTTCTGCTGCCTTCATTATTTCATCTCTCAAAGCTACCGATTCTTCTTCTACTGTATTTCTTTCCCCCATTCCTGTCAATTGTTCCCTTATGCTCTCCCTGAAGCTCTCTTCAACCTCTGGTTCTTTCAGTTTATCCAGGTCGCATCTCCTTAAATTCCCACCTTTTCGCAGTTTCTTCAGTTTTAGTCTACCGTTCATAACCAATAGATTGTGGTCAGAGTCCACATGTGCTCCTGGAAATGTCTTAAAATTTAAAACCTGGTTCGTGACACTCTGTCTTACCATTATATAATCTATCTGAGACCTTCCAGTATCTCCAGGCTTCTTCCATGTATATAGCCTTCTTTTATGATTCTTGAACCAAGTGTTAGCTATGATTAAGTTAAGCTCTGTGCAAAATTCTACCAGGTGGCTTCCTCTTTCATTCCTTAATCCCATTCCATATTCACCTACTACATTTCTTCTCTTTCTTTTCCTACTATCGAGTTTGTCACCCATGACAATTAAATTTTCATCTCCCTTCACTATCTGAATAATTTATTTTATCTCATCATACATTTCATCAATCTCTTTGTCATCTGCAGAACTAGTTGGCATGTAAACTTGTACTACTGTGGTAGGCGGAGGCTTCGTATCTATCCTGGCCACAATAATGGGTTCACTATGCTGTTTGTAGTAGCTTACCTGCATTCCTATTTTCCTATTCATTATTATACCTATTCATGCATTATTCCTATTTGATTTTGTGTTTATAACCCTATAGTCGCTTGACCAGAAGTCTTGTTCTTCCTGCCACTGAACTTCACAAATTCCCACTAGATCTAACTTCAACCGCTGCATTTCCCTTTTTAAATTTTCTGACCTACTTGTCCAATTAAGGGGTCTGACATTCCACACACTGATCTGTAAAACGCCAGTTTTCATTCTCCTGATAACAATTTCCTCCTGGGTAGTCTTCACCCGGAGATCCGAATGGGGGCCTATTTTACTTCCGGAATATTTTACCCAAGAGGACGCCATCATCATTTAACCATACAGTAAAGCTGCATGCTCTTGGGAAAAAATTACGGCTGTAGTTTCCCCCTTGCTTTCAGCCGTTCGCAGTACCAGCACAGCAAGGCCGTTTTGGTTAGTGTTACAAGGCCAGATCAGTCAACCGACCAGACCGTTGCCCCTGGAACTACTGAAAAGGCTGCTGCCCCTCTTCAGGAACCACAGGTTTGTCAGGCCTCTCAACAGATAACCCCCTCCGTCGTGGTGGCACCTACGGTACGGCTATCTGTATTGATGAGGCGCGCGAGCTTCCCCACCCACCCACCACGCCAATGGGGGGGTGGTTAAATAGATTTATCAATTTTCCTTATCATATGAAGGAGATTATCAGCTTAAACATCGTAACAAAGCAGTTGTACAGGAATTTGTAATCACTATTTTTCTAAATTTGTCATTTTGATCACATTTCACCATCTTATGCATAGCTACATTGGCTATGTGTGTAGAAGGTTTTTCCCTTGAACCATATGATCAATATGATCAAAGTATAAAATCCTACACATTTATACACACCCATAACACTCTTGTCTGAACAACACAGCAAAAATACTTCTTCCAACCAGAGAAAAATATTCTCTCTCACACTCCCTTACACAGGTGCATTCTCTGTGTCATTTGCTGTAAGATGTGCCTCATTTTGGAATGGTCTCCCTCACTATAGTTGGGTTACTCAGCGCCTGAACAGTGAAGTGATGAGTCAAACTTTGCTTTATCGAAGAATTGAATCCTATCACTAGCTTGAATGGGGCACATGTCCTGTTCCGTTTCTTGAAACAACAACAACGCTTGAATTTGTTTCTGTCCACATCCCTTAACCCATTACAACTAAGTAAATCGGCACTCTGAACATTGTTTAAGTAGACTTTGTTGGAAGAGTCTTGAGTGCATAAAACCAAATTTCCCACTCAAATGCGCAACATTTCCATCATTTTATGTAAGGGTAGAGTACTCAATGGACATCACTTGACGCACACTGTTAGATGCTCCATTTCTAAGCAATATATTTTACATCGCAAGTTATTTCCTGTCGCTGTGTGTACAAGTTAAGGAAGTATCATTCTGATATGAAATTTTTCAGATTGTCTAGAAAAACAGTGACCCATATGCACGGTTAACAGTAATATGTAGTCTCTTTGCTTATGATGTTTCCTGCAGGTTTCTGTTTTCCTTGGCAGGCTGTGTATCTTCTAGTGGTTTACCATCTTTACTGCTGGCGTTAATTTAATTTCTTAGGAAAATGACATGTTCTTAGTACATACAACACTCGCAACTTCAAATGCTTTGTGTGTGTTCATTTAGTTACATTCTTATGTGAACCAAATGATTAGCTAATTTACAAACAAGGACCGCTAGAGAAGACTTTTGTAGCAGTTTGACATTGCGAATAAAGTTGGTGTTTGAAAGAATATTTTTGTTGCATTGTTTTACATTTTTGAGTGGGGGAAATAATAGTTCATTCTATTGTATCCATGTTCAGCAGATGTTTCAGGTATATTGTTCAGTACATTGTATGGCCTTACCACTGTCTCTAGGCTAACTTGCGAGTCAGCCATCTTCTGTCGTGTAATAGTGTCTGTGAGAATGGAGTGGATTAGTGCTTCTCTGCTGGAAGTTGTTGGAGGTGTAGTTGGTGAGTTGTCAGAGTTCTTTATTGTTAACCATAAACAGACACCGTGCCTGTGGTATGGAGATTACATACGATAGATGTCGAATCCTGCACCCAGGTGCGGTGGTGCGGACATGCCACTGTAAGCACTTCCTGGTGAGGCAGCCCAGTGACAAGAAGCTTTGGCTGTCATTGCAGTCCAAGTAGCTAGTTATTGTGGAGTCAAGATAGTGTGACAGCATGCCGACTCAGGCGGCTGTAGTGAGGCAGGCCCAATATCAGCCTTGGTTTGATGTCTGGATGATGAACCCAGAACCAATGGTGGGCATTCTGCACTTGATGACATTGGTTCCCAATGGCTTGTAACTGGGAGGACATCAGTTCATACCCAGGACCTTGAGGTGGCAACAGGACCACCAGTGTAGGGTCTCGCGGAGATGGTGGAAGAATGAAGGCGACCTGATGGATAGACTGGCAGGTGGTGGTTGTTGGTTCTCAGCTTGGTGTCATCACAGATTGCTGTATTAGAAGAGTGATGGTGACCTCGTGGCAGAGACTGACAAACAGTGAGCATCAATGTGTAGCCCAGCCATGCCAGTGACCTGCAAAGCTGGCCTGGAAGTATATATTGATGAGGCGCTCTGTAACTCCGTTATCAAAGAGAGATTTGAAAGTAGGTGGATTTTGTAATCGGTCAATAACCACGATTCTTTTATATAGGTTGAACATTGATAAAACTGACAAACAACAGGGATGAATTCCTGACTGGAAATGGAGGAACAAAGGTCCTGTGAAGATGTACTGGAAATGCCTCATTGCCATGGTAGATGGCTCTGCTGAGTGAGAACATTCCTCTGACCACTCGTTGTGTGTTCCTTGGTGTTGCAGGCTGTGTGATGGATGCAGTGTACTGTAAGCAGCAGAATGGTCTGGTATTCACATCGGAAACAAGTTGAGATGGCGTTAGTGTAAGGCCAAGCAATTGGAAACTGTAGAGGGGCAAGACCGCTGTATCAAAACAGTATCCTCACAGGCACCAGCTCCATCACACAACATTTTAAGTCCTTTTTGGGCATTTGTGTTATCATTGGTCCTTTCAAACGGACAGATGTGATGGGAGGTGGTGGACTGTGTGTACAATAGATTTGGAGGACCAGATTCTACAGGATGTTGGGATGAATCGTAGTACAAGCTCCAGGCAAGTGGCCTGCTGACATGGTCAGCCAAAGTAAGATGATGCGTATCCTGCATGACCACTGCTACTGTCCCTATCATCTGCACCGAGTGCAAGGATTATCAGCAGTGGGTTTCCCTCTATGGGAAGGATTTTGTCGATGGTTTTTGTGCCAGACCATCACAATTACTGGATTTCTGTCATCAGTGCTCTTTACTGATGAAGCAACCTTTACCAGAACTCGCATCATTACTCTGCATAATCTTCATATGTAGGCTCCAGCCAATCCTCGGGGAATGGTTGAAGTGTCTCATCAGCATCAGTTCAGCTTCAATGTGTGGCCTGGTTATTATTCCACAACGCCTCGACAAAGACCACTTTGAATATCTGTTGGGATGTGGACAGGATGCAGCTCTGTAATGCATTCTGGGAAAATTTGTTGTCATAGCATGTGCACCATCCATTTCCAGACATATATTCATAGGACTTTTTTCTGTCATTTCCAGTCAGGAGTCTGTCCCTGGAGTTTATTAGTTTTATTAATGTTCACCCCTGTAGTTATACTTGTAGTGACTTTTATATCTGTGTTATGTTATATAATTGTTTTAAGAAACCGTTTTTGTTTTTCTGTGAAATGTAACAAAATGGAATTGACGAGCTTTTCAGTGCCTATCGTCAGTATGTGGCTAAGACGGGCATGTTAATGCAGGAGCCAAGTGGAACTGCGTACTTCAGTACTGTCAAAATTTCCAGTAGGGTACTTGTTGCCCAGAGAACTGGGTCGCTATTGGCGAAACTGTTGGTGCGGTGAAATACTGTGGCAGCTGGCTGTAAACTCTCACCATGAATACTGCCCTGGGCTCCTATCTGGGTCCATACCATTACATTTCTTCCGTTCTATGAGTAATTCGAACCGCTGGATTCCTGCTTGAGAAACTGACTGTTACAGAAGGACTAACAGTTCTACAACTGGTTACACTTTGTAGTCTTCTACCTCAGTTCAAAGTAGCCACTTTTGAGTAACCTGTACTGTTTTGTGGCATTCTTTCCTTATATATTTACACTGTGTTCACTGTTTCACTTGTAAGAGACGCAGACATGGAGTCATTAGGTTCTGTTTTGCACTGGGTTCATTCAACTCTCTTTCTTTAGTCCAGTAACCAGCTGTGTCATTCCATGTTGTAGGAAGGGGGATACAGATAAGAGTGGTGTGCTCAAGTAAATTACATTATGTGCACACAGTCCGTGTTATCGGTTCATCCCCCAGCTCCTCCCAGGTACAGTAACTGAGTCTGTCACTGATATAATGGGAATTGGATGACAGGAAGACAACAAACCAAAGTTTATGAAGACCCTATGAGTGGCTAAGACAAAGTATGTTTTGCGAGTTACATTTGCTGTTGTTGAACCACAATTGTAACCCTCCATTGCTCAACCACTTAAACCTCTAACAGATTATCTTCTGATACGAAGTAATGGCATAAGAGAGTATGTATTGGACGAGGTGAATGGTTCTCTACTGGAGGTGGATGGAGGCATAGATCATGAAGGCAGTCAAATTTTGTGAAAGTTCTTTATTATTAACTACGAACAGATGTAGTGCGGCCTGCTGCAGAAAGCAGATGACGACCGTTGAATCTTGCAGACAGATGTGCTGATGTGGACACACTGCTGTAAGTGTTTCTCAAAGAGGCAGCCCGTTAGTGAGCCTCCTTGGCTACCAGCAATTCCAAACGGACAGCTATTGCAGTGTCCAGATGATGTAACAGTGTCCTAGTTCAGATGACCAGAGCGAGGCAGGCTAGTGGCCAGCCTGGTGGGAGATGGCAGTGATGTCTGGTGGCAAACGAGAGACCCATGGCCGCGGTGCTGCATCTGGTGGCTTCTGACCTCAGCTGCGTTAACTGTATGCAACCAGTGCTGCTAATATGGCACTGGTCTCCAGTTTGGCCCTGTATGTCAGACAAATCATCTTTTACTTGGAAATTTGTCATTTATTGTGCAGACCCTCATTATAAGATTAAAGAACTGTGCTTAAAAATACTACTGTCAAATGTTGCAAATCATCATGTTAACAGGTGCAGTTTGTATGGGGAAACTAAAAATATTGTTATAGTATCTAATTTATATTCATTAATACATAAAATGTAACTTAAAAACAAGTTTTGTGGTTTTTACACATAACAGTCCACTTCATTTTTATCCTGGCTTAATTTGTTTGTCCTTAGAGAAAGCTAAAATGATACTTTCATGTAATCAGAAAGGACTTTTCCTATCTTTTTGACAGGCATTGTGAGATATGTACTTCTGGTTAAGCCCATTTGGCTTTTTTAACCATTATCATTTAAACCGAAAAATTCAGAAGCCACATACATCAATCAGAATTTTTGACAAAATATTTGTATGTGTAATTTATCAAAATCTGAAGAACCTAGCATTTCTTGCTTCAACTTGTCCAGTAGGTCATTGTAATCAGCATAAAATTGGATGAACTTTTCCTGGTATATTTTTTGTGGTAATTATCTATAAACTTGACAGACCACTGAAAGATCTAAGAGGAAACAAAGCCCATGGAATAGATGAGATTTTCTCAGAACTTGTGAGAGCTTCAGGACAGCCAGCCATTACAAAATTATTCCACCTGGTGTGCGAGATATACCAGATAAGTGAAACACCGTCACACTTCAAGAAGAAAGTAATAATTCTTCTTACAAAGAAGGCAGGTACTGACATGTGTGAATACTACTAAGCCACTAGTTTAATCAGTTATGTTTGCACAATATTGACATTAATTATTTACAAAAGAATGAAAAAGACTGGTAGAAGCTGATCTTGGGGAGGACGAGTTTAGATTCTGGAGAAATGTAGGAACACATATGGCAGTACTCCAGTAGACAACTTGTTTAAGACAGGTTGGAGAAAGGCAAGTTGTGTTTAAGCATTTGTGAATTTAGAGAAATTGACAACATTGTTTGAAATTTTGCTCCTAGCAAGGATAAAAGTTAGGGAGTGAAAGATTATTAACAACTTTTACAGAAACCACACTGCAGCTATAAGGGTTGAAGGATATGCAGGGAATCTGTAGTTTAGAAGGGAATGAGATAGTTGTATTGTATCACAAATATTATTCAATCTGTATGGTGAGTAAACTGTGAAGGAGAAGTTTGGAAAGGGAATTAAAAGCTCACTGAGCAGAAATAGAAAACTTTAAGGCTTGCTAATGACATTGTAATTCTGACAGAGATGGTGAAGTACTTGGAAGAGCAGTTGAACCGAATGGATATTGTCTTGAAAAGAGATTATAAGATGAACATCAACAAAAGTAAAACAAAGATAATTGAATGTAGTGAAATTAAATCACGCACCGCAGAAGAAATTGAGAAATCAGGGGGTTAGAAAATGGGACACTAAAAGTAGAAGATAAGTTTCTTTCTTTTGGTAGCAAAGTAACTGATGTTGGCTGAAGTAGAAAGAATATGAAATGCAGACTGGCAATAGCAAGGAAAGCATTTCTGAAAGAGAAGAATTTATCAAACTTCCTGGAAGATTAAAACTGTATGCCGGACCGAGACTCTAACTCGGGACCTTTGCCTTTCGTGGGCAAGTGCTCTACCAACTGAGCTACCCAAGCACGACTCACACCCTATCCTCACAGCTTTACTTCTACCAGTACCTCGTCTCCTACCTTCGAAACTTTACAGAACCCCTCCTGCGAACCTTGCTGAACTAGCACTCCTGAAAGAAAGGATATTGCGGAGACATGACTTAGCCACAGCTTGGGGGACGTTTCCAGAATGAGATTTTCACTATGCAGTGGAGTGTGCGCTGATATGAAACTTCCTGGCAGATTAAAACTGTGTGCCGGACTGAGACTCGAACTCGGGACCTAGTTCTGCAAGGCTCTGCTAACAGTATACTATGTCTTCCATATTGCTGGCAATGGGTTCTACACAACACTGGTGAGTACTTTGAAGGACAGTAACAGGTGCAAACACACAACTCTTTAGTATTGGTTGTGAATAAATAGTTGCCACTATTTAAGTTACTACCGTTGTGTAACAGGTGTGACAGAGAAGTAGGTGATTTGGCAACCCTGGAAATAGCATGTTACGTTAGAAAGCAGAAAACAGGTGTGGTGCCAGCTGGACAACAGACCTTTGTCATTGACCCTGCTGTTGATGTTAAGCCAAAGTTGCATTGTGGACCAGTGAGCAAAAAGTCATTGGCGTGAAGGCATACAAAGACAATGATGGCTGCATGGCAGTGCACGTCATGCCCCAGTCCTGTCAGCATATGCTATCAAAGTGTGGGTATAGAACTTTGAGGAAACGTGTGATACGGTGCAAAAGTGGGGTGGAACTGCAAAACACATGTGCACACCAGAGATTGTTGCAAGATTGGAAGAAGCCTTCAGCCAAAATCCCAGGCATTCAGCACCCATACGAAATTCAGATAGTGCAAAAACTGAATGTGGATGACCTGATCGTGAGTGCTGAGACCAAGATTTACGTGTCAGGCTTTGTAAATAAGCACAACTTTAGGTACCGGTCATATGAAAATCCTGAAATTCTTCATGAAACGCCACCCCACAGTCAGAAAGTGGTAGTGTGGTGTGGCATATCATTGTATTGTTTGAAATCATAGGACATTATCTGGAAAGTGTTGCAACAATGCAGTTAATGTGAGTATATATTTTTTTTGTCATCAGTCTACTGACTGGTTTGATGCGGCCCGCCACGAATTCCTTTCCTGTGCTAACCTCTTCATCTCAGAGTAGCACTTGCAACCTACGTCCTCAATTATTTGCTTGACGTATTCCAATCTCTGTCTTCCTCTACAGTTTTTGCCCTCTACAGCTCCCTCTAGTATCATGGAAGTCATTCCCTCATGTCTTAGCAGATGTCCTATCATCCTGTCCCTTCTCCTTATCAGTGTTTTCCACATATTCCTTTCCTCTCCTATTCTGCACCCTCCTCATTCCTTACTTATCAGTCCACCTAATTTTCAACATTCGTCTATAGCACCACATCTCAAATGCTTCGATTCTCTTCTGTTCCGGTTTTCCCACAGTCCATGTTTCACTACCATACAATGTTGTACTCCAGACGTACATCCTCAGAAATTTCTTCCTCAAATTAAGGCCGGTATTTGATATTAGTAGACTTCTCTTGGACAGAAATGCCTATTTTGCCATAGCGAGTCTGCTTTTGATGTCCTCCTTGCTCCGTCCGTCATTGGTTATTTTACTGCCTAGGTAGCAGAATTCCTTAACTTCATTGACTTCGTGACCATCAATCCTGATGTTACTCCGCTACACCGGTCCCAAGCCCGGGACCTCACCATACAAGAGGTGAGGAAGGAGGAGGGGGAGGAGTAACAACCTCGTTAAAAAACCAAGGTTCACCTGGCTCGGGTGATAGCACCTTGTAAGGGCTCCTTGCTAGGACTACAGTGAAGACCTCAACGGTAGTGAAGGCGGAGGGAATAGTTCTCGGTACGGCGGAACTAGCGGAAGAGGCAACCAAAGAAAAAAATCCACTTGGCGTCTGTCTTGAAACAAGCGGCTGAGTGGTCAGTGTCTGTCCACCAGTGGTGCGGCTGAAAACCTTTCCTCGGAGCTAATAACCTCGAGTAGAATCCTTAGGGGACTTGTTCCCCTAACACAACAAAAATCAACAATGGATACGCACCTTGTAAGAGATTTTACCCCAGGGAGTAATCAATCTCCAATTTCTAAGGAAATTAAAAGTAGGCATTCGAATTCTGGGGGCCTACAGCAATGTGCGAAGGATGAGTCTGAGCATCCTGAAACCTGCCTTAAGCAAGCAACAAATAAAATTAAACACAAAAATATAAACTACTTGGCAATGTTCAACGTAAACTCACTTCTAAAAACAGGAAAACTTAAAACGTTAATAAATTTTATAAAGCAGAAAAATATAATGGTAACTGCACTCCAAGAAACAAGGTATACTGATGAACATTCATTTGATTCAGAGGGATTCAGAATCTTCAAAGGGAAGCCAGGAAAAATAGTTATGAAGAATGTACCCCAATTTGGAACAGGATTCATTGTAAACCAAAATATATTAAACTCGATAGTAGAATTTAAATCTGTCAATGAAAGGCTTTCAACATTAACCTTCAAATCAGTTAACAAACTGTATACCATTGTAAACCCACATGCACCAACAAATGAGAAAAACAGAACACAAAAAGAACAAACATAAATTTTTTGGCAGGAACTGTCAAACACCTTAGACCAGATTTCATCCAAAAACACAATAATATTGTTGGGATACTTTAATGCTCAAATCGGCAAAGAACGTCATCACCAATCCGTAGTAGGCAAATTCCCTGCACATAAAAGAACCAGTGCAAATGGAGAAAGACTTATTAGTTTATGCAGAGAACATGACATAGTTCTAAAGTCTACATATTTCAGAAAACTCCCTAGAAAACAAACTACATGGGTATCCCCGAATCGAGCCTGTGGGGAGAAACAACTTGACCATGTTGCTGTAAGCAGACTGTCTGCATCAGAGATACTCAATGTAAAAGTTGCTAAGAGTGCAAGTTTAGATTCAGATCACTATCTATCTGTTGTTAAATTCAAAATTAGACCAATATATAAAAGAAAAGGCGAATATCAACCTAAAAAGTTTGACACTCAGAAATTAACCAATGAACACAATTTCAGGACACTTTTGGAAAAGAAAACACCTAAAACATGGGAACAACTTCAAAAAGATATAGTACAGACAGCAGAAGAAACCATTCTCCTTAGCAAAAAATGGAAACATGCCTGGTGGAATGCTGAGTGTGACAAACTAATGCTAACAAGACAACGAGCTTGGAACATTGGAATGCAAACAAAAATGATAAAAATAGGAACTCCCTAAAAGAAGCCCGGAAGCAAGCTTCAAAAGGCCTTAAAAAGATCCAAGTTCAATACATAAAAGACCAACTAGCAACAATAGACTCCAACTTCAAACAGAACCTTGCTAGGGACTTTTACAAAATTTTTAAAAGTAGCTTAAAGAAATACTCTCCTCCTCAATTTATTTTTCACGGACCCAAAAACGCAGAAAACTGCATACAATAGCTTAGAGAACTGTAGAATACTTGCTGAATATTTTGAAGAACTACATAACTGTTATCCACCGAAAGAAAAATTTAATTTCAATATTGTAAACCCAACACCACCAGTCTCCAAGCCGCCAACCACAGAAGAAATAAAAGAAATCATAAAAGAGCTTAAAAATAATAAAGCCCCTGGAGAGGATAATATAGTTGCTGAACTATGGAAGTACTCTAGTGGCAACATGATACAGTGTCTATCAGAAATACTAAAAGAAATCTGGACAATACACAGATTACCACCAGACTGGACATCTGCATTAATACAACCACTACATAAAAAAGGGAAGAAAACAGATCCTAGCAATTATAGGGGAATCTCCCTCTTACCAGTGACTTATAAGATCTTGTTTAAGGCGCTTTTAAAAAGAGCAGAAGAGGTACTTGACAAACAGCTAGGAGAGTATCAGGCTGGATTTAGGAAGGGAAGGTCATGTGCAGAACAAATACTAAATTTAAAGAACATAATAGAAATGAGGAAAATCAGGAACTTAAAATATGTAATTACTTTTGTGGATTTTAAAAAAGCCTATGATTCAATTGACAGAAATACACTGCTTGATATCTTAAAAGAATTGGGACTCGATGCTAAAACAACTGCAATAATTAAAGGTACTTCGACAAATACAAAATCGAAAGTAAAATTTAGGGGAGACCTCTCAAAATCGTTTGATATAAAGTCAGGTGTTCGACAGGGAGATGGTCTGTCACCTCTGCTTTTCAATTGTCTCTTGGAGAAGGTAGTTCGAGAATGGAGGAAGACCATCAATACTAAAGGGATTCAACTAGGGAGAAATCCAAACAAGATCACTGTCGACTGTTTAGCCTTCGCAGATGACATGGCATTGATTACAGATTCACTAGATAATGCCCAAGAACAAATAGGAGAACTACAAAAACAAGCAGCCAAAGTAGGACTACAAATATCCTATGAAAAAACAAAGTTTATGACAAACATCTGTGATGCTCCTCAAAATATTGCAGTTGACAACAAAACAATACACAAAACAGATTCCTTTAAATACCTAGGAGAATGGATTACATACAATGCCAAAGAAAAGATAGCTGTAGAAACTAGAGTGCACAAAATGGAAAGAGTGTTTCATATGACCAAAAACATTTATAATAAAAAATCCTTGTCCTGGAACACAAAATTAGGACACTACCAAACAGCGGCCAGACCTGATGCTTTCTATGCGACAGAAACACTTAAACTAACAAGAAATGGAGATCTTGAGAAACTAGAGAAGGTCGAAAGAAGAATTTTAAGGAAAATACTGGGAGCTAAAAGAAACGATAATGCTGAATACAGGTTAAGACCAAACAGAGAGCTATATATGAAAACGGAGAGACTAACTGATGTAATGAAGAGTAGACTACAGTTTTTTGGACATATATTCAGAATGGATAACAACAGACTAACCAAGCAGATATTCACATTACTCAATAGCTACAAATCCAAGCCAGCATGGTTCATAGAGACTGAAAAGGACATTGAAAATGCTGGAGTTACAATAGACACAATAGAAAACAGAACACATTTCAGAAAGGCAGTTCAAAAGGCAGAATTTCAGGAGAGAAAGAAAATAATTAGACGAAAGTGGACTCAAGAAGAAAGGGAACAACATTCTAAAAGGATGAAGGAAATTTGGAAACTGAGGAAATCTAATACAATGAAGATTAGCCAAAGTTGATTCATCGTACCCTCCAAATGGGTTATTCGAAAGAAGAAGAAGAATCCTGATGTTAAGTTTCTCGCTGTTCTCATTTCAACTACTTCTCATTACCTTCGTCTTTCTCCGATTTACTCTCAAACCATACTGTGTACCAATTAGACTGTTAATTCCGTTCAGCAGATCATTTAATTCTTCTTCACTTTCACTCAGGATAGCAATGTCATCAGCAAATCGTATCACTGATATCCTTTCACCTTGTATTTTAATTCCACTGCTGAACCTTTTTATTTCCATCATTGCTTCCTCGATGTACAGATTGAAGAGTAGGGGCAAAAGGCTACAGCCTTGTCCAACTCCCTTCTTAATACGAGCACTTCGTTCTTGTCCACTCTTATTATTCCCTCTTGGTTGTTGCACATATTGTATATGACCCGTCTCTCCCCATAGCTTACCCCCTACATTTTTCAGAATCTTGAACAGCTTGCACCATTTTATATTGTGGAATGCTTTTTCCAGGTCGACAAATACTATGAACGTGTCTTGATTTTTCTTTAGCCTTGCTTCCATTATTAGCCGTAACGTCAGAATTGCCTCTCTCGTGCCTTTACTTTTCCTAAAGCCGAACTGATCGTCACCTAGCGCATTCTCAATTTTCTTTTCCATTCTTCTGTATATTATACTTGTAAGCAGCTTCGATGCATGAGCTGTTAAGCTGATTGTGCGATAATTCTCGCACTTGTCACCTCTTGCCGTCTTCGGAATTGTGTGGATGGTGCTTTTCCGAAAGTCAGATGGTATGTCGCCAGACTCATATTCTACACACCAACATGAATAGTCGTTTTGCTGCCACTTCTGGTTAGGAACAGTGCACTTTGACACAATTAACAAAGCATGTCACCAGTGTCGAAACAGTATTTCACAAACCTCCTACTCTCTCCACCATGCAGTACTTTGCACGTGGGCATTAAGCAGTTGCAGGTTGGTAGAATGAGTAACACCCTGTGTGCGCGTGTGTTTAAAAGCTGTACTTTCAGAAGGTCATAAGTGTGTACTATCAGAATTAAGGTGCCAGTTTTGATGGGGGATCAACTGCTGAAGTTGATTTCTTGCAAGCATATCTTAGCTTTTCTCTCCTTAAAATATGAGGTCAACTGGGTGATTTCCTTGTAAGATGACATTTACGTGATGCAAGTGTTAACACATTAGGGCCAATATTTCTTATAATATTAATAGATAATTATGTTTAAAATGAGATGTGTATAGACATTTATTCAATATGTTACGTGCCAAGTCTGTTTTGTCTAGCCTATCATTTGGCCTGCTAGATTATAATTCACTGAAATTGACTAGCATCCAGGGCTCTGTTTACGTTAAGCAAAGCAGTACTAACATTGCAGTACTGTTTGAGGTTTATATTCATTTAGTTCTTTGTGGCACTTGGGTCATTGCAAACAAAGTCTTTAGCCTTGAACATGAAGATATCAGTTGTAGAATGTGAAAGCAATAGTAGTGAAAGTATTTGTGCTAAAAACAGTGTAGAGTCGTTTCCTCATCCGAGGATTAGGAGGAGAATTTGAAGAATGTCATGTCAGGAGATTAACCACAGCTTATACCGTGTACCTCCCCTTCTAGTTTCAGAATTGAAGATTGTAATTCTCATATGTAATACGAGAAATGTGCTGTGAACTATTTTGTGTCAGATAAATTGTTGGAGGAAATTCCTGAACAAACTAACTTATATGCATCATAGTAATTAGAAGGTGAATACTTCTAGAGTTTCAGTAAACAGACAGTGGCAAACACAAATGAAATACAGTAGAGTCTCATTAATTCAAACTAATTGGGACCAGACCTTGTTTGGATTACCAGTTTGTTCGGATTTGCTGGAATTACGGTGATGAACTGTAGACTGAAGTATACCAAGCAGATAAGTAGGTACACTGTGGTAAAAAATGGGAACAAGTGTGGAACAGTGGTTCACTCTCACTCCCTGCCCTTGTTGTTGTGCATTGTTGAGACCTTTGTAGTATCTGAGGTCAGTGCTATGCCAGTTGGCTCGCAAAGCGCTTGGTTATGTTTGTTATCGATTGCTGGCACTCGTAACAGTTATATTGTATTCGTTCAGGTGTAGTGGTGTACGTATTTTCGTCATGAGTAAACGGAAACATATAACGTTAACTCTCAAAGAAAAACTGAATGCTTTGAAGTTGTTAGAAAATGGTGAGAATGTATCTAAACGGGCAACAGAACTAGGTGTTGGTAAAGCAACCATTTGTGATTGGAAGAAGAACTGGGTAAAGCTTGAACAATCCTATGCAATGTCTTCGGGAAAAATACTCAAAATATGGCAGTCTTTGAAACAGTCCCAGTACGAGAAAGTGGATGCAGCTCTTTTCCTTTGGTTTGCACAGGAAAGAGAAAGGGGGAACTCTTTTGAGTTGAGCACTGGTTCAGGAGAAGGCTGTTTACCTGAACAAGTTAATGAATTGTGATGAGTCTTTTAGTGCAGTATGGTTTGGTTGGATAGATTCAAAAAACGTCATGGAATCTGTCAGCTAACAATTACTGGAGAGAAGCTTTCTTCTGACAGTGATGTAGCGAAGGAATACTTAGGTGAGTTTGAAGAAATAAGAGGCGGAAAGTATTTTCCCAAGAAATTTATAATGCTGGCATCAAAAGCAGAAGACCATGCGCCTGGTTTTAAAATGTCCAAAGATTGTGTTACTTTATAGCGTGCAGCAACGCTGCTGGTAATCACAAGCTGCCTTTAATGCTGATCGGCAAATCTGCCACGCCCAGAGCTTTTGAAAACTGCAATGTGAAGTCTCTGCCCGTATATTATTGCAACCAGAAAAAAAGGGTTGATGCATGGTAAGCTGTTCAGAGAATGGTTTCACAGCCAGTTTGTTCCCTCTGTTCGACAGTTTTCTGAGGAATATCATTTGTCTCCCCGTGCAATCCTTTTGATTGATAACGTGCCATCTCACCCCAGCACTAAAGAATTATGTGATGGAGAAATTGTGGCGCAGTTTTTGCCCCGAATGTTACACCATGTCTGCAGCTGATGGACCAGGGCATATTGCAAACATTAAAACTGATTTACAGAAATTAATTTTCAAGAATGCTGATCCAAGATGATAACATTCCTGTAGTGGACAAAATAAAAAAGACCAGTGTGAAGGGTGTTGTTTATTGGATCACTGAGGCGTGGCAGGATATTTCAGAAAATACTTTGAGAAAATCGTGAAGAAAACTGTGGACATCTCTCGAATTTCAGGACAATATAGTTGTAAATGAATAGGAAAATCTACAGCAAATGATACAGACAATCCCTGGATGTGAAGAAGCTAGTGAAGCAGACGTTAGATGAGTGGATGACAGCAGATGGGGCATGTGTGGAGAACCTTACTGACGCTGATGTAGTTGCTGCTGTGACTCAAGACCAGGAAGAAGTGGACTGCTGTGAAGGAAGTGACAATAAGCATGAAAGTGACAAAGGAGAGCTGTTGCCACACAGTGCTGCAGCAGAAGCCCTTAACATCACAGTACGTATTACAGACTGTCCTCATTACGCCGGAAAAAAAAGACTGACTGTTTGTCATCTAAAAAGTAGGGATAAAATGTCTGCTGTATTTTAGTAAGTTTGGCAGCTTTTCTATCATTGCTATGCGTTGTTTAAACCTAATGTTTTCTTGCCCATTTTTCTAATACATGTTTACTGTACTGTGCAAATTACAAAGGTGTGTATGTACAGCAGTTTACCGCACAGTTTTCCATACTTGGACCAATATTTTTCATGTTTGGATTAACTGAACGTTTGGATTACTGGGTTCGGAGTAGCGGGACTCTGCTGTAAAATGATGATTTAGGCTAATTCTCGATAGAATAGTGTTTAAATTCTCTGTGGAATTAGTCTAAAACATTGTTAGACCTACATCCTTACATTTATATTGGTCCCATGATCATATACACAAACATTGGTGAAAAAAATTATGTCCAGAAACAGATTTGAAATGTTATTGAGAATGATACATTTTGCAGACAACAGTTTGATGGTTCCAATCATTAGCCCAAAATGTAACCACTTACAGGTATGTGGAAATAAATTTGAAGAATTACAGTCCAACAGGAGAAATATGTCTTGATAAATTGTTGATTCTGTTTCGTGGCCATGTTATATTTAGACAATATTTAAATCAAAAGCGCTACGAATATTGAACTAAAATATTTAACTTAGTGGTACACATGCCTGGAATCTAGACGCCAGTACACACAGCTGGTCCCACAGACCATTACAATTTCTGCTTTTCATGTGCATTGTAGTATACACTAAAGAGCCAAAGAAACTGGTACACCTGCCTAATATATGTAGGGTCCAGTGAGCACGCAGAAGTGCCATGGATTCAACTAATGTCTGAAGTACGAGGTGCTATCCAAAATTTTTGGGACTGGTGCTGCCATCTGTTGAAAACCTTACCTTTGGACGAGTGGTCACCATCACCCTTGAAGTAGTTCCCATCCGCACGTACACACCAGTATCGGCACTTCTGCCACTGGTCAAATGTTTTGTGGAAGTCCTGTTCTTTGAGGGTGTTTATATCACCACCAGCAATGCTTCTTAAATCAGCGTGAAGTTGCAAGGTGCCAAATCTCGCAAGTACAGTGGGTGGGGTACAATCACCATGTTGTTTTTTGCCAAAAAGGTCCTGGTGAGCAAGGATGTGTGATGGCACGTTCGTGATGCAGCAGCCAGTTCCCTTGATGCCAAAGTTCAGGCTGTCATCGCTGCACATTTTCACAGAGCCGTCACAAAACGTCACAGTAGTATGCGGAATTCACTGTTTGGTTCGGTGGGACGAATTATTTTTGCACAATTCCTCTTGCTATCAAAGAAAAAGATGATCATGCTCTTCACTTTGCTGTTCACCTGCCTTCGTTTTTTTTGGGTCTTGGAGAGCCCGGGCTCTTCCACTGGGATGATTGTTGCTTTGTCTCTGGTTCATAACTGTAAATCCAACACTCATTGCCGGTGATAACCTGTGACAAGAAGGTTGGACCATCAGATGCGGTCTGACGATGAACCATGCACTCTTCAACACGCTGTGCCTTCTGATCAGCAGTCAAGATCCTTGGCACCAATTTTGCATGTCCAATTCACCAGTCAGCATTTGTTGACGTGTCCCATAACCAACATAAACTTCATCCGCAAGGTCTTGAATGGTTCGACGTCAATCAACACAAACCAGTTGTTGAAGTTTGGCAACAATGTCTGGCGTTGTGCAGCTAACGGGCCTTCCAGTGTGAGCATCATCTTCGACGTCTGTACAGCCGACCCTGAACTGAGCATGCCACTCAAACACGTATGGCTCGTGCCCTGTCCACCAAACACTTGTTGAATCATTCCAATGGTATCTTTAGCACTTTTCCTGACATTCACACAGAATTTGATACACACGCGCTGTTCTGTTCGCAGATCTGTTGTAAAATTGCCACACACCAAACACAGAGTATTACAGAAATCATTGTGGACATGCAACCCTCCCAGCTGAATGCCACTCTGCACACTGACTCATCAGATATGCAGCTCTCGCTGCCTACCTGTGCAAAGATCTACTACTCCTACTTTCCAGATGGCAGCACCAGTCCTGAAAAGTTTGGATTCCACCTTGTAGTGCTGGAGGGAACTGACATCATGAATCCTGGAGTGCTGTCCATAAATCTAGATTGTCCTAAATGCATTCTCCGAAAATTATTTAGAGCAGTTAGTCCACGAACCCACGCGAATTGTAAATGGTTGCGAAAACACACTTGACCTCTTGGCCACAAACAATCCAGAGCTGATAGAGAGCATCATGACTGATACCGGGATTAGTGATCACAAGGTCATTGTAGCTAGGCTCAATACCATTTCTTCCAAATCCATCAGAAACAAACGCAAAATAATTTTATTTAAAAAAGCGGATAAAGTGCCACTAGAAGCCTTCCTAAAAGACAATTTCCATTCCTTCCGAACTGACTATGCGAATGTAGACGAGATGTGGCTCAAATTCAAAGATATAGTAGCAACAGCAATTGAGATATTCATACCTCATAAATTGGTAAGAGATGGAACGGATCCCCCGTGGTACACAAAAAAGGTCCGAACGCTGTTGCAGAGGCAACGGAAAAAGCATGCGAAGTTCAGAAGAACGCGAAATCCTGAAGATGGGCTAAAATTTACAGACGCGCGAAATTTGGCATGTACTTCGATGCGAGATGCCTTTAATAGGTTCCACAACGAAACATTGTCTCGAAATTTGGTAGAAAATCCGAAGAAATTCTGGTCGTATGTAAAGTACACAAGCGGCAAGACGCAGTCAATACCTTCGCTGCGCAGTGCCGATGGTACTGTTATCAACGACTGTGCCGCTAAAGCGGAGTTATTGAACGCAGTTTTCCGAAATTCCTTCACCAGGGAAGATGAATGGAATATTCCAGAATTTGAAACACGAACATCTGCTAGCATGAGTTTCTTAGAAGTAGATACCTTAGGGGTTGCGAAGCAACTCAAATCGCTTGATACGGGCAAGTCTTCAGGTCCAGATTATATACCGATTAGGTTCCTTTCAGATTACGCTGATACTATAGCTCCCTACTTAGCACTCATATACAACCGCTCGCTCACCGATAGATCTGTACCTACAGATTGGAAAATTGCGCAGGTCGCACCAGTGTTCAAGAAGGGTAGTAGGAGTAATCCATTTAACTACAGACCTATATCATTGACGTCGGTTTGCAGTAGGTTTTTGGAGCATATACTGTATTCAAACATTATGAATCACCTCGAAGGGAACGATCTATTGACACGTAATCAGCATGGCTTCAGAAAACATCGCTCTTGTGCAACGCAGCTAGCTCTTTATTCGCACGAAGTAATGGCCGCTATCGACAGGGGATCTCAAGTTGATTCCATATTTCTAGATTTCCGGAAAGCTTTTGACACCGTTCCTCACAAGCGACTTCTAATCAAGCTGCGGAGCTATGGGGTATCGTCTCAGTTGTGCGACTGGATTCGTGATTTCCTGTCAGGAAGGACGCAGTTCGTAGTAATAGACGGCAAATCATCGAGTAAAACTGAAGTGATATCAGGTGTTTCCCAGGGAAGCGTCCTGGGACCTCTACTGTTCCTGATCTATATAAATGACCTGGGTGACAATCTGAGCAGTTCTCTTAGGTTGTTCGCAGATGATGCTGTAATTTACCGTCTAGTAAGGTCATCCGAAGACCAGTATCAGCTGCAAAGCGATTTAGAAAAGATTGCTGTATGGTGTGTCAGGTGGCAGTTGACGCTAAATAACGAAAAGTGTGAGATGATCCACATGAGTTCTAAAAGAAATCCGTTGGAATTCGATTACTCGATAAATAGTACAATTCTCAAGGCTGTCAATTCAACTAAGTACCTGGGTGTTAAAATTACGAACAACTTCAGTTGGAAGGACCACATAGATAATATTGTCGGGAAGGCGAGCCAAAGGTTGCGTTTCATTGGCAGGACACTTAGAAGATGAAACAAGTCCACTAAAGAGACAGCTTACACTACACTCGTTCGTCCTCTGTTAGAATATTGCTGCGCGGTGTGGGATCCTTACCAGGTGGGATTGACGGAGGACATCGAGAGGGTGCAAAGAAGGGCAGCTCGTTTTGTATTATCGCGTTATAGGGGAGAGAGTGTGGCAGATATGATACACGAGTTGGGATGGAAGTCATTACAGCATAGACGTTTTTCGTCGCGGCGAGAGCTTTTTACGAAATTTCAGTCACCAACTTTCTCTTCCGAATGCGAAAATATTTTGTTGAGCCCAACCTACATAGGTAGGAATGATTATCAAAATAAAATAAGAGAAATCAGAGCTCGAACAGAAAGGTTTAGGTGTTCGTTTTTCCCGCTCGCTGTTCGGGAGTGGAATAGTAGAGAGATAGTATGATTGTGGTTCGATGAACCCTCTGCCAAGCACTTAAATGTGAATTGCAGAGTAGTCATGTAGATGTAGATGTAGAAGAGCACGAGGGGGGTGGAGAACTCTTCTGAATAGCATGTTGCAAGGCAACCCAGATATGCTCAATAATGTTCATGTCTGGGGAGTTTGGTGGCCAGTGGCCAGTGGAAGTGTTTAAACTCAGAAGAGTGTTCCTGGAACCACTCTGTATCAAATCTGGACATGTGGGGTGTCACATTGCTGGAATTGGATGAATGGATGCAGGTGATAAGACAGGATGCTTATGTACGTGTCACCTGTCAGTCGTATCTAGACATATCAGGGGTCCCATATCACTCCAACTGCACATGCTCCACACCATTACAGAGCCATCATCAGCTTGAACAGTAGTGCCGTATTCTGCCAGTTTACATATCTCTGTATTTGAATACGTGTGTCTATACCAGTTTCTTTGGCACTTAAGTGTGTAATATAGAGGTAAGTGTTGGTAACTGAAGTGGTTCCATTACCAGTCACTCGAATACCCATATTTAAAAGAAAAAAAATATATTTTAGTCCAAAGCATTTACGCAAAATGGAGATAAATAAAAATATGGTGCTTTCAAAATAATGCGTGTATTCAGCACAATATTATTTGTAGACTCTCCAAGAGTATCCACTCCTTTACACTTTGTTAGTACATACTACTACTACTGGTGCCCATCCATGAAAGGATAAAAGATTGTTCCAAGACCACAATCCATATCAATTCTATAAATGTGAAAGTGTGTTGGTCTGTCTGAACTGCTGGACCAATTTTAGTGGAATGTTATATGCGGATAACTTGAATGGGGAGGAAAAACATAGGCTACTTTACAAAGTATGCAATATGCTATATTTATTGATATGAAAAATATAACATGAATGAGTGAAAAAGAAATACTCTTTGGAAAAACTACTTGCTCCTTGACTTTTGAACTACATGGTATTTGTGAAAATGCTTTTATTGGTTGGTATGTTCTACATAACATGATTCAAGGTAATGAATACAATGTTTATACAGTCCTCAGCATGTTTGATCCATACTGATATTATTAAATGTAAAAGTAACTCTGCCTGTTATGTTTTCACAACTAAGCCATTGAACAAATTTCAGTGAAATTTGATTTGGCGATACCCCACTCCCCAGGCTCACTGTTCTTTTGCGAGTTCATGCATGGTGCACATGGGGCCCCGACCTATTGCAGCCCCTTCTTCCTTCCCTAGCTGCATTTCCTTTACCCTGCCCCTCCCTCCCAATCTTCGACCCTTCCCCACTACCCCCTACCTCCCAATCTTCGACCCTTCCCCACTACCCCCTACCTCCCAATCTTCGACCCTTCCCCACTACCCCCTACCTCCCAATCTTCGACCCTTCCCCACTACCCCCTACCTCCCAATCTTCGACCCTTCCCCACTACCCCCTACCTCCCAATCTTCGACCCTTCCCCACTACCCCCTACCTCCCAATCTTCGACCCTTCCCCACTACCCCCTACCTCCCAATCTTCGACCCTTCCCCACTACCCCCTACCTCCCAATCTTCGACCCTTCCCCACTACCCCCTACCTCCCAATCTTCGACCCTTCCCCACTACCCCCTACCTCCCAATCTTCGACCCTTCCCCACTACCCCCTACCTCCCAATCTTCGACCCTTCCCCACTACCCCCTACCTCCCAATCTTCGACCCTTCCCCACTACCCCCTACCTCCCAATCTTCGACCCTTCCCCACTACCCCCTACTTCCCCTCCTTGCCCCTTCCCCACTGCCCCCTACTTCCCCTCCTTGCCTCCTTCCCCTCCTTGTCCCCCTACTTCCCCTCCTTGTGACCACCAACGTCCCCTCCTTGTGACCACCAACGTCTCCTTGTCACCACCAACTTCCCCTCCTTGTGACCACCAACTTCCCCTCCTTGTGACCACCAACTTCCCTTCCTTGTGACCACCAACTTCCCCTCCTTGTGACCACCAACTTCCCCTCCTTGTGACCACCAACTTCCCCTCCTTGTGACCACCAACTTCCCCTCCATGTGACCACCAACTTCCCCTCCATGTGACCGCCAACTTCCCCTCCATGTGACCGCCAACTTCCCCTCCATGTGACCGCCAACTTCCCCTCCATGTGACCGCCAACTTCCCCTCCATGTGACCGCCAACTTCCCCTCCTTGTGACCGCCAACTTCCCCTCCTTGTGACCGCCAACTTCCCCTCCTTGTGACCGCCAACTTCCCCTCCTTGTGACCGCCAACTTCCCCTCCTTGTGACCGCCAACTTCCCCTCCTTGTGACCGCCAACTTCCCCTCCTTGTGACCGCCAACTTCCCCTCCTTGTGACCGCCAACTTCCCCTCCTTGTGACCGCCAACTTCCCCTCCTTGTGACCGCCAACTTCCCCTCCTTGTGGCCGCCTACTCCCCCTCATCTTGCCACCCCTCCCTCCCCTCCACTTAGAAATTTTATGTTTTTTAGTGTGAGCCTCTTAGAGAAAAACTCCCTCCTTAGTGACTGTGGTGTGGATACCTCTACCCCCTTCCTTCCCAGTCTTTGTTTCCTGCTGTAGCCACCTCCCCCCTCCCCCTCCTTCACCCTTCTAGGTCACTAACACATGTAGCCAGTCCTTGTGGTGAAGCTGTTATGTACTCATCTGGCCCGGAGCCCCTGACAACACTACTGATACCTCCCATGAGTGCCAAGGAGTGGTTGTTTGTCTTCCCAGAGCATAGGAACTCCCGGCAACGGCTGCTGTGCCAGGTGGCCTTTGCTGTGGCTGGGTGGCACCCACGGGGAGAGCTGATCCGAGTGAGTGCTATCAATGTGGATGCTTGGCGCATGAAGCATATCGGGTTGCAAAATTCTCGCCGTTTTCAAACAGCCATCTCTTTGAATGGTGAAGGATTATTGAATACTACTTCGTATGACCTGGCAGCCTTCCCTTTCCTGGTTACACCATGGCTTGTCATCTCGGGATGAAACACTTTCCCCTTTCCCCACTACACTGTCTGCACTAGGACAGATGGGGACACATTCACTGCCACAAATCATTTTTTTTTTTTTTTTTTTTTTTTTTTTTTTTTTTTTTTTTTTTTTTTTTTTTTGGAAAATATAGAGTACAAGTTTGATGAAGTGGAGTCTCTCAGTTAAGATGCAGTCAGGCTCCTTGTTGATAAAAGCTGCTTCTACTGCCCAATTTGCAGCTCTTCATGTTTGTGATCATCTTGGCAATGTCCCATTGTCTATTACTCCTCACCAATCTCTTAATATGGTCCAGAGTATGATTTTTCATAGGGACCTCATCCTGAAAACTGAGGCTAATCTGTAGTGATGCAGCATTCATTTTGTTAGACATGTGCAGATGGGTCACAAAGACAACCGCACCAATGTCAGTGCCTTCATTTTAGTTTTCGTGGGGGATACCCTCCCATAGAAGGTCAAGGTTATGTGCTACAGATGTGTCATGAAGCCCTATGTCCCACAATCCATGAGGTGCTTTCAGTGCTTGCATTTTGGGCGTATGCCTTCACGCAGTACGGCAGACCCTCTGTGTGGTGACTGTGGACACCCACTCCATGAGGGAAGCCCCATTTTTCCGTCATCTGTGTATGTTAGCTGTCCATGACTGCCACTCCTCTTGCTCGCCAGATTTCCAAGCTTACAAGAGTACAGTTCCCTGGATCACCTGTCTTAAGCTGAGGCTTGTCAAAAATATGAGATGCTCCATCAAGTGTCACTTCAGCTTTTGCCTGTATTTCATCATTTCCCACTTGCACATCTTTCTTGCTGCAGCATTTTCCCCCTCTCCGCTTTCCCTTCCCTTCCCCTGCAGTCCCCCCCCCCCCCCACCTCTCCCCTGGGACCCCTCCCCCTGGCGTGTATCAGTCCGGAAGCCTACTACCACTACTTGACCACAAGATGCACCATCTGTGCGCCAAGCCCAAGGTCACCTGCTCTCTTTCGGTTCCAGATCTTGCAGACACCTGTACTCCTTCTGTGCCTTGCCGTCCTCCACCTCTGAAAGAGAAGAATAAGAAATTTAAATCCCAAGACAATCCGCCCCTCAGTGCCCCCCTCCTCTCCCCGGAAGTGCCATCTTCCCCCTTGCAACCTGAGTCTGACATCTTATTTATGGATGTCACCCCATCCTTGTCCGTGACAACCACTGACCAAGTGACATGACCTCCTCTTGGCTTCTTTAAGTCTCACCACACAACAATCCAGTGGAGTATGGAATGGATACTATCGTTTCCTCCTGGATATTGGGTGTACTGTTGGAACTGTGCCAACCCCGGTAGCATCTGGAGGGGTCTGAACTTTGATTTGTTCTGATGTCATTAGTTGCTGGATGCTCCTTCATACCGACCTGAAAACAATAGCAGTTAGAGTGCAAAAGACTCTAGAAATCACTGTTTGCAATGTCCTTCTCCCCCCCCCCCCCCCCCCCGCCCCAAGTAGGCTATTTCCTTATGTTGGACTGTCCACCGTACTACAGCAACTCCGGCCACCATTTCTCCTCCTCAGGGACTTCAGTGCCCACCATACCCTGTGGGGGGGGAGCGACACTTCAATGGATAGCGGTCTGGTAATTGGCCCACTGAATCACAGACTTAGATTTGTGTTTTCTCAGTGACAGTTTCCCTACCCACTTCTTTGCTGCTTGTGGCACCTTTACTGCTGTGTATCTCACAATCTCCTCCCCTGCTCTCGTGGCTTCCCTACATTGGTCACCTAATGATCATCTTTGTGACAGTGACCTCTTTCTGGTGATACTATTGTTCCCCTGCCACCGCCAGGCAGACAGGCACCCAAGTTGAACATCCACAAGGCCAATTGACTTTATATATTTCTGCTGTGCATTTTGACACCTCCCTCTCGAATTGCATTGATGCATTCGTGCAGGGTGTGTCTGCCACCATTCTTCATGCTGCTGGCAGTGCTGTGCCCCTATCCACAGGTCCCCCTCTTCATTGACTGGTGCTGTGGTGGACGGAGGATGTAGCAGTTGCTGTCCAGGACCACTGATGGGCGCTGCAGTGATTTAAGTGACACCCTACACAGAGCAATCTTCTCTTGCTCGCCAGATTTTCAAGCTTACAAGAGAAGAATATAAGGCAGAGTAAAAAGGAATGCTGGGAGTGCTTTGTTTCCTCCCTCGGGCCTTATGCCTCTTCATCACAGGTTTGGTACAAACTGTTTGTGGGCTGCCAGTGACAGTCAACTGTCCAGGGTCTTAACCTTCAAGGTGTTCTGTGCACTGATCCATTCATCACTGCAGAACGCCTCGCGACACACGTTGCGATTGCATCATTGTATTCTTCTTACCCCACCACCTTTCTGCGGCAGAAACACTGAGTTGAACAGCCCCCCCCCCCCACCCCCTTTGTTTCAACCCACATTATGCTGAACCCTATAATGAACCCTTCATTGAATTGGAATTCTTGCAGGCTCTTACCTTTTCACATGACGTGGCCGCAGACCCATATTCCAGCCGCAACCAGATCTTCCAACACTTGACTGTTACTCAGGATCTTCAACTATATTTGGCTCACAGGCGCTTTCCCATCGCAGTGGTGAGACAATCTAGTTACCCCTGTCCTTAAGCCCAGGAAGAATCCTATGTCTCTCAACAGCGACCACCTGTTTAATCTGGCGAACATATTTTGTAAACTGCTTGAGAGGGTGGTTAACTTCAGATTATGTTGGGTACTCGAATCTCCGGGCCTCTTGTCCCCTACCACCAGCACCTTGTCGCAGTCGTATTTGACCATATGATATGGCTTGACACCATCACACTTATAGTTATCCTCCATGACTGAGGCTTTTGTGGTCGACTTATGAACCGTGAATTTTTATCACATCTGCTCTTTTGAGTTGGTACTTAACTCAGCATCCCTCGGATTCAGGAGAAATGGTATCCCACAGGGTTCTGTGTTAAGTGTCAACACACTTCCTCATAGTCGTCAATGGGCCTATAATCTCTGTTGGGCCTGTGGTTACCCTGGCATTTCATGTCGACAATTTTTGCATCGGGTGCAGCTTCCACTCGATAGTATCAGCTGAGTGCTGGCTCCAATGGGCCTCTGCATCGGCCATCTCCCATGGCTTCCATTTTGCTCCCTCTGAAACGTTAGTTATGCATTTTTGTCGCTGACCCACAGTACATCCTGATCCAGAACTTTATTTAAGTGACCAGTTCCTTGATGTTATAGCACAGTCCTGTTTCTCAGGCCATATTTTGGATATAAGGCTGACATAGCTCCCCAATATTTGTCACATAAAGGCTACATGCATGCAGAAGCTTAATGCTCTCGGCATCCTGGCCCATATTTCTGGGGCTGCAGACCTTGTTTCATTTTTACAGTGCTGTGGTCTTGTCCAGACTAGATTATGGTGGCTCCTTCCACTCTGAAAGACTTGACCCTGTTCACCAGTGTGGGATGTGTCTGGCTATTGGTGTGTTTCTCACTAGTCCCAATGACAGTGTTATCCCAGAAGTGGGGATTCCCCCTCTACAAATATGAGGGAGCTAATTCTTGTTTTCGTATGCAATCACCATTTGCTGATTCCCTGACCATCCTGTGTACCCTGTCCTCTTTCCAAATGAGGGATGTGTGTTTCCTGATAGTGGCCCATGGGTGGGATTGCTGGTTTGAGTGCGTCTCACTTCCGCCTATTGGGATCTCTGTCTCTTCTCACAGGAATCCGCCCTGTGTTTCCTCCCATAGCCCACAGGGATTAGGACTGGCCTATTCTAGGGCCCTAAGGTGTATGTTGCCCCTATGGTTTTCTGGCATCTTGTATGTTCCATCCTTGCAGAGTTCCAGGGTGCCACCATCTTCCCCACTGATGATTCTAAAACAATAGATAAGGCAGGATACACTTTCACTCTTCCTGCTGGCTTAGAACATTTATTGCTGGGGTCATTTAGATGTTGTTACATATGTTTGTGAAACTTCCCCAAAAATATCCTCCCACATAATTACATTGGCAAATACTTGTCCTCCCCCCCCCCCCCCCCCAAATTGCACAGTCATGGTTGAAGATCATTCATTGTCCAAAATTTTGAGATCGTTTTCCAAGTGTGTGTATGTTGGTGCCCTCACCTGATAATAATCATATGTTTGTATGTTTAGTGTGAAAAACATTCCCTTGGACTTTCCAGTACTGAAATTAACTGCCACCATTGCTGTAGGTTGTGGCATACTGATAACTACAAAGGGTCCTCCATATAGTGGATAGAATTTTCAACCATGCTTCATTTTTTACATTATGCCTATGACATTTAACAAGAACTAAGTCTCCCACTTTGTATTGTGTAGGGGTCCCTTGTTCCCACTTTTTTTTCCCCCAGTTTGTCTTCCTCTTTCATTATTGTACTGAGTCAATCTAGTTCGTACTCAGTATTGCTGGATTTGCATGTGGAGGGTAATTGGAAATAACTATATGATTTACATCTTCTAATGCTAAAAATTCTTTAAACTTCTTTCCATTACCAAACAATAGCATGTTAGTTATATTACAATATTTGTTTTAGCCATTTTTAAAGGATTTAATTTCACCAATTTTGTCCAACATTCATCTACCTCAAAAATGTTGGGCATTCCTCCCCAGTCACAGGGTAGTTTATCAAAAAAATTCCACAGTTAAAAGATCCCAAAGGCCTTACGATAATATAAAATAGTAAATAGTGTGTAAACATGAAGTAACTACTTACATTTTGTGTATGTGTAGACCAGTAAAAAATACCGAGAACCTGTAGCGCACGCGCGCGCACACACACACGCGCACACACACACACACGCGCACACACACACACACACACACACACACACACACACACACACACACACACACACACACACAGTTGGGTTACCCTCTGTATAGGGAGCAACTGAAGAAGATGTAATTAATGTCCTCGTGATGGTGTGTGAGATAGATTCTATAAAGGGTATTTTCGGTGGCAGTTGTTGTTGAACGTCAACATGTCAGTGATCCTCACAAATTCTCTCATCACTGATGTGATTAGAGTTGAATTTAAAAATTCACATCCCAAATAACTTTAGGGCTTCAGTAGATGTGGAAGGATCTGTTTTCACCAGTTGACTTGTATGGATATTTGGTCTCCTACGCAATTCCCATTTGTTTTTGGCCGTGTCCCTGCATGCTGCAATGAAATAACCTCTGGGATGCATTGCTCTTTTAGGGCATTTGTCACCATGTTGCAGGCTGGTTGATCAACTGTATCATTCCCCATAATACTAACAAGGGTCTTGATGCACAGTTACATGACACCTCCATATTGATGTGCACCTCTGATGCAAAAGCAGCTATTTGGTATGGTAAGTAACAACTTCCTTTGTCCTCACCAATTGTTGATAGTATTTGCCCTGTAGAGAACTTCCTTTGTCCTCACCAATTGTTGATAGTATTTGCCCTGTAGAGAGTGATATTGTAAGTCATTATGGTCATAGCATATTTTAGTTTCCGTTCAGTGGCTAGGAGCTTGTCTGTAAAAATAGATGCATTTTTTGATAGGTGGAATAGTTAAGTCTCTTTATTTTTAATATTTGTTTAGGGATCGCTAAGAGTCCTTACATTTAGACCCGTCAGTATATACACATGTGGTGCACATGATATGTTTGTGAGATATTTACTGTTTAGGTTGAAAGTAACCCTATACATGTGCATGTGGAACCAATAGATCTGCAGTGCAATTCCCACTTAAAAGCTGAATTCTTTTACTATAAAATTGTCTAAGAGTTCTATGTTGTTTTGCTCGGAAAAGTTTCCACGTTTCCTTAGTGATATTACAAGTGTGATACAATGTTTCGATGAACATATGATGTGAAAGGATTTTTTTCTAATTATGAAAGTAATTGAGTCACAATTATGTAGCATACAAAGTGACAAGTCTCTGGAACTGTGTACGTCTATCCCTATGCTGACATTTTGTTCATGATATAAATTTTGTTATGCCTTCAATGTGTCAAAAGTAATTAAATAACACTGAAAATTTGTTTTGTTTGTCAGCTATGTTACTATCAAATAACAGACGAAGCCATGTGCTAGATGTGCAGTGTTCCTTGTGTGATTGCATTGCCACCTAAATCAATTGCATTCATAGTTTCCCCTACATTTCACCCATGGCTTCTCGACTCCTTCCAATTCCTGCCTGGCTTCTCATCCCATCCAGTTACTCCCCCCCCCCCCCACCGGGTGTACAGCCCCCCCCCTCTACTCAGCCCCAGGGTGCACAGCCCCGCCTCTAGTCCCCCTACTGGGTGCACAGCCCCGCCTCTAGTCCCCCTACTGGGTGCACAGCCCCGCCTCTAGTCCCCCTACTGGGTGCACAGCCCCGCCTCTAGTCCCCCTACAGGGTGCACAGCCCCGCCTCTAGTCCCCCTACAGGGTGCACAGCCCCGCCTCTAGTCCCCCTACTGGGTGCACAGCCCCGCCTCTAGTCCCCCTACTGGGTGCACAGCCCCGCCTCTAGTCCCCCTACTGGGTGCACAGCCCCGCCTCTAGTCCCCCTACTGGGTGCACAGCCCCGCCTCTAGTCCCCCTACTGGGTGCACAGCCCCGCCTCTAGTCCCCCTACTGGGTGCACAGCCCCGCCTCTAGTCCCCCTACTGGGTGCACAGCCCCGCCTCTAGTCCCCCTACTGGGTGCACAGCCCCGCCTCTAGTCCCCCTACTGGGTGCACAGCCCCGCCTCTAGTCCCCCTACTGGGTGCACAGCCCCGCCTCTAGTCCCCCTACTGGGTGCACAGCCCCGCCTCTAGTCCCCCTACTGGGTGCACAGCCCCGCCTCTAGTCCCCCTACTGGGTGCACAGCCCCGCCTCTAGTCCCCCTACAGGGTGCACAGCCCCGCCTCTAGTCCCCCTACTGGGTGCACAGCCCCGCCTCTAGTCCCCCTACTGGGTGCACAGCCCCGCCTCTAGTCCCCCTACTGGGTGCACAGCCCCGCCTCTAGTCCCCCCACTGGGTGCACTGCCCCCCTCTGGTGCCCCCCCCACTGGGTGCACTGCCCCCCTCTGGTGCCCCCCCCACTGGGTGCACTGCCCCCCTCTGGTGCCCGCCCCACTGGGTGCACTGCCCCCCTCTGGTCCCCCCCCACTGGGTTCACTGCCCCCCTCTGGTCCCCCCCCCCCCCACTGGGTTCACTGCCCCCCTCTGGTCCCCCCCCACTGGGTTCACTGCCCCCCTCTGGTCCCCCCCACTGGGTGCCTTGCCCCCCTCTGGTCTCCCCCACTGGGTGCCTTGCCCCCCTCTGGTCTCCCCCACTGGGTGCACTGCCCCCCTCTGGTTCCCCCCCCACTGGGTGCACTGCCCCCCTCTGGTCCCCCCCACTGGGTGCACTGCCCCCCTCTGGTCCCCCCCACTGGGTGCACTGCCCCCCTCTGGCCCCCCCACTGGGTGCACTGCCCCCCTCTGGCCCCCCCACTGGGTTCTCTGCCCCCCTCTGCCCCCCCCCCCCACTGGGTGCACTGCCACCTCCGGTTCCCGCCCGGATGCACTCGGTTCCCCTCCTCCCAGGTGCACTCGGCACCCCTACGGTTCCCGTCCCCCCGAATGCACTTGGTTTCCCTTTGTTCCCGCCCCGGTTGCGTGCGGCCCCCCACACCCCTGCCTGTATGCGCCGCCCGGTCCCCCCCCCTACGGGGTGCAAATCCACCCACCAGTCCCCCCCCCCCTCCTCCCCCCTGCATGCACACACACGTTTGTCTAGCCCCCTTCGGTTCCTGCTCCCAACTGCGTTTCCAGTTGTTGTCATTTTCAATACTTGCTTACCAACACTTCTTCCATTCCAGACCACACACTGCTGTATGAGATTTGTTGAAAAATTCTGGAACTTCATCCACAATTTTTTTTGCTTTTACCTTTCACTTATTGTGCAAGGTTTCCTTTGAAATAATCTCCTTCACAATTAATACACCACTCCCAACGCCGTTTCTACATCTATAAACAGTCGTGGTATGTCTTTTGCTTGATCACGTGAAGCGTGTGTGCGAATATGTCTTTTATCTAGTCTATTGTTGCAAATCTTTGTTCTTACAATGAGGTTTTCAACTTTGGAAATAAAAAGAAAAAAAAGTCTGCTTGGCCCAGGTATGTAGATTAAGAGGATGACGCAGCTCAGTGATTCTGTTTCTTGTGCAATAATTATGCACCAATAGCTATTAATGTGTGCTTGCATTATTGTGATGTAAGAGCCATTAATTGTCTCGCCACAGTTTAGGCTGTTTCCTTCTGACATTTCTTAACAGCGCGCACAACATGTCCCAATAGTACCATAAATTAACAGTTTATCCCTGTGGAATGAATTTAATGATGAACTAATCATTCAAAGTCTAAAAAAAAAAAAAAAAAAAAAAAAAAAAAAAAAAAAAAAAAAAAACTATCAGCATGGCTTCCAACATGTTTTAGGGATTGAACCTTGGTCACAGCATCATAAGCCACATCTCGTCACCGGTTATAATTCTCTTTAGGTACATCTCATTCTCATTTGTGCAAACCGAAGGCTCTTCACAGTTTGTGAGGCAAATGTATTCCTGGTTTTGAGTTGTGAACCTTGCGATGAAATTGGCGGCAACACGATGCATTGGTAGATGCTGTGTCATTATTTCATGTCATGATCCAATTGAATTGTTACATTTTTCTGCAAGCTCTCGGTCAATCAGTCTTCTATTGTCATGGACAGTTTCATTCACGTTCCGAATGTGAGCGTTGTTGGTAGATGTTGAAGAGTGTCCTGACAAGGATCATCTTTAACTTCCGCCCAGCCATCTTTAAACTGTGTGAACCATTCGCAACACAGAGTACGGCGTAAGCTCTCATCGACATAGGCTTCCTGCATCATTTGGTGTGTCTCTGTAAAGGTTCTCCTGATTTTCACACAAAATTTAATGCATGCATGTTGCTTTTCTAAATATGCTATCTCAAAATTCACAACCTGTGGGACACAACATTCTACTTGCGATGTTCGCCTGCTTTATTTCTTTGTTGATAGTCCTCAGTGTCGACGTACTGCATTTTTGTACTGGCTGAAAAATGGGGGTGGAAGTTGAACACTGACTACTGTAAATGGTGTGGCTGACAGCTGCACAGTTGCTTTTCATTGTTCACAACCACACAATATTACACAGCTATATGGCCAGTTCACTATTTGTTAACTTTTGATAAGCCTCATTAATAGTGTGCAGGCAAATGTCAGCATATTGCTACAATAGTTCCCCGTTGAACATCTGTGAGCAGTATAAACCTAACCACTGAGCAGTAAAAACCTAACCACACAGTTCTTGCAGAATAATTCTGTTCGTGTGCCACTATTGAACAGACACTGTCATTATTTAAACCCATGGCCTATTTCTGTTACACTTATTTCACGGTTAAGTTTATGCACTGTTGTTGACCTAACCAATACAGGTTTCTTGTCTGAAAATCGACTGTCGACTGACTGTCTCGGGACCAAAAATTGGGCCTTTATATATGCTTACAATAATAGGTACTGAAACTAAGAATCATTTGATGTTTAATTTACAGAAATTACAGTTGAAACTTAAGTCATTGAATTAACTCAATATATAGAAAAATTCCTTCTTTTTAACAGTTTCTTTTACTACAAAGGTTAGCCTAAATCATTTGTTTAAATAATGAAATTAACAGACACAGTTATACGAACAATTGCGGTGTAGCTTGCTGTCCAGGTTTTGAGAGGGTGCGTTTCTGGATGTGGTATTGAATATATTGCTTCCCCCCTACTTATACCTCCCGAGGAGATCATGAAACTAAAATTAGAGAGATTCAAGCGCGCACGGAGGCTTTCAGACAGTTGTTCTTCCCGCGAGCCATACGCGACTGGAACAGAAAAGGGGGTAATGACAGTGAACAGTGGCACGTAAATTGCCCTCGTTGGGGGCTTGCGGAGTATAAATGTAGATGTAGATACAGATGTAGTATGTAGCATCAACAGGTTAGTGTTCATCATGAACGTGGTTTTGCAATCAGTGCAATGTTTACAAATGCGGAGTTGGCAGATGCCCATTTGATGTATGGATTAGCACGGGGCAAAAGCCGTGGCGTGGTATGTTTGTATCGAGACAGATTTCCAGAAGGAAGGTGTCCCGACAGGAAGACATTTGAAGCAATTGATCGGCGTCTTAGGGAGCACGGAACATTCCAGCCTATGACTCGCGACTGGGGAAGACCTAGAACGACGAGGACACCTGCAATGGGCAAGGCAATTCTTCGTGCAGTTGACGATAACCTTAACGTCAGCGTCAGAGAAGTTGCTGCTGTACAAGGTAACGTTGACCACGTCACTGTATGGAGAGTGATACGGGAGAACCAGTTGTTTCCATACCATGTACAGCGAGTGCAGGCACTATCAGCAGCTGATTGGCCTCCACGGGTACACTTTTGCGAATGGTTCATCCAACAATGTGTCAATCATTTCATTGCAAATGTTCTCTTTACAGATGAGGCTTCATTCCAATGTGATCAAATCGTAAATTTTCACAATCAACATGTGTGGGCTGACGAGAATCCGCACGCAATTGTGCAATCACATCATCAACTCAGATTTTCTGTGAACGTTTGGGCAGGTATTGTTGGTGATGTCTTGATTGGGCCCCATGTTCTTCCACCTACGCTCAATGGAGCACGTTGTCATGATTTCATACGGGATACTCTACCTGTGCTGCTAGAACAAGTGCCTTTACAAGTGCGACACAACATGTGGTTCATGCACGATGCAGCTCCTGCACATTTCAGTCGAAGTGTTCGTACGCTTCCCAACTACAGATTCGGTGACCGATGGATTGGTAGAGGCGGACCAATTCCATGGCCTCCACACTCTCCTGACCTCAACCCTCTTGACTTTCATTTATGGGGGCATTTGAAAGCTCTTGTCTACACAACCCCGGTACCAAATGTAGAGACTCTCCGTGCTCATATTGTGGACGGCTGTGATGCAATACGCCATTCTCCAGGGCTGCATCAGCGCATCAGGGATTCCGTGCGATGGAGGGTGGATGCATGTATCCTCGCTAATGGAGGACATTTTGAACATTTCTTGTAACAAAGTGTTAGAAGTCACGCTGGTACATTCTGTTGCTGTGTGTTTCCATTCCATGATTAATGTGATTTGAAGAGAAGTAATAAAATGAGCTCTAACATGGAAAGTAAGCGTTCCTGGACACATGTCCACATAACATATTTTCTTTCTTTGTGTGTGAGGAATGTTTCCTGAAAGTTTGGCCATATCTTTTTGTAACACTGTGTATAGTTTACATTTATTTATAAGTCAACAATAGAAATAGTCACAAAACAATTACTGATTTCACCCTATAACAAAAGATATTAAGTAGGAATAGTCAAAATGAATTAGGAAATTGATGACATACACAAAACTAAGCACAAAATTAGTGCTATATTTCTTAAGTCTGAGGACCAACCTTTTTCTTTTATGAATGTGCAGATTATACTCACGTATGTTAATGGTAATTAGACACAACTGCAAATAAAATTAATTTAAGGAGGCAGACGGCAAAACAAGAGAGGAAGTAAAGAGATCCCAGCTTGCTTTGTCACATACTCAATACAGCATAGAACAATAACTAACTGAAATACAACAGTGAAACTTCCAGCACTTACACATTAAACAAAGGGGTGTGTGCAAGCCTGCCAACCACATTTCTCTCCAACTCACCATTAGTACAGAATTATGGGTGTCTTGGAATTTTGTAAACAGACTTTGTACACTGTCGCCCCCTCGCATGCCCGACCATTATTCCAATTTCTTCCTGGGTTATCAGACCACCCCCCCCCCCCCCCCCCCGCCCCCCCCGCCCCCTCCATCAAAAAAATCCCCTTTACCAGTTTCTGTATTTTCACTTACCACTTTGCTAGTTCATGTACTATTGTTCACATTCCACCCATTCACACTTCCTGCTGTTTTCACACTTCCATTTGCCATTTCCTATCTGGCTGCGACTTCTCCCATTTATTAGTCTCTACCTGGCTGCCAATTATCCCAATTGTCACTTCGTGCATACCTGTTTACACAACCCAATACAAGTTTCTGCCCAGCTGTTTGCCGGTCCCCTTTCCAGTTCATGCATGGTTGCGTGCCCATCCTTCCCACTCCCCTTTCCAGTTCATACATGGTTGCGTGCCCGTCCTCCCCAGTCCCCTTTCCAGTTCATACATGGTTGCGTGCCCGTCCTTCCCAGTCCCCTTTCCAGTTCATACATGGTTGCGTGCCCGCCCTCCCTCCCCCGTTCCTGCATTGCCGCCGTGTTAGTGATTCATATCTCACAACTAATCAGTGTTCTTTTGCAAATGCTAATAACTGTACGAGCGCTCACTGTAGAAATGATTTGTGTGTTTTTAATTGATATGAGTATGGGGGTGGAGTTTGAGATGACTTAAGTTTTATGGAATTTAATTTTATGTGTACCCTTTCTTTGTATGTGGGAAATGTAGTTATCCAGACGTTACTGCACCTCTGCAAACCAGTACCATGGTGCATTCGAAACACATGCTCATTTGAGTAGCGCACTGGTCAGCCCTCCTCCCACCCCCACTCTTCTCTGTCCAGTGCCTCTGTTGCCTGCGGCCAATAGCAAGCAGCTCATGGCAGGCAAATGCTTCTTGTATAGCCATTCACCAGCTCTCGCTGGGAGTTTTGTGTTCGTTCTCCGGACTGTATTGTACTTGTGCTGTCATGTTGTGGCTTGATAAATAGCTGGTGTCACACGACTTTTTGTTATTGTGTTTGGAGTTAGAACAGGAAACAATAAGCCCTGGAAATTTTATCATTCTGTTGCCTGAAGTAAGAGGATTCTATGTAAATTGTGTAGGATATTTGTGAACATCGTTCAGGTAGGTTTTTACTGTGGGAAGTTGTACATGTAGTGCCATGTGACAGAAGAAAGTTTTTTTAAGTACGAAAGAGTGCACACACATTGAGTTGTATGGGCAGAAATCTTCACAAGTGACAGTTCTTTCTCAAATGTGCTTAACTCCTATACTAGGCTGTTTCTTCCATGTAGCTGACATTGCAGTGGTGTCATAGGGATTTGCAGGAGCTGCTATCTGTAATTATTCCTGAGCCTCAAGTTACTTTTTTGCAGTGCATTGTATTCTGACATGCTTTGGCATGCTTTTCTCAAATCAAGTGATTGTTTTGATTGTAATTTGCCAACAGTTTGGAGCTTTTCGCAGCAGTAGTGTGCATTATGAAAATAAGCAAATGTCTTTTGACTTATTTTGATAGACATAGGAAGGATTATTTTATTGAAGGAGCTAACTCTTGTTCAGTTTACTTGTACAAAATTTATTTAGAAATAATTTTTTATATGGTACTACTCGAAACAAGGTATTAAAAATAGACCAATGTCACATGCTTTACAAAAAACATGTGTTTTTCTTATTTTATTTCCAATGATGTTTTTTTCTACTGCAGCACATTTGACAATGTCTCATAAGTGCCTGTTTCTTCTCTATAGAGGGAACATGTTTCAGAAAGCATTGTTTCACCAACCATGTTGGGGCTGACACTTGGCAGAGGCAACCCACTTTCCTTTTTTGACAGGAAGAATGTATAAAACACACTAATTTTTCAATTAAAACTTAACAGTTGAATTTGAAAATCAAATCTCTCAAATTTTTCATTAAGTTTCTTGTGCAAGAAGTTAAATTTAGAGCAGCAACTGTCAACATAGTGAAATTGCTTTGTGATGTTTTAAGAGATGTTTCCTTCCTCTTGAATAATTTGTAATGTGCTAGTCAGAAGTCAGTGTCACCCATTGTGTCACTGTATTTGAGGATAATTCCTGGCTTCACTTTCACTGTTTTCTTCCTCACAATTTGTTGTAGTTATTCACTGTAAATACTAAAAACCATCTTTTTTGAGTCACTGTCACATTGCCACTCATTTCTCTTTAAGAAGGTCATAACTTTACCCATCTTAAGTTTTGCCTCCCTCAAAGCAGCTGGTATTTCTGTGATGGTACTCATAATGGTGCCAGTGCAGTCAGTATTTTTAGAGATAAGGAAGTCAAATAACTGGAGACATAAGTAAAATCTGTTGGTATGCTCTTTGTCAAAATATCCTCGAAGCAAAGGCAAAACTTAATTTTATGTGTAAGAGGATTTTTAATATGTTGCGGCTCAAATACTATATATCTCCCTGTGTGAACTGACAAGCAAAATGTTTTGATCTCAAAATGAGCATGTTTCATTGGTATTACTTTTTTTTATGGAGGTGTCCCTTTTCACTATAAAAGTTACTTGTCAGTAGTAAGTTAATTAGTTAAGTGTCCCATGGATGGATCATTTGCATGATAAATTGTAATGATATGGAATGAGTCATTTTACATTCGAATACCAAATTAATTTTTAAGTATGGCTGGCTACTTGATAACAATTTTGTTGATATACATATATCAGTTAGTAATTCCTACCTACCATCTGTAAACATTACAATAGTACAAATTGTTGTACGGAATAGAAAGCATTCTTAAGGAGAAACTTTTTTTTTTTGTTTGTTTTCAAAATTTACATCAGTGTCAGTCGGACTTTTTATATCATTGGGCAAGTGATCAAAAATTTTTGGTTGCAGCATTGTGCACCCCTGTTTGTGCTAAAAACAACCATATTGTTGAGTAATGAATGTTATTTTTTCTTCTAGTATTGTAGTAACGTACATTATTGTTCCTTGTTGTAGATTAGACAGAAAATTGTTTACCTGTATGAGGAACAAAAGCAGAGCTAAGATGGGGCCTTAGGGAACACCACATGTGATTGCTCACCAGAATTCTCATTCAGGAGTGTACGCTGCATCAAATTTTTTCTGCAGATGGTCAGCCACAGGTTTTAATTTTTATACTTCAGCAAGAATACTATAATCTTTGAAGTAAAAACTGTAGTCATTACCTTTCGGAAAAGTGGTGTTTCAAGAGTTTCTTTGCTTAAATAATACATTTCAAAATAGGGCTTCTGAACTTTGACTTCGAACAAAGAATGAATTCTCTCTTGTTTGTTGGTACTGATTTAAGCAAACACATTTGTTGTTTCAGCCTGTACTCGTAGGGCCTTACAAATTGTTCAGCATACTTGTTCATCTCAGTACTTATCATTGTTAACAAACTATCATTAAAATGAAAGTATCATGTGGATTCAGAAAACTTGCAAAACAATTTTTTACATCCATTGTCTCTGTAAATGCAAATTTATCCCTGTCTGCACTACAGTTAACAGACCACGTTCTCATAGAACCACAGTCAGCATTTCAACGTCACGTTCGCCTCTTGACATTTTTGTATCACCGTCGTTAAGGTCCTCGTCATCACTGTGTTCTTCACTACTGGACCAATTATAAGCATTTTCATTTAATAATCTTCCAATTCCTTCATCATGCAGAGACATGCGTGATGTGTGACATATATTCTCCTGGCTCTGAACAACGTGTATACTACCTGATGAAATAATTGTTTTGTAGAACAGAAATGCCATTGACAAATGTTGGATAATGCTTACACTGGGTAATGTGAGCCTTGTGGCTGATATACAACTCTAAATACATGTTGTAGAGCATCCTGAATTTTGCCGCCTGTGCAGTGTATCCTGAGCCCAGCTTGTAGAGCTCAGTTGAGGGTTTAAATGTGTTGTGGCCTGTGGTGTGTGTCACTGTTACATGTTTCATTTTGAGAAACAAATGGGAAATTGAAGACAGTTTCCATGTTCATTCTCTCTTCTTTGTCTCTTATGTGTCTTTTATCAAACATAAATTATTTTTTTGTTTTATCTTATACTTCTTCATCAAATAGAAGAATTAGGTTACTATTATTTGTGTCTCTGAAAGCTATGAAAATAAAAACCATTGTTTTTTTTTTTTTTCTCTAGGTCAGAGCGGCAATGGCTGTGCAGCAGTTTTGCCTTCGATGGAATAATCACCAGCCAAATTTTATCTCGGTTTTCACACATCTACTAAGCACGGAATCTCTGGTGGATGTGACACTAGCTGCTGAGGGCAAGCATCTCCAGGCTCACAGAGTAGTTCTCTCTGCTTGTAGCCCATACTTTCAGGTGGGCACACATGCACACTCAGCAAAATTTTAATTTTTTGGTTAACAGTTTACATTTAATATGCTGTAAATACAGTTCTGTCTGTTTCTTCAATGGGAATGCAGTCTTTTCATTACTTTTCCATTTTTTCGTTGGGTATGCAATTTTTTCATTGTTTTTCTCCATTTTTTTCAACTTCAGTACTATTAGGGATTTACATGTTTAATATAAAACTTTTTTTTTCGATCATAGTACTCCAATACAACAATATTTTTGGTGAGAAAATGTGGAAAGTACTCAGTATGCATAGTATTTGTGTTCTGAAATGACTTCTTGACTATTGGACAGCTGTTACTGCTTTTAAAGTTAAAAATTGTCTTCAGTACTGATTGTTAGTAAAATAATAATGTAGAAAAATTTTAAAATATATTGTATAAATTATTTGCACAGTAAAATGAATAATCTAACGTTCTGACGACTTAAATTGTGAGTGAGAGTCTGGATTATACTGATTTATTTCGCCACACCACATTCCACTTCTTTATGAGGTGACTGACTTGGAATTTTGCAGCCTCTCTTCTTTATGGGATAGTTGGCTGCTGGAAAGTCTCGTTTTTTTCTCCGTTGAATAGAGCTAGGTATAGGAACTTTTAAGCCTCTTTCTACTTACAAAATGAGTAGACATACAAACCTTCCTTTTCATCAGTTAGCGATGTATTTGACTTTCATGCACAACATAATTCACACTTTGTACATACATATGCAACTTTCTGTAAGTACCTCATACCGTCAAACAGTACTTTTTCAACGGTTCTTGTTTCACATAACAATAGTCAGTGACACAATAAGCACAGAGTGGCCTAAAAACTCCATGGTTCTCCATTACACATGCACTAAAACAGTATAATTTTTACATATGTTTATATACATCTCTCCTTTCAGTAACAATTCTCTTTCTCTTATTGTGTCTCTATTCTTTTCTTATTTTATTTTGTTATTAAGATGTGAGCATTTACTTGCGGTTTTAGCCAGCTTTACTAATATTTAGTAATTGTGAGGACACTTTTTCTTTTCATTATATCCTTTTTCAATCATAAACTCCAGGTATTTATGACACGTGAGTAATCTATTTTCTATTCTTATCTTTTTGTACTACCTTTTTCCTGGTATGTACTATTTCCATTAGTTGTAGCTTGGAGGAACTGTGGGCAAAATGAAACTGTTCTTTTGATACTCATTTACTTCCACGAAACATAATAATGCTAGTCCATTCATAGAATGTACACTTTCTAGAATAATTCCTATAAAATTTGTGACTTTTGCCACAATACTGTCCCCTTCTCCTAGGATCGGCACCTTATGACCTTATGAGAGCACTTAACCTTTTCTGTTATGGTACGTATGCCTCTTACAAAACATTTTTTTTCCCCACATATCATCCTATCTCCACATATTTAAGTCTGCCCTTTATACTTATTGATTGCCAGGTACACCCTCCTTATACTTTCTGAGTAAGCCTCACGGTTCATTACCCTAATATACATTTCTATGTATATCATAATTGAGTTTCTTGTGGTAAAATAATAATTCTATCTAAAACTTCACATTAATTCTCTCCTCTGCTTATCAACTTCTATACTTTCTATAGATACTATGTCTATGTATACTACTTACATCCCACTGTCCTTCATTTCATCAGAGTTTTTATTGCACTGATGTTGCTTATGCCTTTCTCTTATTTATCCATTACTCATTACTACTTTATAGTCATTCATTATTTTATGGGCACCTCTCCTTATGTATATTCGATGTAGAGCCATCATAACTCCCCATATATGTGCGCATGATTCCCTATGTACACATCTTTCCCCCTACAACACCTGGCGGTTCTCACACCGTGACAGGCTTTGTCTTATGTAATTTAATGTTTGCGTAGAAGTGTATATTTGTAGATGTGTGTTCGTGTAGTCTGGTTCTTCGGCCTTCTTATCTAAAGATAAGATGTAGGTTATTAGTAAGGACGGACTTCAGTGATAGATGTTTGAGAATTGGAAAGAGGGAAAAAATAGACAGATCCTCAAGATGAGAAGTAAGAAAGGAAAAAATAGATGTGGTTGCTAGATTCGAAGAAGAGAAATAAGATAGCCCCAAAGACAGGAAACCCTTCCCACCCCCCTTCCCCCAGTATCCCTACCTGTCAGGCACTAGAGTGAGAAGCCGGAGAAGGTTTGGTGTTAAATCGTCTCCAACAGAACGGACTTGTCCCACCTTCACCGTCAGGTCCCCGAAGGAAATCCTAGCGACCCTATGGAAACAGCAAATGATGTAGAATCGGGCACATTTGTTTGTAAGGGTTATTTGAAAGGTGTGCTGTGTGTTAATCATGATTTATCTGTTGTTCTTGTAAATCATGCTCTTATCTACAATACCCACCCCTTTCAAAATTTGTAAAAACTCTCCCATCTACATCACATTTCACAAAATGTATAAAATACTCTATTCAAAGTAGATAATCTATACACTATGGTATCACAATTGTTCGGCTATTCACATATTATTATATTTTCCACAAATATAATACTCTATTTAGTTCATTTCATCTAGATATCATCTGTTTTCCTGTGATTCTCTTAAGCTGTTCTCTATTTTATGGTCATATCCAGCTTTTTAAGCAATGTGATTGTTGCATAGTTTTAGACTTTAAAGGAATTCGGTGCAAGAAAACTATTTTGGAAGAAACGCCGAAAACAACTCTGAATCCGACAGTCGTCACTCTGCATGTTAACTCAGAATGTCCTTGGGGGATAGGTGACTCTGCCCAGGTCTCATGGATCTGATAGTAACTTTTCTTTCGCACCGGCAGACCAGTAATTTTCTTTAAATTTCTTTTGAAAATCCTCCAAAGAGGAAAATTCCCAATATTTACTGTACCCATTCTAAGGCTACCCCTAGAAGGTACCCCACAGCAAGTTTGATCTTCTTAGAATCTTCCCAGTTTTTTTGTAATACTTGTTCAAACCTTTTTAAGAAATGGGTCTGATGTTCATCTCTGTCCGGCTTAAATTTAGGGAATTGTTTAGATAACCCTGAATTAGCTCCCCATTTAAACCAGTCACAGCTTCACTAGTTAATACGACCTTAGGTGAAGATACCCTTTTTTCTACTTTATCTTGGATAAGCTTAACCACTTTCCACATGTCGTCCATACCCTTCCTGGTACCATTAAGTTCAGAAGAAGGAATAGCCAATACATTCCCGGATGTTACTCTCTCAGTAACTTTTCGATCTATAATTTCCCCAAATTGTTCCTCCAAACTAATTGCATTTATAATATCAGAGTTAGCTATTTTTTCTTTGAAATTCCTTTTTACGTTTTCTACCCGTGTACTGACACCTGTAATTTGTGATTGAATGATTGACATTAACTCATTCTGCTTATCTACATTCTCTTGAAAAGTATACAATTCATGTCTTACATTATTTTACTTAATATTGTACGTATTTTCAAAAGAGCCCAACTTTTCAATAAGTTTGGATTCTATGTTATTACGTTTGTTCTCAGTGTTAAGCTCTAACCTTGTTGACAAATTCTGAAAGGTATCATTCTGTTTCTGACTAAGGTCAGTAAACGTTTGATTTGTATGTGTAGTCACAGAGTTAGTCAACTCATTTTTTAGATCTACTTTTAAAATCTCTACTTTAGTAGTTATTGCGTCAAACTCAGTCTTCAAAGCGCCCATGCCTTCCCGCAGATTACTAAATTCTTCACTTCGAGAGTCGACCTTGGCACTTAACAAACCCAAATTTGTTGTTTGAATATTTAGAGTTTCCCTCTGAGCATTTAAAGCTTCACTCTGGGTATTTAAAGTTTCATTCTGGGTATTTAATTGCAAATCTAATGAGTTTAACTTAAGACTTTGAGCATTTAATTGAGAATTTACCAACCCTAGAGTTGCACTCTGAGCTTTGATTAATTTTATCAACTCAGCCCAGTCAGGCACTTCTTTTCTAATTTTCATGGCCATAGCTGGGTCTTGAGGTTCCCCAAACTGTTGTAGATTTTCCATACTTTTATATGCTTTAGCTCTTGTTAGCATTTAAAACTAACTTTAAATATGCAATTGCATAATAAAAGTTCTCTTAACAGTATCTGGTAGCAGTTTGTACTAAAGTAATTAAGTTTTGTTTTGTGCTCACCCGTCATAGAATTCTCGTTGCGTAGGTGAGCAGATGTGGAGGCAGAACAGCACTGGTGAACAGCAGTTGGTTCTGGCGGTGTCGGATGTAGGTTGGTTTCTGCGTCTGCGTCCCTGTGATGTGTGTCAGAGCTGTATACTTCCTGCACTGGATCTTCTTGGTTGAAGCATTCTATGCGTATTTCTCCCAAAACAAATATGTCAAAATCTTCTTTGTTGTTTTTATTGTTGTGAATTTTTCATGTCTTCGCTGTTGTTCATTCAAATTTTGCTTCATTGGGTACATAAACATATTCCAATGTCTCAGAGTAATTCCTTTATCGTATTATGTTTGGTTGCTGTGGCAACACACAACAGCTTCTTTTCTCGTATTTGCCAGAAAATTCCTGGTTTTTTCAGTCCTTTCAGACAGGTCACCACGTTCTAACATTCCGATGACTTAAAGTGTGAAAGTAGACATACAAACTTTCCTTTTCGTGCACAGGATAATTCACACTTTCAACATAAATATGCAGCTTTCTGTAAGTACCTCGTACTGTCGAACATTAGAAACAAAATGAGTTACAGTTAAAAGAAAGTTGGCTTGACTACCATGACTTTCTTAAAATGAATCAGAAAATATGTCTTGCCTCTCTCTACCAAGGCTGAGTCAAGAGTCTACAAGAGTTCCTTTTCAACTGTTCTTGTTTCACATAACAATAGTCAATGACACAATAAGCACAGAGCGGCCTAAAAACTCCATGGTTCTTCCTTACACATGCACTAAAACTTCTATGGATTGCCCGACAGGTACTTGTCGGTGCCGTTCGACCACCGCGTCTACTTTCTTCCTGCGACTGATTTCTAACATGCACACCCAAACGTGACGCGCAGTAGGTAGGATTTTACCATCCCACACTCGTATCTAGAATATTGTGTGTTCGAGATGGTAGAAGGCTGAGTGGTGAGTGGTTCTAGAATTTACACAGAAATTTTCGAATCACTACAATACTGTATGTCGGATTACACAGAGACAGAGCTACACAGCTTCAAATGCAAAATATTTCCACAGATAATCTAAAAGCCACCGGGGGGGGGGGGGGGGGACAATGGTTTCTACAGTACATAATACACATTTACATTACAGATAAGTGCCTAACTTGGAGAAAAATTCTTTCCCGCAAACTATTTTTTGAACTTTGGTAACACAGAAGTCATGTAGTTCAAATTCCAGCTGATAGCATAGGTGGAGAGCATTTCACAACTTAACCATCATAGTGCCTGATGTGTCAGTAGGCACATTGCCCAGGTGCAGAAATTCTTTTCCCACTGTAATTTTTGTCACATACACTTCAACTCATGGCACCAATGTCCAACAATCACTATCTGACAAAATAGTTTTAACTTTTCTGTGTACTTTCACTATTGTCAACACACTTCTTATGATGGCGTTTTATCCTTTGAGGTGTGATTTTGAGGTATCTTTCAGATTTTTATTAATGTATGTAATACCTAGTATGACTTTCACAGTAAAAGCTATTAAAAGGACAGATTTTGCTGTGTCAAGTTTCCACTTCCTACAGCAAGACAAAACCTAAGCATACCGGCATTAGTGAACAAACTTAGAAGAAATATCACGTAATCAAACTTTCATTGTAGATAGATATATGTCAAATGTAAATCTAACAACAGAAGGGCATGGGGCAAGGCTCACCAGTTTGGCTTAAATAACACAGATTTTTTTTAAAATACTAGTAAAATATTTTAATCAGCTTCTTAATTGTCCACAGCCAAACCATGAGCTTGAACAGTCAAACACTCATGAAAATGTATAATAAGGTTTACCCCCAACTATCAAAGAAATTGAAGAAGTTATTAACACTTTTTTTTTTTCTGCGACGAGTTGCATACAACATATTTTTCAAGATTATATAAACAGAGTAGAAGCAACACAGGGCACTAGGGAGATTTCAACCCGGATCTCCCCTTTGGCAGTCTTAACACCATGACTAGATGACCATGACTAAAGTCATTAATACTGGTCGATATTGCACATATTAAATTTGTAACATTCCTGTTTCTATTTTTCTTCTGTTTTCCACAGTTCAGCACACCTTCTTCCTGTTTTCATGTTTAATCTGTGTTCAGTTTTTACGGACTGTCCAATGGGCCAACTTGCCACTAAATCTGATGAGGGTGCAGTGGGGAGTTTCCCTTGTTAGTTACCTCTTAAATGGAAATTCACTCTTGCACCTTTGACTGCACATTTATTACAATATCCGCTATTGCCATTTCAACCTTTTGGTCATTTTCACATGGCTATAGCTGCAATCAGTGTATACATCAAAGACAGATATGCCACTGTTAAAAATACACACACATTTCGCGTTGAATCTCCCCCATGTGGTAACATCAATGTGTTCATCAAACAACTGAAGTAGGGGTGTTAGGAGGGATATGTCTCGACCGTTGGGTGCCATGAGTCGCCTTCTCAAGTCTGGCCAAAGATCAAACGTCTTTTCAAGTACCAGACCCCCAACAGGTGTTCCCAGTGTTACCATTAATGGCGTGTTATCTACCAAAGCAAATATGATTGCTGAGCATTTTGCTCGGGCCTCTGCATCGGAGAATTACCTCCCAGCCTTTCACACACTCAAGCGGTGGCTGGAAGGGAACGTCCTCTCATTCACTACATGCTGCGGTGAATCCTGTAGCACCCCATTTACAGAGTGGGAGCTCTTGAGTGCCCTTGCACATTGCCCTGACAGCTCCTGGGTCTGATCTGATCCACAGCCAGTTGATTAAACATCTATCACCTGACTACAAGCGATATATTCTTGTCATCTTCAACTGGATCTGGTGTGATGGCATCTTTCCATCGCAATGGCGGGAGAGCACCATCGTTCCAGTATTCAGTCCTGCTAAAAACCCGCTTGATGTTGATAGATATCGGTCAATTAGCCTCACCAATGTTCTTTGTAAGCTGCTGGAACATATGGTGTGTCGGCAGTTGGGTTGGGTCCTGGAGCCATGTGGCCTACCGGCTCCATGTCAGGGCGGCTTCCGCCAGGGTCGCTCTACCACTGATAATCTTGTGTCCCTCAAGTCTACCATCCGAACAGCCTTTTGTAGACGCCAACACCTGGTTGCCGTCTTTTTTGACTTGCATAAAGCATATGACACGACCTGGCGACATCATATCCTTGCCACATTGTACGAGTGGTGTCTCCAGCGTCCGCTCCCAATTTTTATCCAAAACTTCCTGTCCCTTCACACTTTCCATTCCCAAGTTGGTGCCTCCCATAGTTCCATCCATATCCAGGAGAACGGAGTCGTGCAGTGCTCTGTATTTGAGTGTCTCTCTATTTTTAGTGGCCGTTAACGGTCTAGCAGCAGCTGTCGGGCCCTTTTTCTCACATCTCTGTATGCAGACAACTTCTGCATTTCGTACTGCTGCTCCAGTACTGGTGTTGCTGAGCGTCACCTACAGGGAGTCATCCACAAGGTGCAGTCATGGGCTCTAGTCCATGGCTTCCAGTTTTCTGCCATGAAGACAGGTGTCATGCATTTCTGTCGGCGTAATAGCGTACATCCAGAACAAGAACTTTACCTTAATGACAATCCGCTCACTGTAGTGGAGACATATTGTTTCTTAGGTCTGGTTGTCGACACTCGTTTGACTTGGCTTCCTCATCTTCGTCAGCTTAAACGGATGTGTTGGCAGCACATCAATGCTCTCCGCTGCCTGAGCGACACCAACTGGGATGCAGATTGCTTCACGCTGCTGCAGCTCTACAGACCCCTTGTTCAATCCTGCCTTGACTATGGGAATGTGATTTTTGATTCGGCAGTGCCCTCAGCATTGCATTTGCTTGACCGATTGCACCATTGCGGAGTTCGACTAGCGACAGGAGCTTTTGGGACGAGTCCAGTTACAAGCATACTGGTGGGGCTGGAGTTCCTCCATTGAAGATTAGATGTGCACAACGGCTCACCAGTTATGTTGCACACATTCACAGCTCTCATGAACATCCTAATTACTGTCTTCTTTTTCCAACCACGGCAGTTCACCTCTCGCATAGGCGGCCCAGGTCAGGGCTAATGATTGTGATTCGCGTAAGATTGCTTCTGTCTGAACTGGAGTCATTTCCTTCACCACCTCTCCTCAAAGTCCATTCACATATACCTCCGTGGTGTAGCTGTAGGCCGAAACTTTGCCTGGACCTTCCGCGTGGCCCTGAGGACTCCGTTAACCCTGCGGCATTCCGCTGTCACTTCCTCTCAAATCTTGAAGTGTTCCGGGGCTGTGAAGTGGTTTACACTGACGGCTTGGTGGCTGATGGTAATGTTGGCTTCGCCGTTGTCCACAGAGACCATATTGAACAACATTCCTTGCCCGATGGCTGCAGTGTATTCACTGCAGAACTGGCGACCATATCTCATGCACTTCAGTATATCCGTTCATTTCCCGAGGAATTGTTTGTTCTTTGTACTAACTCCTCGAGCAACCTACAAACTATTGACCAATGCTACCCTCACCATCCTTTGGTGGTGTCCATCCAGAAGTCCATCTATGCCTTGGACCTGCCCTGGTGTTTGTGTGGACCCCAGGACATGTTGGCATCCCAGGCAACAAACTTGCCAACAGGCTAGCCAAACATGCTATGCAGAAACCGCTTCTGGGGATGGGCATCTCTGAACCTGACGTGCGTTACGACTTACGCTGCAGGGTTTTTCAGCTCTGGGAGATGGAATGGCATAACAGTATGTGCAACAAACTTCATGTCATTAAGGAGATTATGAATGTGTGGAAGTCTTCCATGCGGACCTCTCACAGGGAATCAGTTGCCCTCTGCCGGCTCCAAATTGGCCACACTTGGGCAATCCACGATTACCTCTTGTGCCGTGAAGACTCGCCTCAGTGTCGGTCAGCGCCGGGTTGACAGTGGTGCACTGTCCCACTTTGACTGCCCAGCAACAAAATCTTGGGTTACCAGATTCGTTGCCGCTCATTTTATCTGACAACACCTCAGTGGCTGATTTAGTTTTATGCTTTATTTGTGAGAGTGGATTTTATCATTTGATTTAAGCTTTAGCTCATGACTTTTGTCGGTCTGTGTCCTCCACCCTAGTGCTTTTAGGGTGGAGGTTTTAATGTGTTGCAGAGTGGCTGGCTTTTCTTTTTTAATTCTCATGGTTGGCCAGCTACTGTAATCTGCTTCCTTGTTTTACTTTCTTCTGTTTCTAGCATCCCTCTGTTGTTTTCTTGTCCTCTTTTGTTCCTTTTAATGTTCATTGCCTTTCCTTTGTTCTTGTGGTTTCTCCTTTCTTTCCATTTTGTGTTTAATGTCTCTTCTGTTTTATTCTCACACTTATGGCATTGTTTTATTAGGAACAAGGGACTGATGACCTTGTAGGTTGGTTCCTTCCCCCTCTTTTAAACCAACCAGCCAACATTTTGCAATACAAACATGAAAAATCTTTATTAAAATAGATTAAAAATTACTCATGTGTTGCAAATACAACATAAAAAAAGCATAAAAATGAAGTGAGCATCTATGGCATTGTCAGCCTTTGTCACATAGACCCTTTGTATATAAAGTATAAAATAAATCATCACATTATGAGAGTACCTCTTAAAACACATAGATAAATGCAGTGCTCTTAACTGACTTTACAGTTACGTAAAGGACAGGATAAGAACCCTTGAAACTAAATTTGGGCATAGTGCCCGTGTCAGTAATGTACATGTACTGGTCAGAGCTGGTGGTTATCAGCTCCAACATATTTACGCAATTTCCAAGGACTACATTTAAGACATGTACAGGCATCCTGATACAAAACCTGTTCCAGCATAGATAAGTAAACTCTTGGGTGTCAATCAAGGTAATGTGAAACGAGGACAATCAGACTTTATTCACAGTGGTAAAAAACATATACATCTCAGTAAGCTAGAAAATACATTCAAATGCTACACAGCTATGAAAACGTATACAGTAACACAGCATAGTTACAAAAATTCCCAAGTTGTTTGTCAGCGCACAACATAATATCTCTTGTATTGTATTACTTGAAGGATGGGATGTGAAGTGTGACGCTCTTGGGGGCATCATGCCACAAAGCATGCCATAAGGTGTGATGCCTGCATGAGCTCCATACTTCACATGTTGTCTTTTTAAGTTACACAATACTTGACATACTACACAGAATCCAGAAAACATTGTAACATGATAACTTTGTGCTGTGTTGTTGTATATATCTTCATGACCATGTAGCATTTGAATGTATTTTCTAGTTTATTGTGCTTTTTACTTCTGTTAATAGTGTCCAATTGTCTTTGTCGTCCCATTACTGGAAAGTTAATATGTACGCTGCGAATTGTTTTGAATCAGGATGTCAGAATGAGTCGTAGCCCCTTAACCTAACATTTTTTTCTTTTCAAATTATATTGCAAAAAATAACATTTTTATTAGTGAAAAATGTCCTTTAATGTATGAGATTACATGTAGATGTCTAGCTTTTAAAGCTTAAAATAATGAGTTACAAAGTTTTGAATCTCGCCAGTAATAAAATCCCGAGTATACTTCTGCACTCGACTTCAACTAAATTGTTGTGAAATTTGAAGGTGGGAAGAGTATATAAAGGGTCTGTACAAGGGAGATGTACTTGAGGACAATATTATGGAAATGGAAGAGGATGTAGATGAAGATGAAATGGGAGATACGATACTGTTTAAAGAGTTTGACAGAGCACTGAAAGACCCGAGTCGAAACAAGGCCTCCGGAGTAGACAACATTCCATTAGAACTGCTGATGGCCTAGGGAGAGCCAGTCCTGACAAAACTCTACCATCAGGTGAGCAAGATGTACGAGACAGGCGAAGTACCCTCAGACTTCAAGAAGAATATAGTAATTCCAATCCCAAAGAAAGCAGGTGTTGACAGACGTGAAAATTATCGAACTATCAGTTTAATAAGTCACAGCTGCAAAATACTAACGCGAATTCTTTACAGACAAATGGAAAAACTAGTAGAAGCTGACCTCGGGGAAGATCAGTTTGGATTCCGTAGGAATGTGGGAACACATGAGGCAATACTGACCGTACGACTTATCTTAGAAGAAAGATTAAGAAAAGGCAAACCTATGTTTCTAGCATTTGTAGACTTAGAGAAAGCTTTTGATAATGTTGATTGGAATACTCTCTTTCAAATTCTGAAGGCGGCAGGGGTAAAATACAGGGAGCGAAAGGCTATTTGCAATTTGTACAGAAATCAGATGGCATTTATAAGAGTCGAGGGGTATGAAAGGGAAGCAGTGGTTGGGAAGGGAGTGAGACAGGGTTGTAGCACATCCCCGATGTTATTCAATCTGTATATTGAGCAATCAATAAAGGAAACAAAAGAAAAGTTCGGAGTAGGTATTAAAATCCATGGAGAAGAAATAAAAACTTAGGGGTCGCTGATCACATTGTAATTCTGTCAGAGACAGCAGAGGACTTGGAACAGCAGTTGAACGGAATGGACAGTGTCTTGAAAGGAGGGTATAAGATGAACATCAACAAAAGCAAAACGAGGATAATGGAATGTAGTCGAATTAAATCAGGTGATGCTGAGGGTATTACATTAGGAAATGAGACACTTAAAGTAGTAAATGAGTTTTGCTATTTGGGGAGCAAAATAACTGATGATGGTTGAAGTAGAGAAGATATAAAATGTAGACTGGCAATGGCAAGGAAAGCGTTTCTGAAGAAGAAAAATTTGTTAACATCAAGTATAGATTTAAATGTCAGGAAGTCAAATCTGAAAGTATTTGTATGGAGTGTAGCCATGTATGGAAGTGAAACATGGACGATAAATAGTTTGGACAAAAAGAGAATAGAAGGTTTCGGAATGTGGTGCTACCGAAGACTGCTGAAGATTAGATGGGTAGATCACATAACTAATTAGGAGGTATTGAATAGAATTGGGCAGAAGAGGAGCTTGTGGCATAACTTGACCAGAAGAAGGGATCGGTTGGTAGGACATGTTCTGAGGCATCAAGGGATCACCAATTTAGTATTGGAGGGCAGCGTGGAGGGTAAAAATCGTAGAGGGAGACCAAGAGATGAATACACTAAGCAGATTCAGAAGGATGTAGGTTGCAGTAGGTACTGGGAGATGAAGCAGCTTGCACAGGATAGAGTAGCATGGAGAGCTGCATCAAACCAGTCTCAGGACTGAAGATCACAACAACACAATGAAGTCCTACCATGTATTTCACAATGGTTTCCTGTGAACATAAATCTTGGAGGAGCTGGGTGCAGCACAGTGGATGTGTTTATCTCATACCACAAAACTGTCTAAACGTCGTGTCTCTATATCTCTAATGAAGTAACATCACATTCTTCATTTTCTGAGCCACTAAATTCGATGTTAAATTCAGGAGCTCTGTAGCCATCCTTTTTTGAAAGCATTGCCCAAAACAGCAATATAGGAGTGAGTCTGAAAGCACATGTTTTGTTGTTGAGTATGCAAAGCAGCACACAGTAATGATTATACCTAATGGCAGTTACCTCAACCAAAATGCAACAGCCAGGCTGCAAATGTAGTACTAGATGCTCTCCAATGGCTGAACATTTGACTGTCAGTGCTGAAATTGATGTAAGCGGGTCTTTATTTTTTTTCAGTTTTTCGTTGAGTTTCCAAAATGTACATCAGGAAGCACAAATTTAGTCTCGTGGCTTTTTATCTAGTTTGTCATATAATGATAAAATTAGTTAAGAGTGTGTTTTATAATGTGCTCTCATAACATAATTATATATTTTATACCTTATACAGATTGTGTATGAGACAAAGGCTGGTACGAGCCATATAGACTCAAGTCATAATTATGCTTTTTATTGATGCTGATTACTACTTTGCTTTCAACATATGAGTAATTTTTTGTCTATTTTAACTTGGATTGTTTATGCCAGTACTGTGAAATAAGTGTATTTTTGTCAGTAGTGTGTCTAACCTTGATGTATATGTTGTTTTCAGATGTAATTACTCGACAGTGACCTAAGGGACGAATTTGCTATAGTGGAAATTGTAGTAAGTGTGGAGTCAGTGGTGAATATGAAGTAATTTAAAAAATCCACAATTAAATTAATGATCTGTAAGAGAAATTGGTCTGCAACAGTGACAGTGGCATGAACATGTGGCGCTGGGGTGCATGGCAGTGACTCCCCACAGAAAGGTAGTCGCATGAGTATCTTAAACCCATTGTTCCTGGACTGCTATACTGCACTAAACACTGCAAAGATGGCAGTGGCTAGCTAGAGCCCCACAGCATGTGACAACCCACTGCTGTGACAGTGAATGGCCTCCCAGGTGCCAAATATGTTTGCTTTTCTTTGAATCGGCTTGTGGCTCATGTTCAGCAAGAAAGTTGAGACAGCTTTATGTAGCTGACTAGCTCCTCACAGCTTCCATTAATAAATTCTACAGAAGAAATTAGGTACAGTATTCACCGGCCAATGTAAATGGCCAGGTGGATATGTGCCCCTCATCTGCAACCAGTTGCTCATAGGACAGACGAGTGGATAGGCAGGGTGCAAGGATTGGATCATGACATTTAGATAAATGGTTAAGAGGAATTTGGAAAAAAGAGACTTCGGTTTGTTGGCAAAACGAGGTAAATTGAGTAGGGACTAAAGTGCCTCAATTAAGTGACTTGAACACAGTAACCAGACTTCATTAGGAGACGGAATTTCAGGGAACTATGAGTGGGAATGAACCAAATGCACTTAGGAAATGACCATTTGGTCAGGATTAGTAAATCATAGAGAGTTCTTGGCTCAATTAGATTCACAGGAGTGTGGAACCCTGTCACACAGAGTGCCACATCCCTCCTGATGTATTATTTGGTAAAACTGTGCATTTAGCATATGATATTCAGGATAGTGGTAACATTCTATTTGCTAAATATTCATATTGTTATTGAGGAAAACAATTGCAATGATTGGGAAGTGATCTATCTCCAATAACTTCATCTTCACGTGGGCAATAAACAAATTCTCTTTCCTTTCCTTAGCAAGTAGTTTCTAAAGCCGTATTGGCTTGTGATTTATATTAAGAAAATACAATAATCCATATGAAATGACAGAGTCCTTGAAACAGCCATGGAAATTTACATTCATGAGCAACTGAATTAGACAAACATTCATATTAACATTTAATACCTCTTTTTACATTGATGGTGTTATTACTGCATGGACTCTTTGAAACTCTGGAAGAATTGGGAGCCATCATGATTTGTGACTGCCTAGCTGCTGCTCGAATCTAGTGTGTGCAAAACTGACTTGGTGGCATCCTAGAAATGCTCAGTAGCATCAAGGCTGGATGATCTGATGGGCCTCACCAGCATCCTCAAGCTAGTAGAATGTTCCTCAAACCATTCTTGCTTAGTTTCAAAGCTACAGGTGGTGCATTGTCTTCTTGAAATTATGTGATGCCTGAAGAGTGCTGTACACAGACAAATGGATGCACATGGTTGGGTGATGAGTTCTTGTGTTGTTGGCTGTTAGGAGACAATGGCAGACATATTGGGCTCCATTTCATCCCATGCTCCACCACCTACCTGAATGATACTCAGTTGTAAAGTGAGATGCATCACCTTCTGTAGTTTTCTGTTTACCCATACCATGTTGTCAACATATACAACAACTATCCAGGCAACTTATTTCCATGATTTAAGCTGCCAAGGGCAGTGTTCCTGGGCCCTTGCCAGTCTCTGTGGTTTGTGGCATGTGATGATCAGGAGTTCACTTGTGGCATGGTGGGTTCTGTACCCCTCAGCAAACTAGTGGTTCTGAGTGATATGGCTGGTCACCAGCTGTTATTGTCCCACAATGAATTGATGAGTGATATTTGGTGCAGTGTGGTTTATCTACCTGTAGATACAATCCAGAATGACCTACAGCAACATGACTAGTAAGCATATTTTTGCCCATGCTACTTGATACTGGAAGCAGCAGCTTTTTCCGAATCAAGCTGCTCGCAGTAAACTCAAGATTGTGGTACATAAGCCCATTGCCTGCACAATCTTAAAGATGGAGTGTTCCGAATGTCAGGACCGCCATCTGGTTGCAGCCAAATGTGCTGATTTGCATCTCATGCACTTGTGATAGACAAGGTCTGATTTCAACCCAGTCATGTGACATCCTGGACTTTTCCCTTCTGCCATGGTTACGAATGTAAACCTCCCCAAGACACAGAAACGACTCTAATTCAGTTCCTCGTGAGATTAAATACATATTTGTTGAGTTATGTTGTGAAGTAAATATTTAATTTGAGGATTACAGACTCTTAGGGACACATTTAGCAATGATATTTGTAAGTTTAATATTTTTTGACATCTAATGAGACCTTCTGATGAGAAGTGTTGTTTGTGATGCTGAAGGATTACTTTTATGTAGGCTGAAGGATTACTTTTGTGTTGTGGAGGCCCATTTCTACCTTCTATTACCAGCTAAACTTCTTTTGTGGGGGTAAAACTGTAATAATAAAAATTGGGGGTTTGAAAGTTCCTCCTCTTAACACTTGTTTATGCTTCACATATCTTTTCGAATGCTTTAGTTATCTGAATCTGATGCTTTTGTCTTCACACAGATGCTGTTTACAATGAATCCATGCCAGCATCCAATTGTTATTCTGAAAGATGTTAAATATGATGACTTGAAAATAATGGTAGATTTTATGTACTATGGTGAAGTTAACATCTCGCATGAACAGTTGCCAGCAATTTTGAAGGTGAGTGTCTTATATAGTTTTAAAACAAAGTTTAATGTTTATTTAATAAGAAGATTAAAAATGGAAAATCAAATATTTCTTGTTAATGTCTTTCTTAACCAAGTTATACCAAACATTTAACAAATTGCGCACTGTAAATATATTAATTATTTATTTATGATAGTTACCTTGGGCTTGGGAAAGGGGGGAGTGGGGGTTGATGTGAGTAATAGGGCAAAACAGGAAAATTCATTCATTTTCCACACTTCCATCTTTGATTGTCTCGTATATTTCTCAGTATAGTGACAAAATTTCCAGTCCAGGGTTTCTCATCTTTGCCAAATAGATCAAATTTTAGCTTTTGCAAAAAGCAGCTGGGTAAACTCTCTTGTGACAATATTGTGGGAGATACCTTTTGTTAAGAAAAATATTTGTTATTTCTTGTGCAAAACTGTTATTATTGTGTAGGTCAAGTTCTACATAAATATTTAGGGAGTTGCTGTGCTATGTGAAATTATTGCTGAAGTCACTTAGTGTGATAACTGCCTGCAAGTGGAATATGAACAAAATGATATGCCCAAGGAAACTTTCTTCATTGATTTCATAGAACCTGGGGAAACCAATGATAAGCATTAACTAACACCCCCCCCCCCCCAAACATCCCCCCTTCCCCCCAGGGGGTTCACAGTTCGTTTGTGAGTTTGTGCATGGTGTACATAGAGTCCCGAGCTATTGCAGCTCATTCTTCCTTCCCAGTCTGAATTTCCTTCAGTGTCTTCCTTCACCGCTGCCCTCTCCTCTGCTCTCGGTGTACTGATTTGTATAAACCTGGCTACCCACCTGGTTCGTTGTATTCCTTGCAATTTTGTTCCTTTTGTCTGTCTTCTTTCATCCTTTTTGGTCCCCCCTTGGGGTTTGACTTCCACTTCTAAATTTTCTGTCTTTAGTGTGAACCATTTGGAGAAGAACTCCTACCCTAGTCTTTATGACGTGGATTCCTCTCTCCCTCCCCCCACCCCCAACCCCTCACTTCCCTGTCATAGCCCCACTCTGCCCCACTAGGTCACCAGCATGTGTAGCCAATCCACATGGTGGGGCTGTTATGTACCCATCTGGCTGAGCCCCCTGACAACACAGGGATCACACTACTGATACCTGAGCTGTTGCCTCCCCATGTATGCTAAGGAGTGCTTGCTTGTCATCCTGGAGCATCAGAAGTCCTGGCAATGGCCACTGTTCCAGATGGTTCTTGTGGGTGGGTGGCTCCCGTGGGGAGAGGCCCTGGCTGTAATGGATGGTATCAGGCTGGATGCTTGGCGCATTAAAGGCATGAAGATACAAAAATCTGGTCGTTCCTAAATGGCCATCTGCTCAAGTGTTAAAGGATCATTGAATGCTGCTTTATGGGAACCGGAAGCCTGCCTTTCTGTAGTAACATCCTGGGAGGAGGGCCAGGCTCACCATCTTAAGATGAAACACTTCCCCTGCTACCTGGTCTGTACTAGTAAATTCACCGCCACAAAGCCATTGCTTTTTGTGGAGAATATTGAGGACGAGTTTGGCAAAGTGGAGTCTCTCAGTAAGGTGTGGTCGGGCTCCATGTTGATCAAAGCTTCTTCTGCCACCCAATATGCAGCTCTTCAAGCTTGTGATCGTCTTGCCGATGTCCTGGTGTCCATTACTTGTCATCAGTCTTTGAATATGGTCCAGGGAGTGATTTTTCATAAGGAAACTGAAAACTGATGAACTCTGGACTAGCCTGGAGCAATGCAGTGTTAATTTTATTTGGCGTGTGCAGAAGAGTCTTACAGACAAACACACTGATGCCAAGACCTTGACTTGATTTTGATTTTATTTTATCTGGGAAGCAAAAACATCGATCAAGCCCACTGCTGCCCGAATCGAAACAGAATGTATTGTGCGGTATCGTTCCCTGTGTCTCTAGTAAAGCCAACCACTGCCTCTGAACAGTGCAAGGAGATCCTTTACCAGTGCTTTGCTAGACACAGTTTCTTCAGATCTTGTTGATTCGAATATTCTGTGACTTTTTTAATCTCCAATGCCTCTCATTCGAAGATCAAATGTGATGCGGTTTCCTTGCCCACACCAATCGTCCTACATTTGGGGTCTTCTTCTATTATCCCCATTGTATGTAGGTGTTTTTCTGATATTACCATGGACTGTCAATAGTCCAACAATGAGTTTCATTTCTCTCCCCAGGATTGAGATACTTGTCTTAGAACATGGCTTCAGCATCAATACCTTGCCTTTTTTGTGCTTTTGGGTCTTAGCCCAATATTCTACATGCTGTCTTCTTGTTCACTCTCATAGTTTTATTTTGATTGTTGACTTGGTGAATGTCAGGACAGGTTCTGGTCCAATAAAAGGTGTCACAGCTCCTATCCAGGTCAACCTATTGGCTTGCTCATTACCACTAATCCCTGAGTGACCAGGGACCCACAATAGGGTTACCTTATTGCTTTCCTCTAACTCCACAAGGACTTTGTGGCATTCTGCCACGATCTTTGATCTTGTTGCAGAGGCTGCCAGTGCTTTCAGGGCTGCTTGGCTGCCTGAATAAATGAAAATGCTATGACCTCTGTAGCACCTCCATAAATTCTTATCCACGCACACCCTGATACCAGATATTCCTGCTTGAAACACAGTGCCCATCTTCCCTAGAGAGATTGCACTCTCCAGCCTTTGCTGCACTTCTTATACCCCAGCTCCAACACTTTGGTCTGTTTTCGAACCACAAGTGAACCAGACTATGTCCCCAGTACGATGTCAAATTTTCTTCTCCCAGAGCTCTCTTCTTCCAATTACTACATTGAAAGGCTTGTTGAAGCAGCTGGGAGTTGTTATATAGTTGGCAGGCATTCCTCCAACCATACCTATGTCTACTCGTTCAGTATTTTAGTGTGAGATCCTGGATACCCCAATGATTGCCAGTGTGCTCCATCTGCTGCCTCCATCTTTACCCACAGGTTTAATGGGGACATGTCCAGCGTGGTTCCCATCCCAGCAGTGGGTATGCTGCTAATTCTGCCTGTAATGGCTAAGCAGGCCAATCTCAGCATCTTAGCAAGCTTCTTAGCAGCTACCCGCTATTCTACCTTTTTCCACCACACTATAGCCCCATAAGTGATCATAGGTTAACTACTGTTGTATATATCCAGTGCATACTCTTTGAGCTTAATCACTGGGTTTTACCACAAGCTCTCCTGGTACTCATTAGAGTACCTTTTGCATAGGAACAGGTGCTCCTTATGTGAGGGTTCCATGATTTTCTCATTCAGGATTAACCCTAGATATTTCACTTTCCCTTTCACTGGTAGTGTTTCATCGAGAAGTTTGAGATTCTGAAATGTGTGTTGGATCTGCTTCCTCGGAAATAGTACAACAACAGTATTCTTAGGACTGACCCTTAGATCCTCTTTCCTGCACCAAATTTGCACAATGTTCAATGCTCCTTATGCCATAGCTCTGACTGTACTTGAAAATTCGCAAAGATCGTCTGCGTATCTCTGGCAAAAGTGCTGTCTAGAGTTTAATTCTACAATGGGTTCATTCACCACAAGGTTCCACAGTGGAGGGGCCATGACTCCTTCTTGTGGATAGGACAGCCTCTGGTGGTGTTGATTACCATTTTTTATTGCATCGTGGTGGCTTCTACCTTTCTACCACTAAGAATGGCTCTAATCCACCTGCAAATTGTGGTCTCCAAGCCATGCACCTCTGCTGCTGTAACCATGGATTCGAAGGTCGTGTTGGTAAAAGCTCCTTCCATGACCAAGAAGATGGAGAGGGCTACTTCCTGAAAGTGTAGTGCTTTCTCCACATTCCCAACAAGTTGGTGAAGTGCAGTTTCACCTGATTTTCCTGGCTGGTATGCATGTTGGTTAATGTGTAGAGGGACCCTAGTTAACCTCCTCTTTCTAACATGCACGTTGACCAGTTTTTCTAATGTTTTAAGAAGAAAGGACAGACTGATTGGTCTCATATCCATGGCCTTGGTATGATCAATTCTCCCTGGCTTTGGAATGAAGACAACCATCACTGCCCTCCAGACACTATAAATGATTCCTGCTGCTCGGCGATCCGTAAGTAACCCTTCACAGGGATCTTATTAAGTTCACTCCTGCTTGTTGCAGGAGCCCTGGAAAAATTCCATCTGGGCCAGTTGACTTGAACGGTTTGAATGTTCCCAGCGCTCATTGGATTCATCTATGGTCCACACCGTCTCCGACAGATTCCCAGTTCTCCCTTCAAATACCTGAAAATCAATATCTCCCAGGTTATCTTGTCCTGGTCTGTGTTGTCTGTCAAAGGACATTGAGGAAAATGAGTCTTGAGGAGTAGTTCCAGTGTTGTATACTTCCTCTTTCCTTAAAGTTCCTCCTGGATTAGTTGGTATCCTAGTGAGGATTATGTGAAGTCTGGCGTGCACAGCCATACCATCTATCTCCTCACAGAATACCTTTCATGATGCCTGCTTTGCTTGCTTGATTGCAAGATTGTATTTAACAAGGGCCTCCCTATATTCTACCCATTGTCCTTTCCTTCTTGTGAGGTTAAAAGTCTTTGTACCTGTTCGTTCTGTGATTCCAGGTTGTTGTCCCACCAAGATTCATTCCTATTCGTGCACTTCTTCGTGATTGAGCAGTTGTCATGGTATGAGGTCATGATGGCAGAGGTCACTGCCTCTGCTACCTCCTCAAACTCTACTTCCAAAGCTGAGCTGTTTCACAGAGGAAGACCGCACTGCAGTTCCTTCTCTAAATCCTCGCATGAACGAAAAAATGGCTGACATCGAAATAAGTGTCCAAGGAATAGAAAAGCAACTGAAATCACTCAACAGAGGAAAGTCAACTGGACCTGATGGAACACCATTTCGATTCTAAACAGAGTACGCAAAAGAACTTGCCCCCCCTTCTAACAGCCGTGTACTACAAGTCTCTAGAGGAATGGGGGGGGTTCCAAATGATTGGAAAAGACACAGATAGTCCCAGTTTTCAAGAAGGGTTGTCGAGCAGATGTGCAAAACTATAGGCCTATATCTCTGACATCGATCTGTTGTAGAATTTTAGAACATGTTCTTTGCTTGCGTATCATGTCATTTCTGGAAACCCAGAATCTACTCTGTAGGAATCAAAATGGATTCCGGAAACAGAGATTGTGTGAGACCCAACTCACTTTATTTGTTCATAAGACCCAGAAAATATTAGATACAGGCTCCCAGGTAGATGCAATTTTCTTTGACTTCCGGAAGGTGTTTGATACAGTTCCGCATAAACGAAGTAAGAGTGTACGGAATAGCAGACCAGCTGTGTGGCTGGATTGAAGAGTTTTTAGCAAACAGAACACAGCATGTTGTTCTCAATGGAGAGACGTCTACAGACGTTAAAGTAACCTCTGGTGTGCCACAGTGGATTGTTATGGGACCATTGCTTTTCACAATATATATAAACGACCTAGTAGGTAGTGTCAGAAGTTCCATGCGGCTTTTCGCGGATGATGCTGTAGTATACAGAGAAGTTGCAGCATTAGAAAATTGCAGCAAAATGCAGGAAGATCTGCAGCGGATAGGCACTGGGTGCAGGGAGTGGCAACTGACCTTAACATAGACAAATGTAATGTATTGTGAATACATAGAAAGAAGGATCCTTTATTGTATGATTATATGATAGCATAACAAACACGGGTACCAGTTACTTATGTAAAATATCTTGGAGTATGCGTACGGAATGATTTGAAGTGGAATGGTCATATAAAATTAATTGTTGGTAAGGTGGGTGCCAGGTTGAGATTCATTGGGAGGGTCCTTAGAAAATGTAGTCCATCAACAAAGGAGGTGGCTTACAAAACACTCGTTTGACCTATACTTGAGTATTGCTCATCAGTGTGGGATACGTACCAGGTCGGGTTGACAGAGGAGATAGAGAAGATCCAAAGAAGAGCGGCGCGTTTCGTCACAGGGTTATTTGGTAAGCGTGATAGCGTTATGGAGATGTTTAGCAAACTCAAGTGGCAGACTCTGCAAGAGAGGCGTTTTGCATCGCGGTGTAGCTTGCTGTCCAGGTTTCGAGAGGGTGCGTTTCTGGATGAGGTATTGAGTATATTGCTTCCCCCTACTTATACCTCCTGAGGAGATCATGAATGTAGAATTATAGAGATTAGAGCGTGCACAGAGGCTTGCCGGCAGTCATTCTTCTCGCGAACCATACGCAACTGGAACAGGAAAGGGAGGTAATGACAGTGGCACCTAAAGTGCCCTCCGCCACACACTGTTGGGTGTCTTGCGGAGTATAAATGTAGATGTAGATGTACTGGTTTCCGTATCGAAGTACTGACTTCTGATAGTCTTGAATTGAGGTCTCTCCTAGTCACTTCCCAGTCCATTTTCCTGGGATTCCTATAGGACATAATCTGTCTAATTCCCATTTCAACCTCGAACTTAATATACACGGGATCTGATGAGGATGGCTCTAAAGCCACGTGCCATTTTTTGACATAACTACCCATCAAAGTGGAAACGAAGGTTATGTCAATTACCTCTTCCCTTCTTATATTTCTAGATGTAGTTTCCTTGCCCTGTTGAGGATCTCTAAGGTATTAGCTAGAAGAAATTCTAGAAGGTTCTCACCTCTGCTGTTGGTGTTGATGCTGCCCCACACTAAGTTGTGCACAGGCTTCCATCAGTCTCCTCACCTCCTTGCGAGGAGGAGGAGGAGGAGGAGGAGGAGTAGTAGTACTGTCCTCGTAAGGAAGTTACGCCATTACAAATTACCTCGTGATACCTTCCTCACGTTGTCACATCCTGATGGTCACTAAATCCCTACAACAAAAGTCCACCATGGGCATGAAGGGGATTCCATTTTTTGCATAAATGCACATTCTGGAGTTTCTTATATTTCTAGCATAAACCAGCTTACATCCAGTGCCATTGAGGCTCAATACAACCGCTTTATATAAGTAGGGTTCCTGAATGAGGGCCATGTCCACTTCGTGTCTTCCCATAAGACGATTTGGGGCAGTGGTGACCACTTTACTGTGTTGCAGGTTTATCTGCAGCACGTTTAGTCTCCATCTTGCCACCATTGTCACTTCTGATGTCTTTGATTACCCTGATGGCAACCTGCGAGAACTGCAAGATAGTCTCAGGTCCTGTTCCTTCATTGCCTTCAGCGACTTCTACCACAAGGGTTTGGCCGTTTGGTACAACCTTCCGGTTGATTGCCTTCCAATCCTCTGTCAAGGCTTTCGGGTTTTGAGACCCTGTTTTCTCAATCAGACTTTCTTTAGAGGTGTCCTTAAGGAGTTTTGGCACTCAGATTAACATCTTTTCGGTCTTGAAGAGCTCAACCACTGTCTTTACCAGCAGCTTCAAATCCTCCCAAGGTAATATTAAAGGCACCCGTTCCTTAAGCCAGTCCACTGCACACACTCACAGACAAAGATAAGAGCACTGTGATTCAGATAGAATCGTCTGAATATGGGTCCTGGACCAGTGTCGTCCCCCCCCCCCCCCTCCCACCCCACCCCTCCCAATCTTCTCAGAGAGAGCCATCTGCATGACCTGCTCCTGCTGCGAGGTGGCCTTGGCTAGTGGATAATCACCATCCTAAAACCCAAGACTGCAGTACTATAGGTCTGTTTCCCTATTTCTTGCCTCAGCTTTTTTTTGATACGCTTATCCTGAGAAGTGGGAGTCTTAGATTCCTTTCTTGTTCTCTTACTGTGTTCCCTCTATGTAGAAGGGGTTTGTACACCCCCTTCGCCCTGGGACAGTCTTTTCTTGGAGGTTTTGGACTCAACCCCTTACCGGGACCTTTATTCTGGCTTTCGAGGGAGGTAAGCTCCCAGAGGAGGTGAAGGTTACGTGTGACCAATGTAATGTTAAGCCATATGTCCTGCCACACATGAGGTGCTTTCGGTGCTTGCATTTTGGGCAGATGTCTTCCCGCTGTATGGCAGACACACTGTGAGGGAAGCCCTCATGTTCTGCCACCTGTTTGTGTAAATTGTCATGGCCACCACTGTCCACTCTTACCAGATTGCCCACCTTACAAGAGAGAAAAGTAGATCCAAGAGTACAAGTCACTGAATCGCCTGCCTTATGCTGAGGCTCACCAAAAATATGACCGACTCCACCCATTGTCAATTTCTTCTGCTTTTGCTTCTGTTGCATCCTTTCCCCCTCATACCCCTTCCTTACCCCAGCCCCACCCCCCTCCCCCTCCCCTGCAGTTCCCACACCCTCCTCTCCAGCCCACTGGTGAAGGGGCTTCTGCCATGGAAACCCCCCACCCCCCTCTCCCCCACACTCGCATCTCTCTCTGGTGCCACCAGAGGTGCCATCATCCCCCTTGCAACCTGAGTCTGACATCTTATTTGTGGATGTCACCCCATAGTGACGACTACTGACCAGGTGACATTGACCTCCCCTCAGCTTAATTATGTCTAACTTGGATCCTCGCCACATGATAATCGAGTGGTGAAGTACAACAGCTTGTTTCCTCTTATTCTGTGTTCTGTCTTGCTCTTCAAGAAATGCACTTCTGTGATGCCCACTCTCCAGATTTCATGGTTATTTGACACTCTGTCGGAACCGTGTCAGTCCCGGGATCGCATCTGGAGTAGTCTGCACTTTGGTTGGCGCCAGTGTCATTAGAGACAGGATCCCCCTTCATACAATCTGGAAGCAATAGTGGTACCAGTGCGAACAACCCCATTGATTACCATTTGCAATGTCTTATCCCCCTCCAGGTAGGCCATTTCCTTACATCGACCTGCTGCCTTAATACAGCAACTTCTGCCCCCCCCCCCCCCCTCCCCACATCTTCTCATGGGGTAGTTCAGTGCACATCACCCCCTGTGGAAGAAGTGACACTTCGATGGGTAGTGGTCTTCTAATTTACCAACTTATTACAGACTTTGATTTGTGACAGTTCCCCTACCCACTTCAGTGCCTTTCGCCTCACCTTTTCTTCTATCGATCTCACGATCTCGTACCCTGGTGTCATGTCTTCGCTACACAGGTCACCCCAGGATCTTTGTGGCAGCGACCACTTTCCGGTGATTCCGTCATTCTCCTCCTGCCGCCAGGCAGACAGGCCCTCACATTAGGCATTCCGCAGAGCCAGTGGCCTTTATAACATCTTCTGTGCACTTTGTCACTTCTTTCTCGGATTGCATTGATGTGGTCGTGCAAGATCTCTCTCCCACTAGTCTTCATGCCACTGGCACTGCTATCCTCCTATCCACAGGTCCCCTTCGTCATCGACTGGTACCGTGATGGACCAGGGACGTAGCAGTCACTATCCAGGATCACCAGTAGGTGCTGTAACAATTTAAACACCACCATTCATAGACCAACGTTATTGCTTTCAAGTGTCTCCCTCCTAAGGCTCTCTGCCTTACTAAGCAGAGTGAAAAGGAGTGCAGAGAGTGCTGTGCTTTCTCCCTGTGGATATATGCCTCTTCATTGCAGGTTTATTTCAAGCTCCGTAGCCTTCTGAGCAGCCAGCAACAATTAACTTTCCAGGGTCTTGTCCTACAGGGTGCTCTGGTGCTCAGTGTACTGATCCATAGGTCCTTGCAGAACACCTGGCAACATGCTTTGCTGTCACGTTGGGGTTCTCTTCCTATCCTACTACCTTTTTCTCAAAGAAAGGACGAATTGAAGAAATACCCCCGCCCCCCCCCCCCCCTTTTCAGCTTCCACCAAGCTGAATCCTATGATGAACCCTTCACTGATTGGGAATTCTTGGAGGCTCTTATCTCTTCACATGACACCGCCCCAGACAAGATTCCATCTACAACCAGGTGATCCAACACTTGGACATTGCCCAGAGGCAACATCTACTCACTATCTTCAACCACATTTGAATCACGGGTGCCTTCCCCTCGCAGTGGCAAGACAGCATAGTTATCCCCGTCCTTAAGCCCGGAAAGAACCCAACATCTCTCAACAGCTACCAGCCAATTAGCATGACAACACATTTTCTAAACTGCTGGAAAGAATGGTTAGCTTCCGATTATGTTGGGTACTTGAATCTCGGATCCTTTTGTCCCCGTATAAATGTGGCTTCCAGGAAGGACAATCTACAACTGACCACTTACTCATACCGGAAACAGCAGTTCGACAGGCTTTCACTGACCGCCAACACCTCATCGTGGGGTCTTCTTTTACCTATATGAGGCATACGACACGGCTTGGTGCCATCACATTTTAGTTATTCTCAATGACGGCTTTATTTCCGCAACCAGTGCCTAGATGTTGTAGCACAGTGCTGTTTTGTCTGCCCCATATTCGCCACCTGAAAACTACATGCATGCAGAAGCCAAATACTCTCTGCCTCCTGCACCACAAGTCTTGGGCTGCAGTCCGTGTTACTCTTCTCCATCTTTACTGTGCTCTGGCTTTTTTCAGACTAGATTATCATTGTCAGATTTATGGCTCAGCAACTCCCACTCTGAAACTATTTGACCCTGTTTATCATTATGGGATGTCTGGCTGTCAGTGCCTTTTACACTAGTCATGTTGACTGTCTCCTCACAGAAGCGTGGACTGCTCCTCTACAAATGTGGTGGAGCCAACTCTGGTTTCTTATGCTATGGCCATTCGACGATGTATCCCATTCTCTTTGCAAATGAGGGATGTCTCTCTCCTGATACCTGCTCTTGGAATGCATCTCACTTCCCTCTTTCAGGATCTCCTATCTCCTTTCACTGGAAAGTGCCCTGTGTATTTTCTCCAGCATCATCCCTTCGATGGTGCCTCGACCATAGATTAGGACTGATCTATTCCAGGGTCCTAAGGTCTCTATCACGCCAGTAAGATTGCAGTGTCATGTAAGTTGCATCCTTGAAGAGTTCCAGAGTGCTATCATCTTCTGCACTGATGGTTCTAACATGATAGATAAGGCAGGATGCACTTTTTCATCTCTTACTGCCATGGAACGTCATTTACTGCTAGGGTCATGTTGTGGGTTCACAGCAGAGCTGAATCATCAGAGGATCATCCATTTTGTTACTCAGGCCTCCCACCACAGTGTTTTAATATGTACTGACTTAATGAACAGCTGGCAGGGTATAGATTGATTCTACTCTCATCACCTTTGGTCTCTGCTATACATGAGCTTCCCTATGCCCTTGGCCATGCTGCCTGCTCAGTTGTCCTTTTCTGGGTCCCAAGTCATGTGGGCATCTCAGCAAATGAACTGGCTGACCATTTGGCTAAAGAGGCAGACACTTACCCACCATTCCTTTAATGAATTCAAGTGCAGATATGTGGATACACATCAAATCTCTCTCTGCCCAAAAGCGGAATGAGATCTGGTGCACTAGTGCACTCAGTCATAAACGTCACACAATAAAGAGGACTACTGAAATTTGGAGTTCTTCCTTCTACTCTTCTTGGAAAGAATCCTCTGTCTTATGCCGTCTGTGCATCAGTCATATTAAACTCAAACCTTGTTTTCTCTTGCATAACAAGCCACCCCCCCACAATGTGGTTGTGGAGCCAGACTGACTGTGTACCACATATTGGTGAATGTCTCCTTTTGGCCCTTCATACTAAGTATACCTTCCAGATTTTTTGTCTTTAATATTAGCAGATTATCCACAGATGGTTGAACTGGTCCTCAGTTTCCTTCATGAATGTGGTTTTTATTTTCAGTTGTAAGATTTTGCTTTCCTGTTTGGTGTCTGGAACCCATGACCACTCTTTTATGCCTCTGTTTTTCCAGTTTTTAGATTTGACCTATCCTTTTATGCCTACTTCTGTGTGTGTTTTTAGCTTCCTCACTTTATGATGTGATCCCTCTGACTGGTTCTGTCCACTTTTAGTGGACACCTCTGTCTTAGGCACGTAACTTTTGAATCACAGGACTGATGACTTCGCCATTTAGTCCCATATCCCCGTCAGTCAATCAATCAGTCATTAGGTAACAGTTATTACAAGTGCAGCTCCGAGGAGGAAATAGTTATTACCAGTAAAACTCCAAGGAGGACACACATGAATGAAATGATTCACATGCTTCAAGTTAGGTTCATGAGACACAAGATCAGATGACTTTGAGAATATAGTAAGGATGTGAAGTCTCCATGTGCTCCAGAGCAGCTAAACTTGTTCTGTGGAATCGAGAAGACATGGAAATGTTTCTGGGAAATCTCTGTCAACATAGTTGACACATACTGTATGTGTGGGTACAAAGCAACAAGGGCTGCTGGAGTAGCACCATGATCAACTTAGGAACCAACCATATTCCACATTGTCTGCTGGGCAAAAATCAGTTGAATGTAAAGCCTAGGAAAGCAGTCCACACACCATTCCAAAGAACACTTGCATATTCTTGGAGACCAGGATGGGGTGTCATCCTGCAGTGTGTTGGTTTCAAAAATATCTCTGATGTAATGTTTGGTGTTCAGATTTTTATCATTGTGCAGGGCACTAGATTGGATGTTCTATTCAGTGATGCCTCGAACCACGATATTTGGTGCTTGTATGCTATGCTGCTCAATAATGCACACTGCTAGTTTTGCAGGTGCCACAGCAGAGCTCAAAATATACAGTGTGGTCCATTGATCGTGACCGGGCCAAATATCTCACGAAATAAACATTAAAAGAAAAAACTACAAAGAATGAAACTTGTCTAGCTTGAAACCAGATGGCGCTATGATTGGCCCACTAGATGGCGCTGCCATAGGTCAAACGGATATCAACTGTGTTTTTTTTACATAGGAACCCCCATTTTTTATTACATATTCGTGTAGTACATAAAGAAATATGAATGTTTTAGTTGGACCACTTTTTTCGCTTTGTGATACATTGCTCCGTAATTGTCATAAGCATATGGCTCACAATTTTAGACGAACAGTTGATAACAGGTAGGTTTTTTAAATTAAAGTACAGAACATAGGTATGTTTGAACATTTTGTTTTGGTTGTTCCAATGTGATTCATGTACCTTTGTCAACGTATCATTTCTGAGAACGCATACTGTTACAGTGTCATTACCTGTATACACAACATTAATGCAATAAATGCTCAAAATGATGTCTGTCAACCTCAATGCATTTGGCAATATGTGTAACGATATTCCTCTCGACAGCGAATGGTTTGCCTTCCATAATGTTTGCACGTGCATTGACAATGTGCTGATGCATGTTGTCAGGGATTGTTGGTGGATCACGATAGCAAATATCCTTCAACTTAACCCACAGAAAGAAATCTGGGAAAGTCAGATCCGGTGAATGATATGGTGCTTAGATGACCAATCCACCTGTCATGAAATATGCTATTCAATACCGCACGCGAGCCTTGTGCTGGACATCCATCATGTTGGAAGTACTTCGCCATTCTGTCATGCAGTGAAACATATTGTAGCAACATCGGTAGAATATTACATAGGAAATTAGCATACATTGCACCATTTAGATTGCCATCAATAAAATGTGGGCCAATTATCCTTCCTCCCATAATGCCGCACCATACATTAACCCTCCAAGGATGATGATGTTTCACTTTTTGCAGCCATCTTGGATTTTCCATTGCCCAATAGTGCATATTATGCCGGTTTACGTTACCGCTGTTGATGAATGAAGCTTTGTCGCTGAATAGAATGTGTGCAAAAAATCTGTCATTGTCCCGTAATTTCTCTTGTGCCCAGTGCCAGAACTGTACACGACGTTCAAAGTCGTCGCTCTGCAATTCCTAGTATGGGTGCAATCGTTGCTGATGTAGCATTCTCAACACCGACGTTTTTGAGATTCCCGATTATCGTGCGATTTGCTACTGATGTGCCAATTAGCCACGACAGCAGTTAAAACACGGACATGGACATCATCATTTGTTGCTGGTCGTGGTTGATGTTTCAATGTGGCTTAACACTTCCTGTTTCCTTAAATAACGTGACTATCGGGAGAACGGTTCGGACACTTGGATGATGTCATCCAGGATATCGAGCAGCATACATAACACACGCCCGTTGGGCATTTGAATCACAATAGCCATACATCGACACTATATCGACCTTTTCCGCGATTGGTAAACGGTCCATGTAATGTATCACGAAGCAAATACCATCCGCACTGGCGGAATGTTACGCGATATCACATACTTACACATTTGTGACTGTTACAGCGCCATCTATCACAAAGTGAAAAAAGTGGTCCAACTAAAACATTCATATTTCTTTACGTACTACACGAATATGTAATAAAAATGGGGGTTCCTATTTTAAAAAATGCAGTTGAAATCCATTTCACCTGTGGCAGCGCCATCTAGCAGGCCAACCATAGCGCCATCTGGTTTCCCCCTTAAAGCTAGATGAGTTTTGTTCTTTGTAGTTTTTTTTATTTGGTGCTTATTTTGTGAGATATTTGGCCCAGTCACTATCAATGGACCACCCTGTGTAAAGCCGTTTGGGTATGTGTGGTGTTCATTTGTGGGGCTTTGGATTCAGTGTGTGCCAGTCTGCTAGAAACCAAATAAAAGAGAATATGTTTCATTGCTTTACAGCTACAGAAGACTTAAATGTAATATTACTGAATTACCTGATGCCACAGGGAAAGATATGAAAGATATATTCTCATTTATTAACATATTGTTACTTTTTTGTGTCCAGGCAGATTTTCAGCCATGTTTTCTGACCATTGTTGTCTCTTATAAAGTTTTTGTCCCAATATTGGGTAATGTCAAAAGCTACGTTGCTTCCTAAACGTAGATAGCTGAGGATGGACTTACAAGGAATGTTAGAATGATCTAATGTGTTTGCCACATACTGCACTTGCCCACAAAAATGTTGTTGTCTTTAAACCCCCACATTGAAAAGATAATCTTTTTTGGTGCAACACTAGTTCATAGTATGTTGAGCGTCTTCAAAGTTTCACCAGATGGAATTAATTCTTGTGGTAGTTACTCTTTGGAATGCTTGATGTCTATATTGTTCATAAAGCTGCTTCTGCATTCTAATTGTACTAGAAACTTGTTCTCTGCATGGTACACTGCATGTTTTTCATCAAAGGTCTGTTTGAACTTTTCCATATATATTATTACTGGTGCTAAATACAAAGAGCAGAGAAATGTGCCGGTCTGTCCAATTTATCTAGAGGTCTAGCCTTCATGCAACCAGCTGTTGAATGCCGGGTTTCCTTCAGAATGATGCCCATTTTTCCTGTATGCCTTACCAATTTGATATTTGTTGGCTGAATTCCCTGATGTTTAATGGGCTCAAAAAGTGTATTGTTTCTCATTTAGAAACAGCAGCTATTTTTGTTTCGGGCCTCAAGCAGTTTTTTGCACTTACAAGCCATTAGCAGTTTTTGTAAATTATTCAGTAACAAGTTGTCCCAGACCTTTTAAATAACGAGCATTTAGTTCAGCGCACACTGGACTACAAATTAAAACCATGGTCACCTAGCTGAATGTATTCCTTAATATATTTTTAATGGCTCAAAAGTGATTGGCCACAAATTGAAAAACAAAAATCAATTTTTGAGCAGTGTTTTTTCAAAGAAGGAGTAATTTCTGCACCTTGATATTTCTTGTGCTATTATACTACACAGTGTAGTTGCTTTTTATACGGTATCAGTGGTGAGAAGCTTACAGTTAAAAAAAAGTATTTTCAAAATGATTTTTTTCATTCTTTGGTCTGCAGTATCTTTGTTAGGTGACCAGATAAAAATCTGAAAATTACGCACTTAAGTAACCTTTATGAAATGAAACATCAGTATAAACTTCAACTTTGGGATTTAATGGAAAGTTATGATATATACCAAGATGAGTCAAAAATACATTTCTTAATATCTGTAATGTCTGGAATTATGTGTGTCAATTATACAGAGTGAGTCACTAACTATTGCACACCTACAATAACTCTGAAAATATGATAGTAGCTGAAAAGTTCGTGGTACAAAAGTTGCACGGGACAACAGGGGCCATAATATGACATTGGTCTTTTGTGCTAGGTGGGGTCACGTCAGAGATATGAAGGCCAACCTTATGGGATGATTTAGTTTGGTACTAATTATGATGTTTAACTGTAAGGTCTTTGAAGGTGAACCAACGTAAAAAAGGTGGCATGAAAGTCTGTTTACAGAAGGTGTTCGAAGTGATGGCCATTGGTATCAATACAGTGCTGCAATCTTCTCATTAAGGATTGAGCGGTATTCCTTATCACTTCAGCACTTATCAAAGCACATGCTCTGACAATTCTCTCTTGCATATCTTCAGGTGTAGTTGGAATGTCTCTATAAATAATGTCTTTTACGAATTCCCACAAGAAAAAACCCCAGATTTAGTGTGAACTAGTTTTTTTAACTCATTAAGATGAATAACTGTTATTATCCCTCAAGAAATGCATATATTGAACATCGTACATTGTGTCCACAATATATTTTAGAAAAACATTTGTTTCTATTACTTTTCAAGAAATTTTTTGTCTGTTACAAAGTGATTTTCCACATCTGTTTAACACACTGTTTCTTCTTTGGCTATTTTCTGCTTCTGCCCTCAAGCCCAAAGGAACAGTAATTAATAATGATATTCTTGATTAAACAGACTGCAGAACTATTGAAAGTCAAAGGCTTGGCAGAGAACTCGGATCCAGGCTTGACCAAGCAGGCAAGTGGCTCATCTGACCGTGCAGAGTTGTTGGCACCCGGAGATTCTGCCTGGGACAGTGCAAGTCGCCGCAGCCCGTCGCCTTTATCAATTGCAGCCAAGCGGAAAAGGCTGCGAAAGTCATCTACAGGTTCAGGGTCTGGCTCCACAGGTAATTCAATCCTTGCAGCTATGGAAAGTGTACCGTAAAAGTTGAAATTGCAGTACTTCTCCTGCAAAACACTGTTTGCACCTTACTGTGGGCTCACTTCCTGTTGGTGTATTTTGTATTAAGACACTGATTAACTATAGTTTTTTCAGTTTAAAAAAATGCATTTCAACTTTTTTCTGAAGTATGGGATGTTAAACTCCAACCAACCTTCTTTTGCCCTTTTATGAAATTTGATGGTAAGCCCAGTGTTGTAAGAACGCAATGCTATCACCAATACAGTGTTGCAACTGGGTATTTATTTTTAACCAAACACAATTTTAATTGCAGATTCTCGAGTCTTCATAATTTTTCATGGCAGCTAATCTATTTTTATAAATGTTAGCTACAATGTCTTTGGCCTTGTCATCTCTTTGTGAATTCTCAACTGTAAATCAACACTCCTTTGTATACGTGCTAATATAGTAATGTAATTGAAAGGAATTTATTAGGTAAGTGAATTTTAAATTGGTTTTAGGAAGTCAAGAGTCAAAATAGTCGTGTCCAATATGGATGATATACACAGTGAACACTGCATTTATGATAAAAACAGGGAACATTTGCGGTGCAGGCTAAACAGGGAACATTTGTGGTGCAGGCTCTTGACTGGGCTATTGGTCTAGCTGCAGGTAGAGTAAAGTGTTTCTTTGCTGTTGCATTAGGAGGGGGGAGTGGTGGGGTCTTCGCCGCAGGGAAGATCCTTAATACTTACGTGACAGCAGGCTATGTGGACCTGACACTGTCCTCGAGGGATCAAAAGGAAGAAAAATTCCTGCCCCCTTACAGGGCTTAGCCTGGGACCTCCAGTGTTTATGTCTACTATCCATTTCATAATGACTGACACTTGACTTTGAGCTCATATTCTGATTACATCGCATGATGAATGTCAATATGTCGTATCTTCTTGGACTCATAAAAATGTTTACTGTTATTTTGTGTATGAATATGACACTTTAGTCAAAAGGGGAAAATATATGCAGTAATATTTAAGAGACGGCATGCTTTTTCATGCATTTTTGGTGAGTGTCAACTTTAAGGACTCATAGAAATCAGACTGTAATTAGGAGAGAAAAATTTCCCTATGTGTAGTTTAAAGATACAATCATTCTCCACTTGCAGGCAAACTTTCATCACTTTCCATTTGGCCATTTTGTCATGATAATGGTTGATGTAAAGTACCGCAGTTTGGCAAATGGTGATGCATATGAGCAAACTGTAACACCTACAGTGCCTCTCGGTGCTGAAAAAACAAAAATAGCTCCCAAATTAGCTCCCATGTCCTTAAAATATCAATTCACAAAATGACCCAAGTCCCTCCACAAGTAGTAATTACAAAAAATAAATAAAAAACAAATAAGGGGGAAATATCTACTATAGAAAGCAAAAGAAAATAAAAGGAAAATTTAGAAACATGGGAAGGGGGAAAACAGTAGAAAATATTAAAATATTAGTTACTCCAATTCGTAAGAAAATCAATTTTATAGTCATAGAACGTAGGTCTGGGACATCAAAGATAGTGTTTATTAAAGTATAAATAGCCATACATTGTAATTATGACACTCCAGTCTCTAGTCTGTTTTAGTTCGGAAGTTATTTAGGACATACAGCTTTAGAGAACAGTTAATTGGGACTTTATTAAGCGGGGATCAAGAATAGATTGTGACGAGATTGTTTTTGAGGATTGTCAATTCAAGACTTTAATTTGGACATTTATCAGATTAGATAAGCAGAAAGGTAAATAGTAATCTCTTTGGCTTTAATGTCAATTTGTGTGAATATTTCAAAAGTTTTACTGAATTGAGAATTTTAACTGGATTTGGACTTTGAATTGTGATAGTGGGAAACTTTAACTTCACGCGACTAGTGATCATAGTTAATGACAGTTGGTGGATATTAAATAGAAATAACTTATTTACTGAAAGTGACAGGATATTATCTAACATCTCTGAGGCTAGTGGGAATACTATTTAGACATCTAATTAAAGAACTTCTTTGAATGAGATCGTATGAGTGAACCTATTTATTAATAATTCTTGTCAATAAACTGACGTTGTTAATTTGAAACATAATACAAATCCTGAACATTAATTTAACTTAGATTAATAATGTTACGGTTACGTGATCTATACCTAGAACAAACTAGTGATTCGTAACTAAAACAATTGAACGAAAGGTTAAAGTATTGTAGTCTGTAAGCATTTGTAGTAAAGCTACTAAAGATTTTTTTCTCTCAGAGTTGGGAAGACTATATGTGTAGTGACCCACGTTTAACATTGGGTTTTAAAAGTAATCAAATTGATACTTAGCCGGGAGTAAACCCCTTCAATGACAATCAATGTGTAAAAAATAAAATCAAACTTTCACATATTAGGCGAAAAAGCGAAAGCAGAAGAAAGGCTGCTACAAAACACAAATTGTAAATGCAAGCTCTGTTGTTGCCTTTCACAGCTGTTATATTTTTATGCCTATAAATCTACATAAAATTCTAGTATCACGTCTTTAATTTATTTGCCGATTTGTCTTTATGCACTGCGTGCTTGCTCGTGTTATGTTGCCAGTCCTCAGAACAGTATTTTCAATTCTTTTTTCATTGTTGCAGTGTTTACATTGGGGCTTCTCTCATCAGAAGGAGAACAATCTTCCTCCCATTCATTGTTGTGTACTTGTGTGAGACAATCATCGTAACATAATTAGTTGCCTTGCTCTCGTGTGAAAACGTGCATCTTTTACGTAGTTGTGGAAAGTTTATGATGATCTGTGTGCATACTTACATAGAAGCATGAAAAGAACAAGGCATGGGCAGTTCCATGTCACTGCCAGTGTGGAGAACTTGTAAATGTCGTGGTGTTAGTGAAAGTACACGACTTCAAATGCGATGAAAGTAGACAACTTTAAATGCGAACATTTTATGTTAAGCTTTACCATAACTGTTATTGACATTAAATGAAACAACAGGTTTATTGTTGCCAGTCATGTTATTTGTCTCCATGATGTGTTTCAAAGGTTTAAACCACCATCATCAGGTGATTTACGTGTGTGTGTGTGTGTGTGTGTGTGTGTGTGTGTGTGTGTGTGTGTGTGTGTGTTCTTTTTGTGTTAAGAGTGTTTTAGAGGAACCTGTGGCACACTGTCTCCAGTGGTCACAGGTTCATTTCACTGTCGTAACGCATCACATGTCACGTGTATACTGTCATATTTTGTAGGGAGGAAAAAAGTGGATGAAGCGAATTTAGAGATAATAGGGGGAAACCGCATGTCCTATATCATCAAAAAGGAGTTCTGGCAGGCAACAGTAGTTTGCATTGGAAAGTTGTCAGAAGGAGACATAAGAAGGAAAATCCACAACTTCTATGTGGAGAAATAATTTACAACGTTAGCAGCTGTATTGGAAAAGTTGAAAACTGAAGTGGAAGGTTTTCATGAAATGAGTGAGACAACCCTTTAACATGCTGATCTCAAATTGGTCTTCAGATACAAGTAGTTCAACAAAATACCTTTGCTGATGGAAAATAACAGAGTAGCAGGGCAAAGAGAAGAATTCTTGTGGGAAATAAGACGCATATGAAACACTGTATGGACTATTTATTACACTGATGGGAGTTGGTGTGGTGTAAATCATCCCAGAAAATTTGGATGGCAGGAACAAAGATACCTTATGTATCAGAAGACATATAGTATAATCACAGAGGAAGTGTGAAAGAGTGGAATTACTGCAAAGGAGGAATTCAGAACACTTTCCAGTTCTGGAGTTGTAGAAAAAGGATTATGGTGTACCACATTCGGAATGAAGATGGATTTGACCAAAATGTTGGATTGTGTTTTATTAGGCATAAAGGAGGTGCAGAGTATCTTTTGAGATGAATTCCAGACACTGTGAAGAGTGGATTAGGAGCATTTGAAAAATTGCCAAACAAGATCGGAAGTTGTTTTAAATTAAGCTCCATATCACATGATGATAAATCCAGTACCACAAAGGATTCCATCATTGAATGAATGGACAGCAATAATGCAGAGCTACCATGTAATGCCACATCATAAGAGGAATTTACTAAAGCTGTCCTACTGGAACATGCATGACTGCACTTCAGCTTACAAGAATAGTTTTGGAATGTGTATTGTGCTCAGTGGTCAAGAATATTAAACATCTGTGATTGCCAATGGCACACTGAAAATTTGGCACCATTGAATTTACTTGGATATTTGACAGGAACACGGTAGGAAAGGAGGACAAGAATTTTAAGATAACTGATACTTCACAGTTTCTTTGCTTTGGAGAGTGTTCCCCAGAGTGTCTGGAGGAATTCAGTGAGTCGTGTACACAAACTTCGCAACAGTTGTGCACAAAGAGCCCACTGTCTTGAAATAGCTAAAGTACCGTTGCTGTGCCAAGTAGATGACTGTAATAGCAGCAGCAAGGCATCAGCAGCAGTGAAAGTGATTAAGATAGGTTGCCCTTTATTCATCATTCTTTCTTGCAAAATGTATTCCTTCTGATAGATTTTTCATTTACTGTTAAAATGTACATTACATTTGATATTGAGAGCTGGTTGTATATCAAGCATTCACTTGCTATTTAACATATTATTGTCCTCTGCTCACAACAACTGAATGCGGCAATGCTGTGTGGAAGTGCGACTACGAAGTTCGCATTCTTCGCTGGTGAAAATGTGCTTATCGTGCATTACATCAGTGGTAGCGCACTGATATGACAACTATGCTCTACTAAAGCCTCGCATATATTGCAGCTGCTAATGCAGTTACTTTACAAACTCGCAACTGACAGACATAGGGAGTATTCATTAATAATTATATGCAATGTAACCAGCTAAAGTTTCAATTTTACATCCATGTTTTCTCTGCCCCATAGTTACAACAGTTAAGTTCAATTTCAGCATCTTATGTTTGGCATTATAGTGATTAAGTTATTAATTAGAAAATAACAAAAATCTGCCTGAAAATGTAACAATGTTGTATCTGTAAATTGTGAAAAGGAAGTGTTTCTCCTAATGAGGGACTGACTTTTCCAATCCTTCAAAATTGACATTTACCAAAAAATGCTTAAAGACATGTGCTTTCTCATAAATATTACTGCGCATATAGCCCCCCTTTCAACTAAAATGTAATATTCATACACTAAATAAAAGTAGACATTTCGAAGATTCTGGTGAGGTACAACATGTTGATCTTCCTCATGCGATATAACCAGGATATGAGTTCAAAGTCAGTGTTCATTCATTACAAAATCAATAACAGTGCTCTGTCCACTACCCTCTCACTGCCACACATTATCGTAAGAAACCATTTCAGGGGGTCTGGACCCTCCTGTGTGTGTGTTGTTTTAAATTTAAGGAACATTTTCTCATACACTACATGTACCATAAAGGCAGTTTTGCTAGACATATTTTGCCAAATGAATTTAAACATGTCAGCAATTATTCTGAAGATTTTTTTTTGTTTTTGTTTTCATATCTGCAAATATTAAAAGAATACTTCCACTGACTTCTATGGGACTGATATACACTCCTGGAAATTGAAATAAGAACACCGTGAATTCATTGTCCCAGGAAGGGGAAACTTTATTGACACATTCCTGGGGTCAGATACATCACATGATCACACTGACAGAACCACAGGCACATAGACACAGGCAACAGAGCATGCACAATGTCGGCACTAGTACAGTGTATATCCACCTTTCAAAGCAATGCAGGCTGCTATTCTCCCATGGAGACGATCGTAGAGATGCTGGGTGTAGTCCTGTGGAACGGCTTGCCATGCCATTTCCACCTGGCGCCTCAGTTGGACCAGCGTTCGTGCTGGACGTGCAGACTGCGTGAGACGACGCTTCATCCAGTCCCAAACATGCTCAATGGGGGACAGATCCGGAGATCTTGCTGGCCAGGGTAGTTGACTTACACCTTCTAGAGCACGCTGGGTGGCACGGGATACATGCAGACGTGTATTGTCCTGTTGGAACAGCAAGTTCCCTTGCCGGTCTAGGAATGGTAGAACGATGGGTTCGATGACGGTTTGGATGTACCGTGCACTATTCAGTGTCCCCTCGACGATCACCAGAGGTGTACGGCCAGTGTAGGAGATTGCTCCCCACACCATGATGCCGGGTGTTGGCCCTGTGTGCCTTGGTCGTATGCAGTCCTGATTGTGGCGCTCACCTGCACGACGCCAAACACGCATACGACCATCATTGGCACCAAGGCAGAAGCGACTCTCATCGCTGAAGACGACACGTCTCCATTCGTCCCTCCATTCACGGCTGTCGCGACACCACTGGAGGCGGGCTGCACGATGTTGGGGCGTGAGCGGAAGATGGCCTAACGGTGTGCGGGACCGTAGCCCAGCTTCATGGAGACGGTTGCGAATGGTCCTCGCCGATACCCCAGGAGCAACAGTGTCCCTAATTTGCTGGGAAGTGGCGGTGCAGTCCTCTACGGCACTGCGTAGGATCCTACGGTCTTGGCGTGCATCCGTGTGTCGTTGCGGTCCGGTTCCAGGTCGACGGGCACGTGCACCTTCCGCCGACCACTGGCGACAACATCGATGTACTGTGGAGACCTCACGCCCCACGTGTTGAGCAATTCGGCGGTACGTCAACCCGGCCTCCCGCATGCCCACTATACGCCCTCGCTCAAAGTCCGTCAACTGCACATACGGTTCACGTCCACGCTGTCGCGGCATGCTACCAGTGTTAAAGACTGCGATGGAGCTCCTTATGCCACGGCAAACTGGCTGACACTGACGGCGGCGGTGCACAAATGCTGCACAGCTAGCGCCATTCGACGGCCAACACCGCGGTTCCTGGTGTGTCCGCTGTGCCGTGCGTGTGATCATTGCTTGTACAGCCCTCTCGCAGTGTCCGGAGCAAGTATGGTGGGTCTGACACACCGGTGTCTTGTGTTCTTTTTTCCATTTCCAGGAGTGTATTTTTTGACATATTATAAAAGGACTATAATAAAATTTGCAAATTAGTAAACTGGACGAATACTGAAAATTTTGGTTCTTTGTCTCAAATAGTTCACTTGAAAATGTTCCTCGTGTGGCAAGAAGGTATATTTGTGGGAAGTGGTGTTTTGAAGTTTTATCAATAGTTTAATCAAGTCTCAGACCATAGGAATGTCTTCCTATGTCACTACACCCGAATCAGAACAACAAAGTGATTGACAGATAGTTGTTTACAGGACAGTTGCTGTAGCAACAGCCAAACAGAGACAGAGTTTGTTCATGCCTCTATTCTGTTCACCATTGTCATATCATTCTGCTACCTCACTTGTTAGTTGCCAAAGTTAGATGCTGATGACGCTTGTGGCCAATAACATGACAGCTAAGATTCATTTTCATTGTTGCATTGTTTCCTTATGCAACTTGTTTACTTTTTGTTACAGAATGTCCTAAACAAGTTGTGAAAGTGTACTAGAAAGTGATTAAACTATTGCCACCGTGCAAAAAAACTAGTGCTGCATGATAAGACACCATGTGGATGAAACCAGAACAGATATGCCCAGCTGTTCTGCAGCAGTCATATTGTGTGTACAATAACAAATGTGAACTGACAACATTGCCCCCTCACATGCTTGAATGTCAATCACTTTATCATTTTGATCGAGGTATATACAACTCACCTATGTTTCTTCTTGTAGCTTTTGTCCTCTGTGTAGCTGGACTTTTCAAAATTTACCATTTCCTTTCATCATTCATGTTTCTCTAATTGTCTTTGAATGGCATAGTGCTGATCATCTATTTTCCAGAGCACATAAAACTTATAATATTTCCTTTGCTGTAAGTGGCAATAGCATCGTGTGATTCAGAGTAGAAAACAGTATACTTTGCCTGCCAGTCTTTAACCTGTGTGTGGATTGTCAGTGGGGACGAGACATTTGGTGTAAATACAGTAGATATCAAGTATCACAATTTGTTATACATATTATTGCATTGTACTAAAATCTGCACCTGACATACCTGTATAAAGCTAATTTTCAGACATCTTTCTCATAATTAGTTATTTTAGAAATGTCTTCATGGCCAAGCACATAATTGGAAAGATAGTGTGAAAAATATGATTTTGACCAACGATGCTTCTTTTTGCACTAGAAGTTGGAACTTCACTACTGTTAGTAGCATTCCCTGCATTACCACAAGCAACTCTCTTTATTCTGTTATATCAACAAAAATAATCAATATTGACAGTATGGTGTGATTGGGAGATTAACGGTGGAAGCCAGGTTAATATGCAAGACAGATAATATTGCTAAAACATCGTGCAGGAGTTAATAAGAGTGAAAAGCTAAGTGTGTTGCATGTACCAGATGTGGAAGGGAGACAGTGAAAAATAGGCAGGTCAGAAAATGAAAGATGTAAAAAACTAAAATGGAGTAAAGAAGTAGTAGTTACTGTGAATTAATGCTGAGACTCAGAAATTAATGTTAAGTAAGGCCAGGCAGGTGGTGAGAACCAAAGACATGTTGTAGTGCTAGTTCCCACCCCAGAGTTATGAGAAACTGGTGTCTAGGAGAAGAATCCAGATGGTGCATGTGGTGAAACAGGCACAGAGGTCATGAGTGTCATGTTGTAGAGCATGCTCTGCAAAAGGATATTGTGTGTTGTCAGTATACACCCTCTGCTGATACCCATTCATCATATCTGACAATATGGCGGTAGTCATGCTGATCTAAAAGGCCAAACAATGTTTACGTAACAGCTGATATATGATGTCATTTCACATTGATAGTATATGTTTTGCCACTTATAGGGCTGGTGTAGGTGTTGGTAGAAGGGTGAGTAAGACAAGTCTTGCAGCGGGGATGTTCACAGGGATAGGAGCCTAAGGATAGGGAGATGAGTGGAGAAAGAACATAGCTCCCCACAAGGGTGTTGCGGAGACTGAGATGGCGACGAAAAGCTATTCTAGGTGTGGTGGACAAAATCTCAAACAGAACTGATCTCATTTCAGGGCTTAATTTCAAGAAGTTATGGTGTTGTCGAAGAAGCTGATAAATACATTCCAAACCAGGGTAATACTGAGTGACAAGTGGTGTGTTCTGAAGTTGTTTTTTTGGAGGGATCAGCAATACCAGGATTGGATGTGATGGCCCAGGAAATCTGCTTATGATCTAGGCTTAAAGTGTCTGCATCCAAACAAATATATTTGCCTTGAATGCTAAGGCTGTGTGGGAGGGAATGTTTGACATGAAAGGATGGGAACTGTCAAGATGTAATTACTATTATTTGTTAGAAGGTTTAATGTGAACAGAAGTGTGTAGCTCACCTTTGGTGCGGACAATATCAACATCAAGGAGAGTGGCATGGGATTCGGAAGCAGACCATGTGAAATTTAATTGGGAGAAGGTATTTAGAGATTCCAGGAACTTTAACAGATCAGCCTCACCATGAGTCCATATGGCAAAGATGTAATTAGTGTATCTAAACCAAACCTCCCTCTATACTAACATCCCCCATGTACTCGGTCTGTATGCCACTGAACATTTCCTCAGTCAGCCACACCTGTTTGCAAGCCTAAGACATTCCCCCTTCTCACCTTAATCAACATTATACTTACTAACAACTACTTCACCTTTGAGGGGCAGATAACAAACAGCTCAGAGGTATAGCCATGAGAACCAGGATGGCTACTTCCTGTGCCAACCTTTTCATGTATCGCTTACAGGGGGATTTCCTGGGATCCATAAGTGTTCAGCCCCTGGTTTGGTTTAGATAAATTCATGACATCTTTGCCATATGGACTCATGGTGAGGCTAACCTGTTAAAATTTCTGGAATCCTTAAATACCTTCTCCCAATTAAATTTCATATGGTCCTACTACAAATCCCATGCCACTTTCCTTTATGTTGATCTCGTCTTCACTGATGGCCTCTTCTGTACACTTTAAACCTACTGACAAACAACAGTACCAGACATATTTGTTTGGATGCAGACTCCACAGCAATACACCACTCTCACCTCAGCCTTCACTGGTCATGATTACCTCACCAGTCTAGTTCAAAGCAGATCTCCTGGGCCCTCACATCCAATACTGGTACTGCTGATCCACCACAAAAACTGACTTCAGAGCACACTACTTTTCACTCAGTATTATCCTGGTCTGAAACACATTAGTGATCTACTTTGACGAGGCTATGACTTCCTAAAATGAGATTAATTCTGTCTTGAGATTTTGACCACGACACTCAGAACAGCTTTTTGTCGCCTTCTCAACCTCTGCCATATCTATGTCAGGCGCAATGCTCCTTCTGCACCCATCTTCCTACCGCATGGCTCCTCCCACTGCAACAGTCCTCACTGCAAGACTTGGCCTATGCATGCTCCTAACTCTACCTACACCAGCCCTGTAAGTGACAAAACATATACTGTCAAAGGGAGAGTCACCTGTGAAACGACATGTCATGTACCAGCTGTTATGTAAACACTGTTTGGCCTTTTAGATCAGCATGAGTACCACCAAATTATCAATTAGGATGAATGAGTATAGGCGGAGGCTATATACTGGCAACATTCAATATTCTGTTGCTGAAAACATGACAGTCTGACGTAAGTATGTGTTTCTGGATTTTCCCCTAGACACCAGTTCCTCAGAACTCCACAGCACTGCAACATGTCCTTGGTTCTTACCACCCGCCTGTCCTTAATTTACGTTAATTTCTGAGTCTCAGCATTTCTTCACAGTAGCTACTCCTTTCTTCACTCCGTCTTAGTTTTCTACATCTTTCATTTTCTAACCTATCTGTTTTTCGATGTCCCCCTCCTCTCCTACAACACACTCAGCTTTTTACTCTTATTAACTCATACATGATGTTTTAGCAGTAATCCCTGTCTTGCATATTACCCTGTCTTCCACCTTCAAGCTCTGTGCTTTTCAAATCTTCTCTGATGCAGTCCCCCCAGTCAGTATTTCCTTCTCTGTCTGGTAAGTCCCCCACACCTGTGGTTCTGGATGACTTTTCTGAAACATATCCCTTTTCCTAAACCCTCCAGTCCTCGTTCCGCACCCCTCTTTCTTCCCCTTCTGCCAGGAAGAGGAGCCGCTGGCTCCTAAAGGTTGCATAAGTATAAGCTTCTTTATGTGAGTGTTCTGCTGCCACTTGATGAGTAGATTTTATCTATCCGATTTTATTATTCTTTTACTTACCTACCTCCCTGGGTCATTGTTCTTTATAAAAACTTGATTAATGAATCACACAACCTATTAACTGAAACATACTTTACAGATTTATTAGCGGTGAAATTACTGAATAATTTGAATGTCATATTTTTTCAGACAGAATGGCACAACAAACCTGTGTTATTATAGTTTTAGTCAATAAATTAAAAATACTTTCAGTCGATCCAAGTACAAAATACTTTCATCATTTTATTGAAAAGCCTACTATTTCAGTACTAAAAAAATTCAAAAATGAAATATTATATTTGCATGCAAATGTAATATAACAGCAAATGTCACATTTAATCTTGGACATGGTTTCACAATGAAAATGGTGAGTGCGAAAAAAAGTTTTACTTTGATTTCTTCCAAACATATCAATCTTTCTTGTTGTTACATCAGTCATTCTTGTTGACATGAATGGTTGAGATGATAATATAGCTTGCATTTTGCCAAGGTATACATGCACAGTAGATCTAAAACTGAATAATCTATAAGTGACATCCAGTGTGTAAGCCGTAAACTTTTGTTTTAAATTCCTGTATGTTCTTATTATTTATATTTTTCTTCAGCCGAGAACCTTTTCAAAGCTTCATGTCTCCTTGTTGTTGTTCTTCTCAAGTGCTGGTTGTCACTTTTGGTTATGTCATTTCTCATTATAACATAATCAGAAATTAGCCTATTTGATACTATTTAAGATTTTAATGTCAAGGCTTCAGAGGTTTGAAATACATGCACCCCCCCCTCCCCACCTTAGCTTCAGTTCTAGAGTAGCACCTAAAATTAAGAATAATATATTTCCAGATCATAGGTTGGCTTAATAGAACAATTGTAACATGAAAACACTGTTGTTTGATGAACTGTTGTACCAAAAGCATACAAAACGGACAATTACAGAGCAGTTTTGTTTACATAACAGCAACGTCCAGACTTGTAACATGATTTACTGTGCTGTAAACTGTATACGTGTAAGCTTTATCTATTTGTTTGCTTTCCTCAAACTAACTGTTGCCTTTCTGTTATTGTTAACTAAACTTCTTTCCATAAGTTGTCTGTAACCAACCCCATAGTTGGTAGTTACATATTGCACTTTAAACGCAAAGTGAGTGTAGTCACATGGAAAAAGTCATTTGTGTAACAGTTTGTGAAATTATAAGGGTAGGGCTGCATGATGTGATTTGAAAGTGTGTAATTAACACCGACTGAATTTTCTGTCAGTGCTTGATAGAGCTTGACGAAAATACCAAATAGTAACCTGAAGAAAGTGTTCCCTGTTTAATAAGGTGTGTAATTGGCTACTACCTTATTTTCAGTTATCTGTTTGTTGCTTGAAGTAACTCATTAAGCACATTTTGGTTGATAGCATAGGATTTGTCTGATAAGTGTTGGTGTTAGCTAATATTCTTCAAAATATGACTTAACGGACTGCCATTTCTCCACAGATGTCCAGACACTTCATTGAAAGCGTCCAGATATTACTGATCATCCTGCTTATGTGACAAGCCCTGATCCTTTAATGTTTAAGCTCTTCCGTGTATAATTTTCCTTTCAATACTTTTTTTGCAATCACAATCCATAATGGAACACACTTTCGTGTCTACTGTGCCCTTTATTTGCTCATGTGAACTGTTTTGGTTGTTTTGGTTGGGGAGAAGTGTTTGCTGCTCACAACTTCCCTTTCTTCCCTGGATCATACTTAAAAATTCAAGTTTTGTCCCCGATTATCACACTGTCCAAAATGTTTGCTCTGCAAATATATCAGTTGTTTGAATGAGATGATTCTCGGTATTATGCAGCAGCATTATAATGACATGGCTTAACACCTAGATGGATTTTATTCAAACTGACATTGGTTGGGGAAGCTTATGATCTTGTTTCAGTACTTGGCAACAGCAAATTATCTTGTAGTATTCCTTCTGATTGTCTGACAAAACTTTTGACATCAACTTTGCTCAGTTTTCATATCATTGGTAACAATTGAATGCACAGTGGATTTCACTGAATTTAAATCTTGTGCTGTCAGCTGAACACTTCATCAGCAGTTGCAGTGTAGGTGTCTTACATTTGACATAAGACATTGCTAAAGACGTAATGAGACATCCAGGGTATTGTTGATCCTTGACTCTTCCTGACCCATTTATTGAATTATTTACTTCATTCATAAACATGTTTTCTAAACATGGATTTGTTCTAATAAACCTCATGGATGAAATCAAAATTTCTGTAACAGATTTGTTTAATGTTATCCAATTTGACAACACAGTATCTTGGCTGCCGGCAGAAGCACGGAGAGCACTTTCACTTCGGCATCACACACTTTGGAGACTAGGAAGTAACTGAGCCAAATCTTAAAGCTCTATGACATCTGTTGTTATCAGTCCCCCCTGTAGAAACTATACTTTACCTTTTCTGATCTACTGTTTACTTTTAAGTTTGTAGTTGTTTGTCGATTCTAGAATATTTTGAGAATTGGGTGGAATCCACACAGTGAAAACGAGTTAGGCTCCTGCCTGCAGCACCTGAAGCAACTGAATAATTCCATCATCAAAATATTGTGTACAAAAACCCATTCAGCAGGTAAACCCAGAACGAGTAAACATACTGTAAATTTAAAAAAAAGGCCTCATGCGAGTAGGACTCGTACACTGAGGGTTCCACACAACTTTAATGATGTATGCATATACAATTCATCCATACAGGGAATCGAGAATCTCAGTGATTTTTGTCTGTTATCAGTTTCGATACTGGCAAGATATTGATCCTGGAAATTCAAAGACCATGTCAAAATCTCTACAGTAGTTCCAGACAAACAAAAAGAAATGAGCAGGGGACTTCAGTTTATATAGGCAGAGAGAGAAGATGTATTAAAACATTTTTGTTTACTTACTAAAACATGACTATAACTTACATTATATGTTTGTGTGTAATAATGTTTGTCTGTTATGCTTTTGACAGATGATGAATGTAGTGTACATTCAAATGGCAAAAGATATTTTTATGTGATTTTGTTACAATTTAACAAGTTTCAGATTTTTTTACTTTACTTCTACTGTGAATGCTTCCTTCTAGCCAAATTTCGTGACTAGGTCAACAGGAAATATCCTGTAGGTTTTGATTAGTGAGTGTGCTTGTATAAAAGGCGGTATCTTTTGATTGCATTGACATAGAAGCTTACAGTTTTTACACCGCTAAGGGACCATGTGACATAAATTTGAACTTGGTATGCTGACCTGCTCCAGAGAAAAAGGTCTTAACAGACAAATAGACAAATGGGTGGATAAAAAAATGTCAAAAAATTTTTTTCATGTGACATAATTAGAAAATAACACGTTTTTTGATTTTTCCTTTACTTCTACTGTGAAACCTTGCATCTCACCAAATGTCATGATTCTGGGTCAACAGGAAGGATCCTGTAGGTTTTGATGATTGAATTTTGAGTATCAAACAGTGGGACATAAATGGTCCATCTTTTGATTGAAGCGACTTATAAGCTTAAAATTTTTACACCTCCAAGGACCTTAAATTTTACATAAATTTGAACTTGTTATGCGCGCGCGCGCGCGCACACACACACACACACACACACACACACACACACACACACACACACACACACGTACGTACGTACGTACGTACGTACGTCTCTGGCTGCCAGGGCCAGACTCATTATTGCACCATGGATTTTCCATTGTTCTATAAATTTGGACTTCACATGTCTACCCATTGTTGAGAAAAAGGTTCTTAACAGTTGGGTAGACAGACAGACAGACAGACAGACAACAACAAAGGGTTCCATTTCTACAGATTGAGGTGTGGAAGCCTAATAGTAAGGAATTCCAGGGTTCTGATGTTTGATAAGCTGTTTACAGAAACAAGACATCCGATGAACATTTTTGTTGGTGTACACCACTGCTTCAGAACCAGAGTTGCACTACACTTTAATGTTCATATGTCACTATTTTCCACACATTATGAGTGCCTTATTGACCTATCCGATTAAAAAATTTTGTTGAAAGTCCCTGCTTTTTAACTATTGATTTTATTTTGTGCTAATAATTTCATCTATTCCTTTAGTTGCCACTTCTTTAATCAGGATCAGTCAAATGATGCTCTTGTTGTCTTGTCTTTCTGTTTCTATTTAACCGCACTGTTATTTTTAAAGTCAGTTTTCATTATCCATTCTGCTTCCTACATAGAAAGGACTTTGTTTGAGGCGTTTTTATGCTGTATTATTGCGTAATATGATAGGGTCCCATCTGAAGATTTACGGTGAAGGAAGTGCTGTAGCCTGGGCTCTCATGCTGCTAGATCTCTTACAGCAGAAATGATTGTTACCAGGATGTGTTATTACAATTAGGGTTTAATTATTAGTGACATGATAAATATGATGATTTAGTCATCGTGCTGTTCTTTGTATAGTCGCTATTTCCTGGATTTGCTTGGACTCTTATTATTCCACCTTTGAGCAGTTTCCTGATAAGGCATGTGGCGAACAGAATCATTAATCAAAAATGTTGTCAACAAGTAGCTTCTACTAAATTACAGAACATATTAATTTAATAGAGTAGAATTGTGAGGTTTATATGATCACGACTGTCATTTACTGCTCTTTGTTCTTGGGACAGGTCTCATGCAGTGCTAGAAGTGATATTGATCAGCTAAGCTTGTAACAGGCAGTTGATGACAGTGGCAGAGCAGTAGACACAAAATGAAAACATGCTTTTAACATCACCACCTCCCTTTAATGAATTAAAGTTACGTAAAATAACTGAGGAATAAAAGTAGTATTAATTTTCTTTAAATTCTGACTAGAAGTAATTAACATTGACTGCAACATTAAAGAAAACTGGGGCTTCTTTTCATGAAATGTAGTTTCTTTGATTCTATTGTGAGTGTGTTCATAAGTTATTAAACAATTTTAGTAGCAACTTTAAAATAGCTGTGACCCACAATTAGCTTGGGAGGCAGTTCTTTTAGTAATCTGTACATTGACCGTTAAATTTAATGCTCTTTCCTTTCAGAAAAGAGTATTTGATTCATAATCGGACTTTTTAATATAAAAATGATTGCAGGATCTATCAGGACTTAAAGACAAAAGATAGCTGTACTTGAAATGGTGCATGAAAATTATGTGAACTAAAAGAAAGCTTTGTTATTTAATTATTCCACAATCTTGTAAGAAATGGGTTGGCACTTTAAATGAAATAAAAAATTAGTTTAACAATATATTTTCAAAGTAATTGACACATACAACTTACATTTGGTCGTTATTGTGACTAATCGATAGTTATGATTGGAAAAAAAAAATTGTCTGTTAACATAGTACTTTTATATAATTCCTATAAATTTAATTATTCCTGGTTCTGATTAAACATTTATTCTACACATAAGAACTAAAGGTGAACAATCAGCTAAATTAACATCAGATCAAAGCTAGTGCAATTCAGAATTGAGTGAGCAAACAAAGCGAGTGAGCTAACAAAGCGAGTGACCAAAATAAGCAAAACTGAGATCGAGGACCCTTTTACAATGCTTCATATAATCCCTTATGTTGATGGGCTATGTAGAGTAATAAAATTCAAGGAAAAATTTGTCCAGTTCTGCTGCGCTGACATAAGTCTACACAGTGTAGTTAATGTCTGGTACTGTCAACCTTAAAATTTACTTACATACTTTCTACTTGTTGTAGTTCCTTCCAGACTTCCTGAGACCAGCTGCAAAGTGTTTGACTTTTGAATAGACATAGTGAGTGTTGATGAAATGACACAATTTCAGATATTTTACATGACTCATACAGATATGATTTTATGTATATAGACTGAAATGGTGAGTGAAAATTTGTACAAAGGCTGGGAATTGCACCTGAGTCTCCTGATTACTAGGCAGATGCGTTAGCCACTAAACCACCTTGGCTCAGCGATTCATGTTCAATGCTGGAGTGTTATTGCAGAACAGGGAGAGCATTGGCAATTCTCTTCATCTGCAAGGGATAATTTAAAGTAGACTGATGCCTGATGTGGCAGTGAGAATTTGGGTCAAGAAGGGAGGCGTGCCATGGTAATTCGAGCAGTTGTGTGAACTGCTGTGCCAAAGCGGCTTAGTGGCTAACACACATACTTTGTACTCAGGTTCAGTCGAGACATACACATTTGGCTCTATCAGTCTGTTGTCTGTTTTTCCCCTTACTTTTGTCTGCTTTCTTCCTTTCATTGTCAGTTCTGTAATCTATTAAGGTGCTGCTTTCATCCCCCCCTTTTTTTCCCAGTGAAATTTCACTCATTCAGTGAATGTGTCCTCAGGATTTTGTCATAGAAGAACTTTGCTACGTGTCATCCCAGTGCTATCTTGATTCAGATGGTTCATTACTTTTCAAACACTGGTAATTTTTTAGCCTACAGTTGTATGGCTTATTACAATATGTTGTGCATGGTTTTCACAGTTCCTCCATCGTACCCTCAGCGTTAATACATTGAAATTAAAATTTGTCCCACCCTGTTGCTTCAAGTAATTGTTTTCATACCTTTGGCTTGAGGTATGTCATTAGGATTTAAAATGTATATGTACATATGTACTCAGCAAGCTACTGTACGTTGCATGGTGAAGGATACTTCATACTAGTATTAGTTGATTTCTGTTATTTTCCATACAAGTATGTTGTGAAGTAAAATATAAAAAACTATAAGAGACAGGAATGCCATCATCTGTTGACCATAAACCGAATGAGGTGGCATAGTGGTTATCACACTGGACGCACATTCATGAGGATGAAGTTTAAACCCATGTCCAGCCATCCTGATTTAGTTTTTCCATGATTTTTCTAAATCACTTCAGGCATATGCCAGGATGGTTCCTTTGAAAAGGCATAGCCGCTTTCCTTCCCCCATCCTTCCCCAATCCGATGGGACCTGTGATTTCACTGTTTGGTCTCCTCCCACAAACGGACAAACCGATCTCTTGACCAAAAATTGTGTAAATTGCCTCTGTCCATAAATGTATTTCTGTAAATTTTGTCAGATGTTTTTCCCCGATAAAATTTTTGTCTCAAATTTGTTATTATTGTACATCAGCTATAAACAACAGTACTTCAACAAGTACCAGTTTTAATTTGAAAATATTGATTACTATAACTAGTGACATTTATTTTTTCCCCAATACATATTTCTGATGATTATACCTTGATCATTAGGTAGATTTGTTACGTTTGTTATGGTATAGATGCTTTATATATAGATGATGGTGTAAATGTCTTAGACCTGACAAGAGTAATGAATGCTGATTTAAAGTTTATCTGAAACCTACCACAAAACACACGATGATCCTCAAAGTACACAAAATGCCAACATTTCAGTACATGATTAACATAGCACTCTAACCCTCACTGTCTGAAGTTAAATTTAAATAAGAATTGGAGACACTAAACCAGCCATTAGAAATGTCAATAGCAGCTCCATTGTACGCACATCGAAACACTCAATAATATCCTAGCATCCACAGCAAAAAAATTCATGAGGTAAGACCTTTCATACAATCCATTTTCTGGAAAATATTTCGTGTGGTATTGCCAACATCCTTTACTATAAAGGCATTAACATATCTTTCACCTCTGAGAACAAGATAGAGCAGAAATTACCTCATAGCAGCAACACAAGCAACTCGCTACACTGTAAAGGTGTGTACAAAATTGAATAATCTAGCTGTTTGACCAGTGTAGAAGCAGACACAGTTCAAACATTCAATTGATCTTCTGATATGCCTATCAAGACTTGTTTGTTCATTCAGATCCCCTTCTTCTGTAGTGATATCATCCTTTTGATCACTTCTTTTTACCAGGTTAATGTAATATTTCTGAGACATCCATTCAGTCTTTTTCTCTACATGTGAAAATACCATGCCACATCATGGTTTAGAACCTATGTTGAACTGGAATTCCCCATGTAAAAATAAATAAATAAATATGCAAATCCTGGTGGGAAAATCCAGTGAAATCAGTAGCTGGCTGTGTACAAAATTGTTATGCGTTGCCAAGTAGGCCAGTGGAGTTTTGAAAATTACAGAACAAACTTTTTCAGTAATTTTAGAAGCTTTCCAACTGTACTCGCATATTGGTATTTTTATATATATATATATATATATATATATATATATATATATATATATATATATATATATATTTTTTAAATATTCGCCTTCTACTGATATATAAAGTGCCAGTTTTTTGTCTCTGATATTCCAAACTGAGCCACTGTCTAAGTATAACTGCTTAGCAAATATGGAATTATTATGCTTAAAATGAATTACAATTGAAGGTTAATAGGAATTTGTTTGTATCAATGGCTTTCTTCCTCTCTTCTTGTATGAAAGCTTATAACCTGTGAAGATATGCATATACCAGTAAAATGATTGATTAATGACATTAAAAAATCTCTGCTTTATAAAGAAACTGATGGTGCTACTCAGCTAAAGAATGAGAGAACTTAATTTGGTAAAAAATATCACAGAAATAATAAACTGAATAAAATATCAGGAAAACAATTTTCGTAATGTTTTTAGATTATACATCAAGTTAGTATTAGTAATCTTGTTATTCAAATTTTTCAGAACGGGGTACCTCTGAGGAACTCCTGACTGGTGAAGTGACTTTAGTTCCTTCTCCAGCACTTGTAAAAACTGAAAGTTCTGGCTTCCCAGTGGTGCAGTCAAGTGGAGGAGGCAGCACAGACGCAGATAGTGGTGGCACAGGGCGCAGTGCTGATAGCTCCCTACGCACTGGAGGGCAAGAACCTAGCACTGACTCGGAGCCGCGGAATGGATCCCATGATAGCACTGATGATGATCCATTATCCATTGTAAGTTTTAATTAATGCTTCATACCAGTTGTGAGAACTCACAGGCCGCCTCCTTCATCTTTCTCGTGGTCTCTTGTGGCCTGGGATATGAGTGAACATTCACTTTCTTTCTAATGTTCTCCAATCTGTCCGTCATCCCTTGCCAAGAAAGGAACTAATAATTCTGAAAGCTAGGATAGTTTCTTGTGCCTTATACAGGGTTATTTTTCTAAATAGGGAAAAACTACAGGAAGCTATCCCTGAGAGGGTAAGGAGAAAAACAGTCACATGGCTATATGGCTGGAATTGCATCCTGAGGGATGTACACGCACTTGAAAGTGGAGAGAAAAGACCTGACATTGTCAGTTATTCAAACCTAACATGAGGACATGCTAGGCATGAAGGAATTTTCTGTTCGCACTGGCATTTCGGCTCCACACTCAAGAGCACAGTAATGTTGTCCATGATGCTGTTACGCTCACACATCAGTACTGGGACCATCCACTTCAATTTTGTTGTCAAATCACTCTGCTGGTCAATGTGTGTCACGGATTGCAGTGCTGAGAGATGACAGACCGATATACCAGCCAGGAAAAGGCCGGCATGGTCTTTACTAAATTTCAATAGGCAAGTGACAGTAGACAGATGGCAGCAAGACTATACTGTGAAAAGTATCCCTCCTGATGGCTGCTGCACCATACACTGTTTACAGCAGTGTTCCATCGCTTGTGCGTGAGAGACTTGTGTATGGGAATGGGTAATTGTACAAGATTGGTGCTCCCAGTACAGATGCTACACTTGGAGGAACAGGTGTTGAACACTGTAAAACGTGACTCCAGTATCTGCACCAGGCCGGAGGCCAACAGCACGGGGAAAGCCAGATGACCATGTGAAACATTCTCCACAACTACTGCCACTATCGTCATCAGTTACAACGAATGCGGTGCTCATTACCTGTGGGCTTCACAAAGTATTTTATATTCTGACAAATTACAACTGTTGAAGGGCATAATGTTAAGAATTCTGGTAACAGCTGGTAAAATTGTTGTTTTATTGTTTCACGACTGGTTTCATTCATTTTCACGACCCACATCTTTGTCACCCTTCATTTGCCAATGTATTGTGGAGAATATTCACTGAAAAATGTATTTTAACTAGGAGACATAGGTACTCACCTATGACCTTTTAAATTTGTTGCACCAGATGATGCGGCTTTAGACCACGAAACCACTTGTGTATCAAAAAAACAATAATTTTACCAACTGTGAGCGGAATTCTTCTTATCATAGAGACCCACAGACATGTCAACATGACACTTATCTTGTCATTGATTTGTCATACAGGCCACACAGTGGTGGTATTTTTGTCAGTGATTATTACATGATGTAGCTCCAGATCATTTCTGCATTTCTGTGGAGAGGCATCTCAACAACATCTACCTTGGACATTGGGTTGGACGAGGTGGTCCAGGTACATGGCCCGCCCACTCACCAGACCTCAGTCATTTAGATTTCTACCTGTGGGGCACATGGACAAAGTTGTCTATACAGACCACATCCTGGAGATGTAGATTCTGGAACAACACATTCATGCTCCTTGCGACACCTTCCGGTTGCAGGATAGTATATTCGAATGGTGCATCAGCTGTTGCTTGTCGTGTTCATGCATGCTTAGTCCCATGGGGGCTACTTCAAATTCCTTGTCTAATGATGATCAAATCACAGCATGTCGTATTGTGCATTGTATTGTACCGTACAGACATGTTGAATTAATGTAGCAAAGATATCATGCACATCCGGCGACATGTTCATGTAACCTTTTTTGCTCCTTATCCTTGTGAAGGATACAGTTTCCTGCAGTTTGTTGCCATTTACCAAAATCACCTTGTATATGTGTATCTCCAGAACTAAGAATTCCAGCAGCAGGAGGTAAGTAAATTTCCTTTGTATGTGTCTATCTGCAAAACTAAGAATTCCAGCTGCAGAAGGTAAGTAATGGCCACCCAATCTGTCTCAATTTTGTATTCCCTATCGGTATAAAAAAATTAAAACAAGGATAATGGAATGCACTCAGATTAAGTCAGGTGACCCTGAAAGAATTATGAGGGAATGAGACACTGAAACAAGTAGCTGCACTGTTTACAGAACAAAATAGAGGAGACAGCGGCAGAAGTATAGATGATATAAAAAGTCACACTGACAGTAGCAAGAACAACTTTCCTGAAATACAAAAAAATTGTTAACCTGTTATATACATTTATCTGGAGTGTAGTCTCATACAGAAGCGAACTGTGGACTGTAAACAAAACAAACAAGAAGAGAATAGAATGTTTTGGAATGTGGCGCTGCCAAAGATGCTGAAAGTTAGGTAACTAATGAAATGATACTGAATTGAATTAGATAGAGAAGAAATTGATTAAAAGAGGTGATTCGTTTCTAGAACATATCATAAGACAACAAGGAAGAGTTTGATAATGGGGTGAAATGTGGGAGGTAAAAAATTTTAGTCGTAGACCCAAGATTGACTACAGTAAGCAGTTAGAAGTGGATGTTATGCAGGGATTAAGGGCATAGCACATTGAAAATTTTTGAGAACTGCAGCAAAGCCATCTTTAGACAGAATATAACAACAAGAAAAAATTTGACCATAGGCCACTCTTGCCTTTCTTTCAGTTGGAAAATTTATTCAGTTATTGTTGAAAAAGTAATTCATGTTTTGAAAGAAATTATGCCCTGTTTTGTATTTTATTCTGTACCAATCCCAATTGTTTATTCCTTGACATATGAGAGAACATTTCTACACTGCCATACTACTTCTATCACGTGTTCCTTGCTGACTTAACAAAAGTTTGGTGACTTTAAGGGTATTCATCTCTTTGTTGCTGAAAGAGCATCAAATTAATGATTGCAAGGGGTATTCACCTCTTTGTTAGGTGCACCATACTGAGAAAGGAAAGTTTTGTGCATTTTAGGTGCAAGTGTTACTATCAGTGCATCGTTCAGTGAAAAATAATACTTAATGGCTTTGATAAAACTGGAAGTAAATTTTAACTTTTGGCTGTTCTTTGTTTTAATTCTTTCAAGTGTCTGAAACAAGTTATTTTGATCAGATTTAAGCTTCAAATACATTCTGTGTATTCATATTCACAGAACAGGTGACAAGGAATGCTGTGAATGTTTTATTGCATCACTAGGTGAAACTATCACCAAGAAAAAATGTGAAGAACATATCAGGTATGAAATGTTGATGATATTCTAGACAAGCATTTAAATAACGCGAACTGGGAGCGAGGTCATGACTGAAGGGCAGGTGGTCTATTAGTTACAAATGTAAACACTGAACCATATCCCCAGTTCATGCTGTGGTGTGCGGACATGTGTTGTGTTGGATTTACGGTTTCCCACACTGCCAATGTTAATTGGCACATCTCAGGCTGATGAACATTTTGCAGTACATGTCAGTAGTATTGTTGAGCTACATTTCACAAAATCAACTGGAAGAACATCCAATTCATCTCAAGAAATGATAGCATTCATATTTTGATTCAAGTAAGTGGACTGCTTGAATGTTATGTTTTGCGAAACTGAATGATTTGTCTGCATTGATTGTTATTTTGAGGATACTTCATTTACATATAAGAAACACATCTTGTTGCTCCTAAAATTTTTTCAGCGATTACAAAATTGGATTAGATTTGTAAAGAACTTGGCAGTATGAACCTAGTTGGACTTTGTGTGTGCTGATTTAGTTGAGAAAGATGTCCTAAAGCCGTTGCATTATCTTCAGAGCCAAGCTGGCCCACAACTGTTGTAACTGGTCCTTGATATGCTGGATACTGGCTGTGGGACAGAGTTGACCTCTGAGCTGAAATTTAAAGTTTCATTTCATTTTCTCCTTCCCTTCTGTATACTTGACACTTTTTTGTCAGCCAGTGTATATGTATAGATTCTTGTAGTGGGGAGTTTTGAACGTGAACAAAATATAAGCTTAGACAGGGTTATAAGATATTCCTGAGCAATTGAGGTATCTCTTTATTTTTTTTTTTAAAATCTGTTCATTGAAAATAGTCAGGTTAATCTCTGAAGCCATTGTAACTTTCAATTTATACAAGTTTATCTAGAAGCTGCCTTTTTTACTCTTATGTAGAATGCTCCTTAACGCTTTTACTACTGTGCGCATATATACATGTCCTGCTACACCGTTCCCCAATTGTTGTGGATATGTATGCTCGCCACTTGGGTTTTCCTACAGTGCTGTGGACGTCTGAATGCATCCACTGACCTCTTACTGCTGTGGCCAAGTTACTATCATATATAGGGTATTAAAAATGTTTCGAGTATTTGTCATACTACATATGTGTGTGATTTCATGCTACCATTTGCAAAAAACCTTGTTTTGGTATCTTGAATTGTTTGAGATATGAGGATTGTCACGAGCACACGATTAGCGATGCACAGGGATGTGAATGGGTGCATCATGTGTGACCATCCTTTAGATATAAAACCAAAAAAGTCTAAAAATGAAAGAGATTTTCTTCTGCTCAGAGTTTTAAATAAAATTTAGATATCTTACTTACATTTCACTCACTGCAATGTATGAGCTGAAGTCAGTTATACGGAAATTCTACGGAAAGTGCTCTTACCTCTGCAAAACTTTACAGTTTCGGCCATTGTTTTACTTAATTTGATGCAGCACAGTTTGTACAGCATATAATAAAAATAAATTCAGTCCTTTATCAAGCGAAGATATCAAACTGTAAGATATGCAAAAAATCAGATTTTTTTCTCACAATAATTTTTCTTAAAAAAATGGGTGATAAGTCTTTCACAGAAGCCGGCGAATCCGTCCGTCTTGATGTTTACAGATATAGAGGTAGATGGTTGTTGCTGCGATTGTGGATTTGAAGTCGCCTGCAGTATATTCCACATGCTGATCAGCACACATGATTAATATCATGCATTGTGCCACTTGCTCTCCCCTCACCCCAGTCGAAGCAGGGTTATCATGCATTGTGCCATTTGCTCTCCCCTCACCCCAGTCGAAGCAGGGTTATCATGCATTGTGCCATTTGCTCTCCCCCCACCCCAGTCGAAGCAGGGTTATTATAATGAGTTGAAGAACATCTCAACTAAACTGTGCAGCCATATTTAAAAACACACTATAGACGTCAAATAGTTGTAGTGATGCCACCTATCCAAGCATTACATTTCACATTGCAGTGAACAGAAGACAAATGACTTTCATGATCAAATCTGCTGCGAGGCCCTAGAATTGATCGTATTTCTTTGACGAAAGGTGATATTTGACAAAGTTCCCTATTACACTATCAAATTTCTTTGACATAAAGATTTGATATATCAACTTTGACAAAGAAATAAGATAGTGTAGCACCGGCCTTATCAGGGTGTATAAATTGAAATCAGGGGTGGATTTATTTCTTTTGAGCTAAAGGAAACCTGAGGATAACTGATTAGCTGATGGCAGCTGTATATTTTCCCCAGGTTAGCTGAAGACCATCTTTGAAATCCTGTATAATCTGAATTTGAACTGAGGTAGAAACAACACAATAATGGGTACCAGTGATTACATTTGAGCTTGCTTGGAAAACACAACTATTGATGCATCACCTGGATTCTCCCATTACTAGTTTTTCATCATTCCTTCAATTCAGTGAACTCTAGATGCAACAGTGCGATTTCAGTGAGTGTAGAATTATCATCAGTGAACACTTGGCCTGGAACAGTTTCAACAAGAGTTCAGACTTCATTATCCTCATTTGCCTTTAGAAGACTGGCAGTGCACGAACTAGCAAAATTTCCTTTCAAAACTGAAGTGTATGCACTTCCTGATGAAATAAAAAAGAATGTGGTTGAATTGAAATGTGATTCAAGTGCTAAAGAACAGTTTCAACAAAAGGAGCTACAAGAATTTTGGGCCAGTTTCCTTCCTTTTTATGCAGGAGTAACAAAGGAAGCCATAGAAGTCTTTGTACAGTTCTCATCTACATACGTACGTAAGACCAGGTGCTTGACATTAGCCATCATGAAAACAAGTTATTGCAGTCACCTGAATGTGAAAAGTGATTTTAGATGTGCTGTAACTAGTTTACAACCAGACATGGTGACTTTCATCATATAAAAAAATATTTGATGTGAAAAGTGTTATTCAAGTGAAAGCAGTATGATTAGTTATTTAAGTAAGACATAGATATTTCTGGTTTGGCTATCAGATCCTTTGAATCGCTTTAGTTTTGTATTACTCTGCATTTGATTACACACTTTTACTAAAGTAGAGATTGCACATTATTGACAAATAAAGTTTTGGGGAAAAAATGAGAGAATAAATAAACAAACAAACGTAGGGGGATGAATTATTCTGGCATTACACATGGAGGCACCAGGTAAAAAAGGTTGGGAACCACATATCCACCATGACAACATTGGTGCATACTGGACCATATCAGAACTGGCTAGGGCAGATGAGGAGCATTGTTGCACCAATGGGAATGGGAGTCCTTGAACAGTACATCACATAAAATTTGAAATGTTCTGTCAGAAGGGCAATGGAATACCTTCACAATTTGTCTGCAGAACCCTTTGACTAGATTTCAATCCTAGGCTTAGAGATATGAACCCATTATGAACTTGAGTGTGTGTGTATCTGAGTAAAAATGTGTATTTTTTGTAAATAGCTGTCTGGTATTTTTCCTGTCATCATAAAATAAAAAAATAAATAATTTGTAACTCTCTAAAAAGTCTTCTACCCACTTATCATGATGTGAGCAAGTTGATGCATAGACTTGAACAATTTCCATGTAATATATTTTATATAGGTTTAAAACAAGTCTTGCATTTCTGCCTGTAACAAATTATGAGAGAGAATTAATGGTTGTCACTTTCAGAAGGAGAAATTATTAGTACTGCCGATGACTCAATCCTAGCTTTCAGAATTTTTAGCTTCTTCTTTGTTGAGAAGAGGAAGGTGGCTTTGGGAGGGTTAAAAAAAAGAAGGGATATGTTACTCAGATCCCAGGGGTGTGAGAGGGACCCACCTAAAGCGAGAACAAGGGCAGACAAAGGCAGACAATTTGTCCTTAATTCATTCAGTACCTAAAAACTGTGGAAATACCCAGTTAATTGTCTTTTGCTTAGCCATACTGTGTTAGCAACTTTTTCTGACTGACAACCTCTTTTATTTGTGTGTATGTGTTCTTTTGGACATGTCTGAAAGAACAGGAGGCACACACACAAAATTCAAGCTTTCGCAACCTACGGTTGCTTCATCAGGAAATAGGGAAGGAGAGGGAAAAACGAAAGGATGTGGGCTTTAAGGGAGAGGGTAAGGAGTCATTCCAGTCCCGGGAGCGGAAAGATATACCTTAGGGGGAAAAAGGCGTGCGCGCCAACACACACACACACACACACACACACACACACACACACACACACACACACACACATATGTAAGGGCAAAGTGTTTGGGCAGAGATGTCAGTCGAGGCGGAAGTACAGAGGCAAAGATGTTGTTGAATGACAGGTGAGGTATGAGTGGCGGTACTTGAAATTAGCTGAGGTTGAGGCCTGGTGGGTAATGGGAAGAGAGGATATATTGAAGTGCAAGTTCCCATCTCTGGAGTTCTGATAGGTTGGTGTTAGTGGGAAGTATCCAGATAAGCCGGACGGTTTAACATTGTGCCAAGATGTGCTGGCCGTGCACCAAGGCATGTTTAGCCACAGGGTGATCCTCATTACCAACAAACACTGTCTGCCTGTGTCCATTCATGCAAATGGACAGTTTGTTGCTGGTCATTCCCACATAGAAGGCTTCACAGTGTAGGCAGGTCAGTTGGTAAATCACATGGGTACTTTCACACGTAGCTCTGCCTTTGATCGTGTACACCTTCCGGGTTACAGGACTGGAGCAGGTGGTGGCGAGAGGGTGCATGGGACAGGTTTTACAGTGGTGGCAGTTACAGGGGTATGAGCCAGAGGGTAGGGAAGGTGGTTTGGGGATTTCATAGGGATGAACCAAGAGGTTACGAAGGATACGTGGACAGCGGAAGGACACTTTTGGTGGAGTGGGGAGGATTTCATGAAGGATGGATCTCATATCAGGGCAGGTTTTGAGGAAGTCATATCCCTGCTGGAGAGCCGCATTCAGAGTCTGATCCAGTCCCGGAAAGTATCCTGTCACAAGTGGGGCACTTTTGGGGTTTATATGTGGGAGGTTCTAGGTTTGAGGGGATGAGGAAGTGGCTCTGGTTATTTGCTTCTGTACCAGGTCAGGAGGGTAGATGCGGGATGCAAAAGCTGTTTTCAGGTTGTAGGTGTAATGGTTCAGGGATTAAGGATTGGAGCAGATTCGTTTGCCACTAAGACCTAAGCTGTAGGGAACGGCCCATTTGATATGGAATGGGTGGCAGCTGTCATAATGGAGGTACTGTAGCTTGTTGGTGGGTTTGATGTGGACGACTGTGTGAAGCTGGCCATTGGACAGATGGAGGTCAACGTCGAAGAAGTGGCATGGGTTTTGGAGTAGGACCAGGTGAATCTGATGGAACCAAAGGAGTTGAGGTTGGAGAGGAAGTTCTGGAGTTCTTCTTCACTGTGAATCCAGATCATGAAGATGTAATCAATAAATTTGTACCAAGCTTTGGGTTGGCAGTTCTGGGTAACCAAGAAGGCTTCCTCTAAGCGACCCATAAATAGGGTGGTGTATGTGAGGGCCATCCTGGTACCCATGGCAGTTCCCTTTAATTGTTGGTATGTATGACCTTCAAAAGTGAAGAAGTTGTGAGTTATGATGAAGCTGGCTATGGTAATGAGGAAAGAGGTTTGAGGTTGGGTAGCAGGTGATCGGCTTGAAAGGAAGTGCTTCATCGCAGCGAGGCCCTGGATGTGCGGTATATTTGTGGATAGGGAAGTGGCACAAATCGCTGTTTACCAACCGAAGTTCACCACGGGATCAACACAGCTCCTCTCCCCCCAAAACTTCAAAATTCTAGTCAACACAATCTGGAACCACAACACCCCAGTTCTGTAGTTAACCTTTCCTCCAAATCCAAAACCTCTGTTCTATCCAAAGGCCTCACGTTCGGCCTCACTCCCAGATTCAACCAAACAGCCCTCGTCAAAGATTTACTGCCCTACATTCGTAGTCTCTGCTGGAAATATCACTTTACCATGGAGAAAAATAATCCTAATCCTACTCCTAATGATCCAACTCCCCAAGACACTAACTAAATTGAACCCTGCCTGGAACAGTTCCATCCTCCATCACAACAGGACCCCCCTCCTCATCCTCAAAATCACGCTCTCCTAACCTTCCAAGAATTTCTCACTTTCAGCCTTGCCTCTCAGTCTTTCTTGAAAAACCTTAATCCTACTCCCAACATCACCACAGCTGAAACCCAGGCTATTTGTGATCTGAAAGCTAACCGATCCATCGTCATTCTTCCGGCTGACAAGGGTTCCACGACCGTGGTACTTGATTGTCGGGAGTATGTGGCTGAGGGACTGCGTCAGCTTTCAGACAACACTACATACAAAGTTTGCCAAGTAATCCCATTCCTGATGTCCAGGCGGGGCTTCAAGTAATCCTCAGAACCTTAGGCCCCCTACAAAACCTTTCACCTGACTCCATTACCCTCCTGACACCACTGACACCCTCCACCACTACCTTCCACCTACTTCCTAAAATTCACAAACCGAAACATCCTGGCCGCCCCATTGTAGCTGGTTACCAAGCCCCCACAGAACGTATCTCTGCCTACGTAGATCAACCCATTACATGCAGTCTCTCATCCTTCATCAAAGACACCAACCACTTTCCTGAACGCCTGGAATCCTTACGCAATCTGTTACGCCTGAAAATCATCGTTGTAACCATTGATGCCACTTCCTTATACACAAATATTCCGCACGTCCAGGGCCTCGCTGCGATGGAGCACTTCCTTTCGCGCCGATCACCTGCCACCCTACCTAAAACCTCTTTCCTCATTACCATAGCCAGCTTCATCCTAACCCACAACTTCTTCACTTTTGAAGGCCAGACATACCAACAATTAAAGGGAACAGCCATGAGTACCAGGATGGCCCTAACATACACGACCCTATTTAAGGGTCGCTTAGAGGAAGCCCTCTTGGTTACCCAGGCCTGCCAACCCAAAGTTTGGTACAGATTTATTGATGACATCTTCATGATCTGGACTCACAGTGAAGAACTACTCCAGAATTTCCTCTCCAACCTCAACTCCTTTGGTTCCATCAGATTCACTTGGTCCTACTCCAAATCCCATGCCACTTTCCTTGACGTTGACCTCCATCTGTCCAATGGCCAGCTTCACACAGCCGTCCACATAAAACCCACCAACAAGCAACAGTACCTCCATTATGACAGCTGCCATCCTTTCCATATCAAACAGTCCCTTCCCTACATCTTAGGTCTTAGTGGCAAACGAATCTGCTCCAATCCTGAATCCCTGAACCATTACACCAACAATCTGAAAACAGGTTTCGCATCCCGCAACTACCCTCCCGACCTGGTACAGAAGCAAATAACCAGAGCCACTTCCTCATCCCCTCAAACCCAGAACCTTCCACAGAAGAACCCCAAAAGTGCCCCTCTTGTGACAGGATTCTTTCCGGGACTGAATCAGACTTTGAATGTGGCTCTCCAGCAGGGATACGACTTCCTCAAATTCTGCCCTGAAATGGGATCGATCCTTCATGACATCCTCCCCACTCCACCAAGAGTGTCTTTCCGCCATCCACCTAACCTTCACAACCTCTTGGTTCATCCCTATGAAATCCCCAAACCAGCTTCCCCACCCTCTGGCTCCTACCCTCATAATCACCCCCGGTGTAAGACCTGTCCCAGGCACCTCCCCACTACAACAAACTCCAGTTCTGTAACCTGGAAGGTGTACACGATCAAAGGCAGAGCCACATGTGAAAGCACCCACGTGATTTACCAACTGACCTGCCTACACTGTGAAGCCATCTATGTGGGAATGACCAGCAACAAACTGTCCATTCGCATGAATGGACACAGGCAGACAGTGTTTGTTGGTAATGAGGATCACCCTGTGGCTAAACATGCCTTGGTGCACGGCCAGCACATCTTGGCACAATGTTAAACCGTCTGGGTTATCTGGATACTTCCTACTAACACCAACCTATCAGGACTCCGGAGATGGGAACTTGCCCTTCAGTATATCCTCTCTTCCCATTACCCACCAGGCCTCAACCTCCCCTAATTTCAAGTTGCTGCCACTCATACCTCACCTGTCATTCAAGAACATCTTCGCCTCTTTACTTCCGCCTCGTCTACCATCTCTGCCCAAACTCTTTGCATTTACGTATGTCTACCCGTGTTTGTATATGTGCAGATCGGTGTGTGTGTGTGTGTGTGTGTGTGTGTGGGCGTGAGTGTATACCTGTCCTTTTTTCCCACCTAAGGTAGGTCTTTCCGCTCCCGGGATTTGAATGACTCCTTACCCTCTCCCTTAAAACCCACATCCTTTTGTCTTTCCCTCTCCTTCCCTCTTTCCTGATGAAGCAACCTTGGGTTGCAAAAGCTTGAATTTTGTTTCTGTGTTTTTTATTGTCTCTATCAACATTCCAATGCTTTAGTTTGGTAAGTTACAGCATCTTTATTTTTAGATATATTTTTCCCACGTGGAATGGCTCACTGGTCATTTGACCACCTTCTTCTGTGTGGGTGCAAAAACAGTGCCCGAACTCTTAATGGGAATCAGCAGTAAATCCATGAGTAATGAGTATGATGGGCAGGGGCACTATGAATATAGTGCGAGACAATAAGTTGCGAATGTGGGTCTCACGGGAGGTGTGCCAGAGATAAGTCCCTGTAGTCACACTATCCTCTGTGTCCTCGATGGCTCAGATGGATAGAGCGTTTGCCATGTAAAGCAAGAGATCCTGGGTTGGAGTCCCAGTCGGGGCACTCATTTTCAACTGTCCCTATTGACTTATATCAATGCCTGCGTGCAGTTACGGGTATTTATTTCATTGCAATTTCTTTTATTTGTTAAAATATTATATAATTGTAGATAAAAAAAACACATTGGGTAACAGTAACATATAATGTTTTTTATGCAATCGATTAAAACTTGTATACTCTTAACTGGTATTATTACCAGAACTAGAAAACAGTAAACAGAAGAATATCTGTTTTAATTTGTCAACTTAATGTGCATGGGATAACATTAAAATAAATACTAAAATAACTTTATGTACCATTTGAAGCAGAATCTGGATGTTTCCTGGGTATTGCTTTGTCATACTGGATAAAACAAAGGTTGCAGGTGTTACATGGGGACTATTACCCCACTTCTTATGTTCAGTGTGTGAGTGCAGAGTTGGCAAAGTTTACTGTAAATGGTTCATCCAAAATTCCATATTTATTTAGGATATTAAGACCTTTAAATAAATGATACATGAAGATGATTACAGTACCAAAAGCACTTTCGTAGGACTCCATTAAAGACCACTGTTTGTATAAAGTCTACTAAGCATCAGTAGCATCTTCAGTTTGATAACTATCATCCATTCCATGGAGAAAAGTCTCTCCCATATACAGGGTGTCCCGGGAGGAATGGTGAACATTCGAGGATATAATAGTTAGTGTAATTTGAAGCAAATAACTTCAGATAGAAGACCTTTATTGTACACTGGTATTTATTTTCTGTATTATTCAATACATGGTCAAGTTTACACATGTACAACAGCTAGTAAACATTACAACATGCATTTTGCAAAGTATCAGTTGAAAAATACAATTTTTTATCATATTCACCTGTAAACATTACTGTACGTGTTACATTACAGCTGATGTACAGTTCACAACTGAATATTTCACCATCAACTTCAATGCATTTGTACACTCTTGAAACAATATTTTGTGTTGCTTGTGCCTCTGCACATTCCCCAAATGGGACAGCAGCATCCATGACATGATAAACAGTTCATCTTGTGAATCACTATTCACTTGCACACTTCAGACTTCATCCAGGCCATAAACAAAAATCTAATGATCCAAGGTCTGGTAATCTTGGTGACCAGTTAATTTTACTACCAAAACTAATACAGCGATTAGGGTAAAATGTGGGGAGGCTCCATTGTGCTAGAAGTACATTGCAGTCCACGTGGCCAGAGGAACATCTTCAAGGTGTTACACAAATGATTTTTCCAAAACATGCAAGTAATTGTGTCCCATCATTCGCTCTTCTAAACTGATGTGACCTGTCAATATGTTACTGATCATGCCACATCAAACATTGATCAAAAACCGAAATCTGAAATTGGTTTCCACTGTAGTGTGTGGATTTTCCTGCAACCACCAATAGTAGTAGTAGTAGTAGTAGTAGTAGTAGTAATACGTGTATTTGGTTTCATTCTGTGTAAAAATGGCTTTATCGGTGAATAGTATTAATGTAATCATATGATGATTGACATGTGGCCAGTGTCAAAATTCAGGTAGTTGGACACTGTCACTAATGTGAAGAATGTGAACATGCTGATGTGAAATGGGTACAAGTATTGCTCATGTAAAGTTCGCCATACATGCATTCATGGCCCATTGATGTGCAGAAAGTATCTGTATGCTCTGTTTCACGCAGTGTGCTGAAATTTTACTACCACAACAACATATAAAGTTGATTGTCGGTAAAGCAGATGCCAGACTGAGATTCATTGGAAGAATGCTAAGGAAATGCAATCTGAAAACAAAGGAAGTAGGTTACGGTACACTTGTTCGCCCACTGCTTGAATACTGCTCAGCAGTGTGGGATCCGTACCAGATAGGGTTGATAGAAGAGATAGAGAAGATCCAACGGAGAGCAGCGTGCTTCGTTACAGGATCATTTAGTAATCGCGAAAGTGTGATTGGATTGAAGAGTTCCTATATAACAGAATGCAGCATGTCATTCTCAGTGGAGAGAAGTCTTCCGAAGTAAGAGTGATTTCAGGTGTGCCGCAGCGGAGTGTCATAGGACCATTGCTATTCACAATATACATAAATAACCTTGTTGATGACATCGGAAGTTCACCGAGGCTTTTTGCAGATGATGCTGTGGTGTATCGAGAGGTTGTAACAGTGGAAAATTGTACTGAAATGCAGGAGCATCTGCAGCGAATTGACGCATGGTGCAGGGAATGTCAATTGAATCTCAATGTAGACAAGTGTAATGTGCTGCGAATACATAGAAAGATAGATCCCTTATCATTTAGCTACAAAATAGCAGGTCACCAACTGGAAGCAGCTAATTCCATAAATTATCTGGGAGTACGCATTAGGAGTGATTTCAAATGGAGTGATCATATAAAGTTGATCGTCAGTAAAGCAGATGCCAAACTGAGATTCACTGGAAGAATCCTAAGGAAATGCAATCCAAAAACAAAGGAAGTAGGTTACAATACGCTTGTTCGCCCACTGCTTGAATACTGCTCGGCAGTGTGGGATCCGTACCAGATAGGGTTGATAGAAGAGATAGAGAAGATCCAACGGAGAGCAGCGAGCTTCGTTACAGGATCATTTAGTAATCACAAAAGCGTTACGGAGATGATAGATAAACTCCAGTGGTATGCTCTGCAGGAGAGACACTCAGTAGCTCGGTACGGGCTTTTGTTAAAGTTTCGAGAACATGCCTTTGCTCCCTCCTACGTATATCTTGCGAAGAGACCATGAAGATAAAATCAGAGAGATTAGAGCCCACACAGAAGCATACCAACAATCCTTCTTTCGACGAACAAAACGAGACTGGAATAGAAGGGAGAACCAATAGAGGTACTCAGGGTACCCTCCGCCACACACCGTCAGATGGCTTGCGGAGTATGGATGTAGACATAGATGTAGAAATCTCTGGTAAACACTCTGTAATCAAGAATTCAAGGATGAATGGCCACTGCCAAATTGTGGCTGAGAGTAAAGTTGACTGTCCATTGGCAGAATGCACTGATAGTCATAACATACTTGACTTCAGTAACTGCCTCACACCATGTGCCATCTGCATACATTTGAACACCGGCTTTTCGGAGTTACAGGGATAGGAATTGTCCTTGCAACACACTGTTTTGATTCTGCAACCTTCCTGGTCTCAGTCTTTGTTAGTGCCTTTCCAACACCCAAAATTATGCCCATTCTCGTGCTCCCCACTTCACTCATTCTACACTCAAACACTTCTTTTCACAGTGTCCATATTCCTCAGTTTTATCATCCCTTCTCAATTTTGCTCCTTCACGTCATCATGAACCACTTGAAGCTGCTCCCTGCCTATGGCAAGAGGAGCTCACCATTGTCACATTCCTATCCTCTATGCTTGCTGTCTCTTGCCCCTACCCATTTGCCACGCTTCGCTCCACCCTTCCTTCTCCTTGGCTCCTTTCTCCTCTCACCATCACTACCCAACTTAGCCCTAAGTGTGCCTGTGTGTGCCTGTGTGTGTGTGTGTGTGTGTGTGTGTGTGTGTGTGTGTGTGTGTGTGTGTGTGTGTGTGTGTGTTTTATCAGTTAGTCAGTTCTGAAGAAGTGTGTCATTGAAATCTTAGTAATGTTGTGGTGTATGACAATATTCTTCATTGACACAGTCTTGAAACTTTTTATCATATACCATTTGTTACAAAAGTCTAGTATACTTTTTTCACATTTCATCAGAAAGATTCAATAAATATTTTTGTACTTATCACAATAGTTTTGAAATAATGTATTTTCAATTTTATTTGTTTCCTTTCCATCGGAAAATAATGGCATATTCATTTCAGCTGCAGGGAACAATGACATAGAGCTTATGAGTTCAAACATTGCATATTACAGCATCAGCAAGTGGTTTATGACTCATTCAAAATTCACAACCCTATTCTCAATATTTTGTCATCTTGAATTTTTAAACAGGTGTTGCAAGTATAGTAGTAATTAAAAATGTTGATGATTATGATAATAATGAAGTGGCAGTAATGCAAAACAACTGCAATTGTTCTTTCTCTATGCAGCATATACCACCAGAAAGTGAAGGCAGCAATCCTAAGGTGGAATCAAATGTGTCAGAGTACACTCAAAGTGAAACTCAAAGCCAGCAGTCTCATCAAATGCACATCTCTCCACAAGGTAGGATATGGCTTTGCATTGCTCTTGTTATTCCTGCGTCCTACCCGAATCAATTTTCCTCCTTGACCTGCACGGTACAGGCACAGACGCTGTATAATGAATGTGGTGTAGTTAGCCAAGCAGTTTGGAGAAAATAATGTGAATGTTTCTGAAATCTTTTGGATTCATTTTCATTAACGTAAATACACTGCTGCATAGTTTATAGCTGCTAACACAGTAGAATTATTATTACCATATACTCCAGATATGTTTGGATATTAAAATTAGTCCAATTATGATTATTGAAATAAGTTTGGTGCTTTTATTCACTACTCAATTTGCCACAGTATTGCAGTAATAATAAAGTAATGAAAAAAGTCACCTACAGGAGAAAAAGAATATGCGCAAGGGAAATATGAGCTCTTATGCTCATATAGCTATGGAAATTATTATACAACTTCTGTGGAGTGTTCATTGTGGAATTATGGCTGCTATGGTTAGGTTACATTATGCAGGGGAAATGATATTGTGTGTGAAAATATTTTGGCAATCAGTGTTTCAGTCAAGTATACCAGAAATGAGAAGTAATAGGATATGAACAGAAACCATTTTTGAAAGTACATTATGTGATCAACAGTATCCGAACACCCCAAAAACATATGTTTTTCATATTAGGTGCATTGTGTTGCCTCCTACTGCCAGGTACTCCATGTCAATGACCTCAGTAGTCATTAGACATTGTGAAAGAGCAGAATGGAGTGCTCCTTAGAACTCACGGACTTCGAACGTGGTCAGATGATTGGATGTCACTTGTGTCATATGTCTGTACGCGACATTTCCACACTCCTAAACATCCCCAGGTCCACTGTTCCTGATGTGGTAGTGAAGTGGGAACATGAAGGGACACATACAGCACAAAAGCATGCAGGCCGATCTTGTCTGTCGACTGACAGAGACTGCTGCCAATTGAAGTGGCTCTTTATGTGTAATAGGCAGACATCTGTCCAGACCATCACACAGCAATTCCAAACTGCATCAGGATCCACTGCAAGTACTATGACAGTTAGGTGTGAGGTGAGAAACTTGGATTATTTGGTTGAGCGGCTGCTCAAAGGCGACACATCACACCGGTAAATGCAAAACATCACCTCACTTGGTGTAAATAGCGTAAACATTGGGCGATTGAACAGTGGAAAAACTTTGTGTGGAGTGATGAATCACAGTACACAAACTGGCGACCTGATGGCAGCATGTGGGTATGGCAAATGCCCGATGAACGTCGTCTGCCAGCATGTGTAGCGCACAAAGGTAAAATTCGGAGGTGTGGTTGTGTTTTTCATGGAGGAGAGTTGCACCCCATGTTGTTTTGCTTGGAATTATCACAGCATAGGCCCACATTGATGTTTTAAGCACCTTGCTTCCCACTGTTGAAGAGCAATTTGGGGATGGCGATTGCATCTTTCAACACGATCAAGCACCTGTTCATAATGCATGGCCTGTTGCGGAGTGGTTACATCACAATAACATCCCTGTAAGGGACTGGCTTGCACAGAGTCCTGACCTGAAGCCTATAGAACACCTCTGTGATGTTTTGGAACACCGACTCCTTACAGGCCTCACTGACCAACATCGATACCTCTCCTCAGTGCAGCACTCCATGAAGAATGGGCTGCCATTCCCCAAGAAATGTTCTGGCACCTGATTGAATGTATACCTGCTAGAGTGGAAGCTGTCATCAAGGCAAAGGGTGGGTCAACCCATATTGAATTCCAGTATTACCAATGGAGGGTGCCATGATCTTGTAAGTCATTTTCAGCCAGGTGTCCGGATACATTTGATCACTTAGTGTACATAGCTGAGAAACAGTAACATCATGTTAAAATTCAACAGTCTGGTACTGCATGCTAAAGTTAAATATATCACAATGGGCAACACAGGAATACGTATGGAAATTGTGTGTGTTTACTTTGTCCTTGATGCACGGGTCATAATGAATGGTCAGAAAGCTCTGAGTATCACAGTTTAGCTAAATGTTTCCTTGATATGAAAGTGTGTCAAGTGGATTAAAGGGTAAGGAAAAGAAAAGAATAACTACATATGGCATGAAACTGTAAATCTAAAGGAAGAATCTGGATCATAGTAAATGTGTGGTGTATTATTCTATATGAAGGTGTATTATTCTATATGAAGATACTGTTTAGTCGGTAATAATTGATTACAGCATTGAAGGGCATCATGTGTTTTTACTATAATGCTATTAATAAGCTGTCTTGTCATTGTAATTTACCCACTGCCCATAGAAATCTTTCACTTTACAGTTATGCGTCTCCTGGATTGTGGAAATTAACATGGCTCCTTTCCTGGTCAAGGACATGCTTACACTTGTCATACTGTATGTTCTGGTTTTTTCAATAACTAGAGGTATCAGAAATCTGGAACAAAAATAGCAAGCCTCTAAGATTACATAAAATCTTTTTAATTATAAACACAGACTGCTGATAAGCTTGTCAAATATTTGGTCTCTCGACCAGTGTTGGAATAGGTATGATTCAGCACTAACTAAAAACCCCACACACAACCTTGTTTAAAATACATGAAATCTATTCGTAGTTGTGAATATGGACAACCATAAGCTGCGTAATGGAATGACGACATTGAAAATTTGTACCTGATTAGTATTCAAATGTGGATTGCTGCATATTAAGAGCTGCTGCCTTGTCATTTGGATATCCGAGCACAGTTCACGCCCACACCCATACTTCCATATGTCGTCAACCAAGTGTCTATAACCTTTATTTGTATATCCATTATGTACTGTCCCGTACAGTGGAGTATTGTTTATTCCAACCTACCTCCACCTCTGACTCCTCCCATTTCTCCCAGTCATCACCTGGTTTTCTTTCAGGAATTCCTCTCATCTAACGTGACCTCACTTTCCTTTTCTGAATACCTACACAATGAGTCCAACAACACTCCTTTGGAACACGCAGCTGTCTGTAAACTGGAAATCAATCCAGACATTATCGTACATACTGAAGACAAAAGCTCTACTACTATGGTTGTGAATAACAAAAGATCCCATCCCAGAAGTCCAGCAGGATCTCGAGTGACTCGTCAAGGCATTAGATCCACCATGAAAACTGACACGTGAATCCATTTCCCTCCTCACATCAGAAAGCCTTTTTTCATTGTGGCAGGACTTTCTCATGAAATTTCAGTGACCTACTATCTCCTCAGAGTGTGAAGGTATTTTGTTGGCACCCATCTACATAGGGAGAAACAATCATCATAATAAAATAAGAGAAATCAGAGCTTGCACGGGAAGATTTAAGTGTTCATTTTTCCCACTCACTGTTACGCAGTGCAACAGCAGAGAAGTAGCTTGACGGTTCAGTAAACCCTCTGCCAGCTACTTAATTGCAAATTGCAGAGTAGTTATGTGGATGTAGTTATACAGCAATGTCCCCCATGCCATGGCCTTGTGGCCATGAGACACTACCTTTCCCAACATCCTCCTGTTACCAAGCCCACTGAACATTTCCTAATCCTCCTAACCAACGACAAACTGACCTGCGTTTATTTCACCTTTGAAGCCAAAGTCTTTAAACAAATCCATGGCACTGCCTTGAGTACTCACAGGGCACCATCCTATGCCAAATTATTTGTGAGCCAACTGAAGGAATCCTTCCTGTCCAGTCACCAACATGTCTGGTTCAGATTCATTGATGACATTTTCATGTTCTGGCCTCATGACAGGGACAACTTTTGCTCCTTCCTCCGTAACCTTAACACCTACTTCAAAATTTGCTGCACCTGCGAGTCACTTTCCTGTATATCAATCTCCACCTCTCAGATGGTTCCATAAATACATATGTTCATATAAAGTACATCAGCCATCAGCAGTACATCCACTTTGACAGCTGTCACCCACTCTATGTCAAAAACTTGATTCCATACAGCATCGGCACCCGAGCATGTTACATCTATAGTGAAAAGTAGTAGTTGCCAAAGTATACCGAAAACTGTATCAGAGCCTTTACTGACACACAACAGCCTGTCCATCTCATCCATAAAAAAATCTGTTCTTCTGACACCAGTAAACCTGTTAACCAGCCACTGACCAGAAAATATCTGATCAAGCAGTATCACCCTAGTCTTGAAACAATCAAACAACATCCAACAGGGCTTCGACTATTTCTCGCTGTGCCCTGAGATGTGTTGTAGCATACCCAAAATCTTACTCCCACCACCCAAAGTAGTATTCCGCCAGCCATCCAATGTACAGAAAATCCTTGCCTGTCCCTACTTCAATCCTGCACTTCATGGGTCATTCCCTTGCAGTCAACACAGGTGCAAAACTTGCCCATACATCCACCTACCACCTCCTATCACAGTCTAATGAAAGGCATCTACTCATAAAAGCCAGAACTACATGTGAAAGCAGCCATATTATGTATCAGCCAAGCTGCATTGACTGCACAGTATTCTATGTGGGCATGACAAGTAACCAGCTGTCTATTTGCAAGAATGGCCATTCCCAAACTGTGGCAAACAGCAAACTTGACCATCCAGTTACCGAACAAGCTGAGCAACACAACAATAATGACTTCAACAGTTGCTTCACAATACATGCCATTTGGAAACGTATTTCCAGCACAAGTTTCCCTGATCTACACAGGTGGGAATTGTCTCTCCAGCGTATCCTTTGCTCTCGTAGTCCTCTTGGCCTAAACCTCCACTAACTTGTTTCTCACTGCCTCACATCACCTAACCTTTTCTCTTTTCTCCTCTCTTCACACCACTCCTCCATCCTTATTGTATACCCCATACTAGCCCCTCCTGCCTCCCTCCATTTCTACCACTGTCGGTTACTCTTTCCCCTCCTTGTCTCTCTCTTCATCACCACCTTCCTCTCCTTTCCTACCGTCCCCTCCCCTCCCCTCCCCTCTCCATCTCCTCTCCTTCTCTCTACCCTTTATATGCTCTACCCTCCTGAACACCTATTGTCTTGTTTCCAACCACTGACTCATCTGGTGGAAGATATGCTGCACACTACCACCACCACCACGTCCTTACCCACATCCTCCTCATCTCCAGTTATCCAGGCCACTTCTACTATATATCTAAAAACAAAGATGATGTGACTTACCAAACAAAAGTGCTGGCAGGTCGATAGACACACAAACATACACACAAAATTCGGGCTTGTGTCTGTGTATGTGCGGATGGACGTGTGTGTGTGTGTGTGTGTGTGTGTGTGTGTGTGTGTGTGTGTGTGTGTGCGTGTGCGAGTATATACCTATCCTTTTTTCCCCCTAAGGTAAGTCTTTCCGTTCCCGGGATTGGAATGGCTCCTTACCCTCTCCCTTAAAATCCACATCCTTTCATCTTTCCTTCTCCTTCCCTCTTTCCTGACGAAGCAACCGCCGGTTGCGAAAGCTCGTAATTTTGTTTGTGTGTTATTTTATTGTGCCTGTCTACTGGCACTTTCCCGCTTGGTAAGTCTTGGAATCTTTGTTTTTAATATATTTTTCCCATGTGGAAATTTATGATGTGACTTGCCCAACAAAAGTGCTGGCAGGTCGATAGACACACATACGTACACACAAAATTCAAGCTTTCGCAACCCACGGTTGCTTCGTCAGGAAAGAGGGAAGGAGAGGGAAAGATGAAAGGATGTGGGTTTTAAGGGAGAGGGTAAGGAGTCATTCCAATCCCGGGAGCCGAAAGACTTACCTTAGGGGGAAAAAAAGGACAGGTATATACTCTATCGCGCGCGCACACACACAAGCCCGAATTTTGTGTGTATGTTTGTGTGTCTATCGACCTGCCAGCGCTTTTGTTTGGTAAGTCACATCATCTTTGTTTTTAGATATATTTTTCCCACGTGGAATCTCTCTCTCTCTCTCCCCCCCCTCTATATATATATATATATATATATATATATATATATATATATATATATATATATATATATATATGAGGTGCACACGATCAATGGCAGAGCCACGTGTGAAAGCACCCACGTGATTTACCAACTGACCTGCCTGCACTGTGACGCTTTCTATGTGGGAATGACCAGCAACAAACTGTCCATTCGCATGAATGGACACAGGCAGACAGTGTTTGTTGATAATGAGGATCACCTTGTGGCTAAACATGCCTTGGTGCACGGTCAGCACATCTTAGCACAGTGTTACACCGTCCGGCTTATCTGGATACTTCCCACTAACACCAACCTATCGGAACTCCGGAGATGGGAACTTGCCCTTCAATATATCCTCTCTTCCCATTACCCACCAGGCCTCAATCTCCGCTAATTTCAAGTTGCTGCCACTCATACCTCACCTGTCATTCAACAACATCTTTGGCTCTGTACTTCCGCCTCGACTGACATCTCTGCCCAAACTCTTTGCCTTTACGTGTGTGTGTGTGTGTGTGTGTGTGTGTGTGTGTGTGTGTGTGTGCGCGCGCGCGCATGCTTGCGCGCAAGTGTATACCTGTCCTTTTTTCCCCCTAAGGTAAGTCTTTCCGCTCCCGGGATTGGAATGACTCTTTACCCTCTCCCTTAAAACCCACATCCTTTTGTCTTTCTCTCTCCTTCCCTCTTTCCTGATGAAGCAACTGTTGGTTGTGAAAGCTTGAATTTTGTGTGTTTGTTTGTGTCTTTATCAACATACCAACGCTTTCGTTTGGTAAGTTGAAGAAGAGCAAGAGCTCGAAAGCTAGTATTAACAGTTTTCTGTGTGCTACGCCAAAGTCCTCTGTAGATAAGTGGTTGCCTTTCTCTTACTTTAGGTGTGGTTATGGCTGAGAGATTGCAACCTAATTCATTTTATATTGATACACATCACAGGAAAAACTGTTTGTCAAACTGCACATACTCAAAATTGTTATTGACATAGTACTTTACAAAAAAGTATTTAATTTTTTCAGTACTTGTCATTTATGTTCTATTCATTAATTCTGTCATAAACCTTTGGAAAGTATTTGCATGGAATCATTGAAGATGCCAATATTTCGATAAGCAAACCCCATCCCAAACTCATCATAAAGAGGAAAGCAAACAGGAAGACAAAATAATGAGTTTGTGCATAAGTTCATAGGTTTTATCCATAAATTTAATAAATACAACATGTGAAAGAGAGACTTCAGTCGTCAGTAATATGTTCTCCTTCACTATTTACAACAGTCTGCCAACCCTGGGGCAACTTTTTCATTCTGCAACTGTAGAAACTGTGATTTTGAGGCAAAGAACTAGAGAAGGCATATTCTGAGTACATTTTAATCTGGAAAGGAAGCTCCTTGAACATTGTTAGATAGCAGAAAAAGGGAAAATTTGAGGGCACAAAATTGATTGAATAATGGGGATGCGGAATGCCTTCCCAACCCAACTCCTGTATAGTGTTTTATGTCAGTCTGGAGAGTACAGGTGGGTTTTATCATGGATTCGGATCATTTCATGCAGTCTTCATTGTTGTTCTTGGATTGCATTTACATGACATCTCAGTAGATGAAAATAAATGTCAGCAGTGATGGTTACACATAGGGGAAGCAATTCGTAGTACACCACTCTGTTGCAGTTCCACCAGATGCGTAACATTATTTTTTGTGAATTCGCTCAGGTCTCTGAATGGGGAGTTGCTGCTTTGTTTCGGCTGAACCATTCCTTTCTTCTCCTTGTGTTGGCATAAAGACACCATTTCTTGTCAACAGTACCAATTGATGACAAGCAAGCAGACATGATGTAATTATGGCCACCCACTGATTTTAGTGATTGTGGCTTAGAATGTGCAGTATCCATATATTTGATTTTCGAATCATACCCAGTGCATGCAGATGTTGCACAATGGTGGAACGATAGTAGATAATCACATTTGCCATTTCTTGAGTACATGAACATGAATAATTGTGGATTCATACATTTAAATGATCTTCATCAATCCCTAAATGTCTCCCTGAATGTGGAAAGTCATTAATCTCCAAATGGCCCTACTTAAAATGAGAAAACTATTTTCTTGTCATGCTCTGTCCAGTGGCATTATCCCCACACATGGCGCAAATGTTTCTGGCTACCTCCACTGCTGTCACCCCTCTATTGAATTTGAAAACGAAGAATGTGTCAGAAATGTTCCAATTTCTCCAGTTGACACTCCCATTTTCTAATGTTCACAGATCCACTCACTATCTCAAAATGACAATATGTAAGCTGAAATGGCTACAGTGAATTATAAATAAAAACTGACAATCAATAAACATACCTATAGCAACTGGAATACCAATATGACAAACAAAAACACTAAGAACCTATCCACCAACCTAATCCATGCATAGGTATGAATTCTACTTGCCCACAAGAGAATCAAATATTACCAAAACCACAGAATGTGTTCTGATATCAACTTATAATGGAGAGAAATGAGTTGTCTCTACTTGACGGTTGTATTATTCTAACGAGGAGAGAGCTGTGTCAGGAATAAAACCTTCTATTGATTCGTATTAGACCATGCACTAATTTAATTTTAATTGAATCCTCCAGGACACTGACATGGTTTGAAGCGAATTCTACAATCTTTGTATTGTGGGGTGGCCAGCAATGAAGTGATGCTCTGCCTTCACAAACTGGTTTACTATCGTAAACATATAAATGAGGGTGGCATAATTTGTATGTACCAACCTGTAACATTGTTGTTGTTGTTGTTGTTGTTGTTGTTGTTGTGGTCTTCAGTCCTGAGACTGGTTTGATGCAGCTCTCCATGCTTCTGTCCTGTGCAAGCTTCTTCATCTCCCAGTAGCTACTGCAACCTACATCCTTCTTAATCTGCTTGGTGTATTCATCTCTTGGTCTCCCTCTACGATTTTTACCCCTCCATGCTGCCCTCCAATACTAAATTGGTGATCCCTTGATGCCTCAGAACATGTCCTACCAACCGATCCCTTCTTCTGGTCAAGTTGTGCCACAAAATTCTCTTCTCCCCAATCCTTCAATACTTCCTCATTAGTTATGCGATCTACCCATCTAATCTTCAGCATTCTTCTGTAACACCACATTTCGAAAGCTTCTATTCTCTTCTTGTCCAAACTATTTATCGTCCATGTTTCACTTCCATACATGGCTACACTCCATACAAATACTTTCAGAAATGAGTTCCTGACACTTAAATCTATACTCGATGTTAACAAATTTTTCTTCTTCAGAAACGCTTTCCTTGCCATTGCCAGTCTACATTTTATATCCTCTCTACTTCGACCATCATCAGTTATTTTGCTCCCCAAATAGCAAAACTCCTTTACTACTTCAAGTGTCTCATTTCCTAATCTAATTCCCCCAGCATCACCCGACTCAATTCGACTACATTCCATTATCCTTGTTTTGCTTTTGTTGATGTTCATCTTATACCCTCCTTTCAAGACACTGTTCATTCTGTTCAACTGCTCTTCCAAGTACTTAGCTGTCTCTGACTGAATTACGATGTCATCGGCGAACCTCAAAGTTTTTATTTCCTCTCCATGGATTTTAATACCTACTCTGAATTTTTCTTTTGTTTCCTTTACTGCTTGCTCAATATACAGATTGAATAACATTGGGGATAGGCTACAACCCTGTCTCACTCCCTTCCCAACCATTGCTTCCCTTTCATGTCCCTCGACTCTTATAACTGCCATCTGGTTTCTGTACAAATTGGAAATAGCTTTTCACTCCCTGTATTTTACCCCTGCCGCCTTCAGAATTTGAGAGAGAGTATTCCAGTCAACACTGTCAAAAGCTTTTTCTAAGTCTACAAATGCTAGAAACGTAGGTTTGCCCTTCCTTAATCTAACTTCTAAGATAAGTTGTAGGGTCAGTATTGTCTCAGGGATTCAATCCCTTATTATTTGAACAACACATGGGTTGAGTGAGCATAATGCATTTCTTTGCACATTCCATAAGATAATATTTGGATGCGGTATCTTTGCTCGTAGTTGTTGGCATGTGATACTTGTGCATACTAGTGGAATTTCATCTTCCTGTGTAATGTTGTTTATAATCTCATCCAGTGCAGTCTTGTCCATGCTCAGTTCAAATCGCAGAATACAGGTGGACTTGTGGTATGTGCCTTCAAAATTATGATTTGGAGAGGAGAGGTGGGGGACCAGTATGCCTTTGAAATTTCCGCCATTTTTCATGTTTCACCCAAGTGTATTTCTAAGAGTATTTTCAGGCAGTACGTTCGGAAAAGTTTAAATTTCTCGCTATTTACCATTACAGGAATGAAAGGAGTCGTTGTTGTAATAGTCTGTTGTAGCCCTCTTTCAGAAATGAATTTGTCTTTCTTGCCACCAGGTTCACTAATTTCAAATTAACTGCTTTCACTTCATCTTAGGAGTTATGCCATCATCTTGCATTTTCTTGACATATGTTCATTGGTGTCACGTGGTCTGAGCGTGATTCAGAGAATCAGTGTGCCACTGCTCAACAAATAATTGAATTTACAAGACTGTAGACAAAAACAAGCACTTCATTGGCTTAGGTATATTTACTTATCATCTTTGGAGGCCCAAACATTACTCACTCACGAGAATTATGGTTTGAATTTTGACCTTATTCCCCAGGTTTTTCTTCATGACTGACTTTATCAGTGCTTTGAGACAAACAGTTTTAAAATCAAGACAGCGTTGATGAATACGGCTCTTGATCAGCACATTTTTGCCTAAGAGTACTGTCTTAGAATGGTGGACAGCTCAGCAAAACAGTATCTACAGAAGATCGTGCCATAATTGTGTCAGTTGCTGATAAATCTAATCTGTGGGTTTGCTAGATCAGAAGGATCATATATGTAAGATACAGGGAGGATTAGATTTCAGCAGAGTACGTGCTGATTGAATGAACATGGAGGAAAGGAAATTACTACGAGAAACCATTATAACATTTGCACCTACTCAGTAGCCCCTGTTAGGCTACGTGGTATTCCCAAAATTTGTTAGTAAGGTTACAATCTTCTGTCTATGTTTTTCAACATTGTTCTTCCATTATGTCACAGTACCACACCTTGCTACACTTTTAACGCCTCTGATAAGGCAATGCGAATGCCCATCTGTATGTTAATTTTTTACATTGATTTCTAGGACAGTGCCTTAATTTCTCTAATATTTTATTAAGTTTTGATGTAATATATCTTTTTACTCAACATATCCTAACCATTGTATTTTTTATACAATGACCAGTTCTTTGAGAAGACTAACGGCTGGCTCTGACTTGTTTCCCATAGTTACCAATCTCTTTAGGAGGATTTTGAAGAACGTCCATTTGAATCTGCAGAACTCCTGCTTCAGGAGGTATCTGAAGGAGGACACCATTGTCATATGGTGTCAAGATAGTGAGAATTGGCATACCTTTTTGCACCATCTAAACTCCACCTCAATATTAGCTTTTGCTACGGAAGTTGGGAAGAATTTTGCCGCACCCTTCCTTAAGGTGTTGATCAGAAGAGAATGTGAAGGTTACTTGGGGATGCAGTTTATAGAATGAAGACATATCTGTGTTATTGTTACCACCATCCAGCATAATGTTATGTGATAGTCTCCACTTCAGTGCATGGAGATCATACTATACAGGGTGATTCCCAAAGATATGTAAATATTTTAAGTATGTTATTCTACAAGTAAAACTAGACATAAGTTCATATAAACATAGGCCCGCAAATGTTTAGTTATGGAATTACAGCTAATAAGATTTTGCCTGAAATTTAGCAACTTCGCTAATATGAAGCCATCGCAAAACTGTACGAGGTTAAAGTAAAGCACGATTTCCATTTATTTTGTTGCTATTAGTCTGGTGAATCTAATAAAACATGTCCTAGATGTGTATCTGCAGTAGTTTTCCATAATGTCCAGAGAAGCAAAGATTGTAATATACGAAATTTTTTTTACTTTCTATTAAGAATGTAGAAATGTTTGTCATTGTTGGCAACAATTAGTGAGTTGTTTGTTATTTCCTAACCTTGAAACGAGTTAGTTTCCTATATTGTTCACTGAAAGAACATGACGACAACAGTATATTTAAGTGAAACCACATAGTCACTGTTGTAGTTTGTAGATTATTTACGAAATGAGGATGCCTTTCAAATTTATGACACAGGAACACACCGATATGGTGTTCAGTTAGGACAAATGTTATGGTAATGCTACAGCTGCAGTTAATAAATATCATGTACGTTATTGAACTTGGAGGATTCCAAATGCACAAACAATTAGTGGAGTATTTTGAAAGTTACAGGAGCCAGGTTCTCTACCTAACATTCATAATCAGTACGAGTGCTCGATACATGAAGATGACGATGAGGATATTATGGATCTGTTCATTGTAGCCGGGGTACCAGTACATGACGTACCTCTCAACGATAGGCATTTCACAATCTAAGGCATGGCGTACACGAAAATAGAATAATACAATCCTTACCATAAACAAAAAGTGCATCATTTACATCTGTAAGATCCTGCCCTTCGCTTGGAGTTATGCAACTGGTTAAATACTAATTGGCAGTTACACAAATACATTTTTATTTACTGATGATGCACAATTTGCTCGAGATGGTATAAACAATTTAGGTAATGAGGACCTATGGTCTGAAGCAAACTCACATGCAACAGTGCAATACAATTTCCAGCTGTGATTTAGTATAAATGTGTGATGTGGTATAATCAATACACACTTTATTGGACCATTCATTTTCCCAGGACATCTAACAGGCGAGACACTTAAAATTCCTTCATGAAGAAATGCTCCACTTGCTATGCAATTGCACGTGTATTTTCAACATGACGGTGCGCCTCCACATTTCACCAATGCTGTTACAACACATTTAAATGAACATGTTCCCCAGAAATGAATAGGTTATGATGATGCTACATGTCTGTGGCCACCCAGATTGCCTGATTTTAACACCAATGGATTTTTGTGTATGGGGTGGATGAAAGACATAGTTTGAAGACAGTCAATACACATGAGGCATTACTTGCTCGCATTATGAATGCAATAGACAAAATTAAGAACAACCTTGTACACGTGCAGCTAAATGCATTGAACTTGATGGAGACATTGTTGAACGTTTATTGTGAATGTATTGTGAAATTGTATATACACTGTACAACTTTTTTAACACTGAGCTTCGTTTTTTCCAGTTTAACATGAATTTACGTGTGCTGTGGTATTAATAAAAGCAGATTATGTGACTCATTCATACAGTTTCAGTTAATATTATGACCATCACTTTTCCATAACTAAATTCTCTACAACTTCGATTGAAAACTTTGTGCAATTCTCTGGAATTTATAAAACAAATTGGGGCAAGTAGTTGATAAATTTAAAATTTTGTGAAATTACTGCTTTGCTTCTGTGTATGTTCTGGAAAACTATTGCAGATACACCTCTGGGACATGTTTTATTGGATTCACCAGATCAATAACAATGAAATTAATGGAAATCGTGCTTTACTTTAAACTCGTACAGTTTTGCGATGGCTTCATATTACTGAAGTTGCTAAATTTCAGGAAAAACTTTCATGAGCCGAAACTCCTAACTAAGCATTTGCGGACCTATGTTTGTATGAACTTTTTTCCTTTCGTTTTACCTGTAGAATAACATATTAAAATATTTGCATATCTTCATGTATTGTCCTGTATGTGCCCCTGAAAATCTGTTATAAGGTAGACCACCTGAAGAACACCTTTTACTTTAATAGTCACAATGAGCAAGAAGACACATTTTGGCCTTTTAAGCCACTAAGCCAGTGAAATTTTAAAAATGGGGGTTCAGGGGGGGGGGGGGGGGGAGAGAGAGAGAGAGAGAGAGAGAGAGAGAGAGAGGGGGGGGGGGGGGGGAATATCTTTCAACGTCCCAACTTTTCCTCCTCATTAATAAGGTATCTGACATAGTCCATAAAGCGATCAGGTCAAGCCATCTGTGTCATAGCAAATCACTACTCTGAATAAAAACTACACACTTACTTACAGCGGCCAAAGGAGACTGTGACTGCAGATTACTCTACCACCCAGGTTTGCACCAGTATGAAGACTTTCCCCTCTCACTTCAAGCCATTGGGATGGTGTTAACAGAGAATTAATTGAAATTACATTAGTTAATGGCCACATAAAGAGCAATGAGGTTTTACTTAAATTCTGCATGGCACAAAACTCTCCTTATTGGAAAATCAGAGGGTGTGAATATGCTAAAACATTTCTGGCTGTGGGAATATCTGTTTGTAGTCATTGACAGGTGGTGTCTGTGTAAACTTCATATATTTTCTTTTATATTTTGCTCTGTTCTGCCTTGTATATTATACATGGAGTATCAGTGGTTTAATTTACAGTTCATGTTATTAGAATGACATCTTGCCTGTTGAAATATTGACATTTTGTTACTCTACATGACCGCACTCCCATTAACTCTGTCAGTATGCTGGGTGAAGCATAAAATTCACAATTGATTCTTTCATTTAAATGTTTTTGAGTCTTAAGAATCATATAGATAAAGTGTTAGTAATAGTGGTGTAAACAACAGCATGAGGTGGTTATAAAAGATATTGAAAATTGTCTATGCAACTACTAGAAAATGTTTATCATCATCATAAGCATTTCATTTAATTGATATAAAGCATTAGGAATTGTCATTTGTTTGTACATTTTTGAAGTATTCTTTCAGTAGGCAGTAATACTTTTTGCCCAATCCTGTAATCATTTGCAGCACATCACATTTTGTGACACGAAATATGACACAGTGTAGCATCACTTGTGTTTTTGTTTTCACACTCCTGGCTATACGTTTGTGTGCTGCTGTATAAGGATCTGCACTGTGGGCGTTAGGACATCCTAATCTCCTTATTCCCATAAGAGCAGAGAGAGGACAAAAAGAATTTCTCAACCCTGACATCTAGGGTACACAGCATGGCAGGCATAGAGAGAGGGGAAGAGGCATATTTTGTGGGTAGTATTAGCATGCCATGCAGGGTCTAAAAGTGTGGATGCACAGCTGAAAAGAGAGAGACTGAAGAGGGGGAAATGGACAGTGTAAGAGAGAAGGATGAGATAGACAGACACAGAGGCACAGAGGGGGGGGGGGGGAGGTGCTGGGTAGAGAACAGGGGAGAAGGTGAAGGACAGAGAGAGTGTAAAGGAGGATGAGATGGACAGAGAGAGGAGGGCTGAGGAGATGGACAGAGAAAGGAGGGAAGGACAGAGACGGGGAGATCAGAAGGCAAGTCGAAGGTTTAGGTATTGGGCAAGTTTAAGTGCAGGAGGGGGAGGATGAGTAGGACAAGGGAGGAAGGAGGAAGATATGATGGGAGAGAAGGGGGTCGAGGAGATGGACAAAGAGAAGTGGGATGATGAGACGAGATGGACAGACAGGTACCTGTGGGAGGATGAGGTGGACAGTGAGTTGGGGGGAGGTAAAAGGTGCACACAAGGAGATGAAAGGAGGAGATGCAGATAATAGATGTGTGGAATGCATACCTGAGTGAAGCTGTGGGTAAAAGGCTGGTATTAAATGAAGACACATTAACATAATTGAAATGACATAATACACTTATGACAATCCACAGATGAAGTGAAAATTTATAGATTACGTGAAAACCAAAACTACTGTTTTATTTGATAATACTGCATGTGCAAAAATGGAGATATGTTTAGCCAAGAATATGAAAACTAGCACAAATTGTGGTATAGTGTGTCATAGTTCATGTAAGAAAATGTGCAGTACTGCAAATGTACATCAGTCCACAATGAAGAAATACCTCAAAAATCTGCAAGTAGATGACAGCGTCTGATGTTAGAGAAATTTGACCATAAACTCCATACTGTAAGTAAAAACCACCTCAGTGTCTTTTGTGAAAAACTACTATTTGATCTAGTAATGAATCTAAATTGTAATTAGGTTTACATTACAGAGCACGGATGGCGTTTTATATCAATAAAATGAAATGCATATGATGATAAAATACAAATTTTTTAGTATTTGTACAGACAAGTGTAGCTAACATATTTAAATTCTTTTTATAATTAGTAAAGCTACTACAGACACTGCGGCCACATAAACGCAGAATTTAAAGGATGGGGAAAGGCTATCGAAAGGAATGTAGTAGTAGTTACTCACAAAAATTTGCAATTTAAGTGATACGTTGGGCTACGCATATTTTTGTTTGAATTATACTCCCTGTGCAAAAAATATTCAAAAATATTTTCTGTATACACATTATTCATATGTTGCATTATAAAAATTCTGTATCCTGAAATCTTTGCCTCCATGATTGCTCACAACAGGTTTATTCATCTTGGTATTACTGTAAGTAATTGTTTTATTGTGCTTGTCTCCTACTCTTGCCATTTGCTAGAAGTGGAGTTTTTGTGTCTGCAAAGACAACTTCTTGCCATATTGTGCCCTTTCAGTAATAACTGTGTTTTCTTTCATCTTTCTCCTTGTCTCCTTTACTGATAGGTGATCTCCACGTTTTCCAATTTTCTCTAGAGTGCTGGAAGCCATAGTTATCCTTTGTGTGGGTATCTTCTCAAAAACACACTTAGAGTTGTAAGAAAAGTGTCCTCTTTATGTTGCAGACTCCTAGTGACATTGGTGTCTGAAATACAAACCTCACAATAGTATGTTTAAAGTAATGTGTGGCTTTTGACATTTGACTCGCCGAAGAGTATGTGACGGTCTCTACCAAGCCACTGCTAAAGCACCCGTTGCCATGCCATGAATAAACAGTACAGCGCAGTATTGAACATTAGATGTGTCTGTGTTTGTCAGCTATCATTGTAAAGTGGTATTTTATGGTGTTAGTGTTTTGCAGTCGCCAAGTGTTGTGAATGAGTGTTTTGTGTTGGCATTGCATTAATAACAGCAGTGCAGCATGTTTGGACACAAGATTCGTAATAAGAGGTCAACCAATAATATGTTCACTGACTGCAAAGATATAGAATGTTGGAAGGGGAAATCCAATCCATGGACAAGACTATGAATTTCTGTGCACTGTGCATAATTATTTTGAACTCTAGTGAGATAATGGAGGTCTGTATTTAGAGGTTACAAGAGTGGTGGTACAAAGCAGCTACTGCACTTAACATTCACTGATCTACAATGCTGAGAATTGGGTAGGAGAAGGAAAGAAAGGAAGTTGCAAATGATGAAGCAACAGCAGCTCGTACTTCAGTAGAAACTCCAGGAGAGCGAAGAATGTATGACTGATGCCTAGTGAAGATATATGCATTCCAGTAAAGGCAAGTGTGCGCGACGGGAGTGTGCTTATTATCAACGCAAGGAATACCTTACTTTAAATAAACTTCCTTTCAGCCTCGTAGATGAGCAAGGTGGCACAGTGGTTAGCGCACTGGACTCGCATTCGGGAGGACAACGGTTCAATCCTGCATCTGGACATCCTGATTTAGGTTTCCCGTGATTCCCTAAATTGCTCTAGGCAAATGCCGGGATGGTTCCTCTGAAAGGGCATGGCCAACTTCCTTCCCCATCCTTCCCTAGTCCGAAGAGACCGATGACCTCGCTGTTTGGTCTTGAGTTGTCAGCTGTACCGTGAAGGCAGTCAAGGAGACATGGATTCATGAAGGACTGTTGGAAGAACAGATTAAAGAGATGGTCTTTTCCATCAGCCCCAACACCAATTCCAGATCTGAGGAAGAGGGGCAATGATTATTCTTCTTCTGTGGTTGCCCCACTTGTACTTAAGAGTTAGTATGTATAAAAGTTCCATTTATGTAACTGCTCTGTTCAGTGCTGTCGTTTCTTTACCGCCAGAGGACATTCGCCTGGCAACCACCTAACAGCTGCAACCTAAAGTAGGAGTGGCATGGCCACCTGCTGTTACACTCGACACATGCTGGCAACTAAGCTTCCCTGCAATTGTTCCTCATCGAACTGTCAAGAGCCATAACTTATTTTAAACACACTGTAGGTCAAAGGAAATGTGACCTGGTTATCCTCATTATGTTGTAGAGTACTAATGCAAAAGTTAATGTGACCTTTAAAAGATGATAAAATATTGCATCCGGTAATACCATGGTTGTGATTTTAAGTTAAACTATGTGTTATCACATCATCCTTCACCATTCAGATATCAAAATGGTAAACAGATTCTTAGAGGAGATATTCCCATGTAATGATTCATCTTGCACCAATGAAAACAATGATATTTGAACTATCTTGACCACAAACAGTGCTCTTGTTACCATAAGCTGTGACAAAGAGGAACGTGACTAAATGAGTGTGGTTGATTATTAGTATAAATGGATCTGCTTGGTCAAGTTTTAATGAAATACGTTTTGACACTGAGACACATGGGTCAATCATCAGATAATACGTGCTGCAGCAATCCAAGTTCATAATGCAGTCTCGTATGTGTCATAAACACATGGATTGATAAATCAGTCACAATTCATGTGTTCATCACACACACACACACACACACACACACACACACACACACACACACCTCTTTTTATTTTGGCAGATATCATTTTTGCTGCTTGGAATACACTCCACTCCTGCAGCATGAATTCCCCGTCCAGCAATAACCCAGTGCCTAACTGGAGCAACCAACCATGTCCTCCACCAGCGCTTTGACTGTTTATCTTCCATAACACTTTTCACACCTCCCAAAGTGGTATTTAGCATCCCACCCAATATGCAAAATATTCTTCCATCATCCTATTCTCAATCTTAACACATGGATCAAATTGCTGTGGAAGACCCAGGTACAAGATATGTCTGACACTCACTCAGCACGTCCTACTCCAATCGTATCGGAGGCATATCTTAACTCTTATTACAGGGACACCTGTAAGGGAGTCATATCATATTACCACCAGTACTGTAATTTTTGCATATATTTTATGTATTGGCATGACCACGAACCAGCTGTCCACTCGAATAATGGTCACTGCCAAACTATGGCTGATAGTACAGTTGACCACCAGTTCAGAATATATTTGATCTCATTGTGTACTTCACAACTTGTGCCATCTGCTTCGTTGCCCCCCAAAAGTAGCTTCTATGAATTATGTAGATGGGAATGGTCTTTCCAACACATCATCTTAAGCCTGTAATCCCCCTGGCGTCTCGTCTCTGCTAACCCCTGCCCTGCATCCATCTTCGCCCCTGCCCTGTGATGCTATTTCACTCATCCTACACTCACACCCTCCTCTCTGCAGTCTCCTCTTTCTCTCTTCTATCTCACACTTCCAATCTACTTTTTCCACGTCATTGTGCACTGTTCACAACTCACCTTGTCTGAGGCCAGAATTAGCTCACAGGTGCCACGTTCTTAAAACATAGGACTTTCTGCTACCACATTAATTAACAACTTTATCAGACTAAAGTGTTGTTGGGAGACTGCCTATTGCCTTCTGACAAAGTTACATCACTCATTATCTTACAACTACAAAGTTTTTTAGTTACAGAATATAAAGTTTTAATGTGACATTCTTATATGATTCTTCAAGGACTTTGTGGAAGCAAATCTGAGTGGTCTGAAACATCATTGAGGTGCCTAATGATCAGTGTACTTGTTACTCACCCCATTGGTTGTACACCATCGCTTCTGTGATGTCTGCTACCAGTCCACACTCGCCTATACACAACAGTGATGTAATTGGTGCTGTTCCTTGTGACATATTTATTACACCAGGTTTTGTACTGTCAAACTAATTGAACACATGCAGAAATACCAGTCACTGACTTTTGTTAAGCCTTCAAGTAGATACCATATTTAATGCATATGGGTTCCAGACAAATTTGTTCTGCAATTAATCAAATGATCTCCCATGAACCATGGACCTTGCCATTGGTGGGGAGGCTTGCATGCATCAGCGATACAGATAGCCGTACCTTAGGTGCAACCACAACGGAGGGGTATTTGTTGAGAGGCCAGACAAACGTGTGGTTCCTGAAGAGGGGTGGCAGCCTTTTCAGTAGTTGCAGGGGCAACAGTCTGGATGACGACTAATCTGGCATTGTAACACTAACCAAAACGGCCTTACTGTGCTGGTACTGCAATGGCTGAAAGCAAGGGGAAACTACAGCCGTAATTTTTCCCGAGGGCATGCAGCTTTACAATATGGATAAATGATGATGACGTCCTCTTGGGTAAAATATTCCGGAGGTAAAATAGTCCCCCATTCGGATTTCTGGGCAGGGACTACTCAGGAGGACGTCGTTAACAGTAGAAAGAAAACTAGCGTTCTGCGGATTGGAGCGTGGAATGTCAGATCCCTTAATTGGGCAGCTAGATTAGAAAATTTGAAAAGGGAAATGGATAGGGTAAAGTTAGATATAGTGGGAATTAGTGAAGTTCGGTGGCAGGAGGAACAAGACTTCTTGGTCAGGTGAATACAGGGTTATAAATAAAAAATCAAATAGGGGTAATGCAGGAGTAGGTTTAATAATGAATAGGAAAATAGGAATGCGGGTAAGCTACTACAAACAGCATAGTGAACACATTATTGTGGCCAAGATAGATACAAAGCCCACACCTACTAAAGTAGTACAAGTTTATATACCAAGTAGCTCTGCAGATGATGAAGAAATTGAAGAAATGTATGATGAAATAAAAGAAATTATTCAGATAGTGAAGGGAGATGAAAATTTAATAGTCATGGGTGACTGGAATTCGAGTGTAGGAAAAGGGAGAGAAGGAAATGTAGCAGGTGGATATGGATTGGGGCTAAGAAATGAAAGAGGAAGCCGCCTGGTAGAATTTTGCACAGAGCACAACTTAATCATAGCTAACACTTGGTTTAAGAGTCATGAAAGAAGGTTGTATACATGGAAGAAGCCTAGAGATACTGGAAGGTGTCAGATAGATTATATAATGGTAAGACAGATTCAGGAACCAGGTTTTAAAATGTAAGACCTTCACAGGGGCAGATGTGGACTCTGACCACAATCTATTGGTTATGAACTGCAGATTAAAGCTGAAGAAACTGCAGAAAGGTGGGAATTTAAGGAGATGGGACCTGGATAAACTGACAGAACCAGAGGTTGTAGATAGTTTCAGGGAGAGAATGGGTAGCTTTGAGAAACGAAATAGTGAAGGTAGCAGAGGATCAAGTAGGTAAAAAGACGAGGGCTAATAGAAATCCTTGGGTAACAGAAGAGATATTGAATTTAATTGATGAGAGGAGAAAATACAAAAAAGCAGTAAATGAAGCAGGCAAAAAGGAATACAAACGTCTCAAAAAGATCGACAGGGATGGCTAGAAGATAAATACAAGGATGTAGTGGTGCATATCACTAGGGGTAAGATAGATACTGCCTACAGGAAAATTAAAAAGACCTTTGGAGAAAAGGGAACAACTTGTATGAATATCAATAGCTCAGATGGAAACCCAGTTCTAAGCAAAGAAAGGAAAGCAGAAAGATGGAAGGAGTATATAGAAGGTTTATACAAGGGTGATGTACTTGAGGACAATATTATGGAAATGGAAGAGGATGTAGATGAAGACGAAATGGGAGATACGATACTGCGTGAAGAGTTTGACAGAGCACTGAAAGACCTGAGTCGAAACAAGGCCTCGGGAGTAGACATCCCATTAGAACTACTGACAGCCTTGGGAGAGCCAGTCCTGACAAAACTCTACTGTCTGGTGAGCAAGGTGTATGAGACAGGTGAAATACCCTCAGACTTCAAGAAGAATATAATAATTCCAATCCCAAAGAAAGCAGGTGTTGAGAGACGTGAAAATTACCGAACTATCAGTTTAATAAGCCATGGCTGCAAAATACTAACACAAATTCGAATTCTACAGATGAATGGAAAAACTGGTAGAAGCGGACCTCGGGGAAGATCAGTTTGGATTCCATAGAAATGTTGGAACACCTGAGGCAATACTGACCCTCCGACTTATCTTAAAAAATAGATTAAGGAAAGGCAAACCTATGTTTCTAGCATTTGTAGACTTAGAGAAAGCTTTTGACAATGTTGACTGGAATACTCTCTTTCAAATTCTGAAGGTGGCAGGAGTAAAATACAGGGAGCAAAAGGCTATTTACGATTTGTACAGAAAGCAGATGGCAGTTATAAGAGTCGAGGGACATGAAAGGGAAGCAGTGGTTAGGAAGGGAGTGAGACAGGGTTGTAGCCTCTCCCCGATGCTATTTAGTTTGTGTATTGAGCAAGCAGTAAAGGAAACAAAAGAAAAGTTCGGAGTAGGTATTAAAATCGATGGAGAAGAAATAAAAGCTTTGAGGTTCATCGATGACATCGTAATTCTGTCAGAGTCAGCAAAGTACTTGGAAGAGCAGTTGAACAGAATGAACAGTGTCTTGAAAGGAGGGTATTAGATGAACATCAACAAAGGCATAACGAGGATAATGGAATGTAGTCGAATTAAGTCGGGTGGGGGGTGCTGAGGGAATTAGATTAGGAAATGAGACACTTGAAGTAGTAAAGGAGTTTTGCTATTTGGGGAGCAAAATAACTGACGATGATCGAAGTAGAGAGGATATAAAATGTAGGCTGGCAATGGCAAGAAAAGCATTTCTGAAGAACAGAAATTTGTTAACATCGAGTATAGATTTAAGTGTCAGGAAGTCGTTTCTGAAAGTATTTGTATGGAGCGTAGCCATGTATGGAAGTGAAACATGAACGATAAATAGTTGGGACAAGAAGAAAATAGAAGCTTTCAAAATGTGGCGCTACAGAAGAATGCTGAAGATTAGGTGGGTAGATCACATAACTAATGGGGAGTTATTGAATTGGAGAGAAGAGAAATTTGTGACACAACGTGACTTGAATAAAGGTTCTGTTGGTAGGGCATATCCTGAGGCATCAAGGGATCGCCAGTTTAGTATTGGAGGGTTGCGTGGAGGGTAAAAATCATAGAGGGAGACCAAGAGATGAATACACTAAACAGACTCAGAAGGATGTAGGTTGCAGTAGGTACTGGGAGATGAAGAAGCTTGCACAGGATAGATTAGCATGGAGAGGTGCATCAATCCAGCCTCTGGACTGAAGACAACAACAACAACAACCACCAAATGAATCATCAGATGAAAATAAAATGATATGTCATTATAGATACCAACAAGTGATGTAAGAACTCCAGTCCCTTTAACTTGTATGATTTAAATTTAAATCATTGTTGGTGTTGAAATCTAAACTTAGAGTTGTTTCAGGAGATGAATGTTCCTCCCATTAGGCACAGTGAGCGGTTTTTGGAAGTCATCAGGAGTAAGCTACAAGTGATGTCCAGTGTTACGAACATACATTTCCCTGGCGAATTTAGTATGGTTCATCATTCTACTGTTGGATAGATGTCCTCACTAAACTTTTCTACGCACTAAGGCATTCGGCAACATTTATCTGTGCTGCTTTCACATGTTTTCTAATGTTATCTATCTAGGTTTCAATAGCTCACTTTCAGAGTCCTTTTTCATCTCTTGGAATATTGCAGATCACTTCATCAGTGTCCATCTGCTATCCGTCCTGGCCACTTCCATTATGTTGTCATTACAGCCACAATTATATCTTTCACTCCAGTCTGTTCCCCTACATATTTGTTAATTTTCTGTGTCCATTAATAATTTCCAACATGCATCTGCAGACTGCGAAAAATCTCCCTTTTTTAATGTTTTTGTGATTGAAAGTTCATGTGTCTCTGCGATGAAGTCGAAAGTGTTAACACAAACTGGTTGCAATCTTTCTGTATCGGACACACCAGAAGCTTAGTTTTTGAAATTATTTGTTATTGTTGTCTTTGTCATCATGTTCTTCAGCCCGAAGACTGGCTTATGCAGCTGCCCATGTTAGTCTGTCTTGTGCAAGCATTTTCATTTCTACTTAATTACTGCAACTTACATCCATTTGAACCCACTTACAGTTGTCAAGCCTTGGTCTCCTTCTACAATTTCTACATCGCTCCCTTCCCCCCTGTGCCGCCACTTCCCTCCATTACAAAATTGACAATTCCTTGATGACTCCGGATGTGTTCTATCGACTGATAGCTTCTTTTAGTCAATCGGTGGCATAAGTTCCTTTTCTCCCAGACTCAATTCAGCATCATTTCCTTAGTTATCCAGTCTACCCATCTAACCTTTAGCATTCTTCTACAGCACTATATTTCAAAATCTACTATTCTCTTCTTGTGTGAACTTATCATCATCCACATTTGATAGCTTTAGCCAGAATTGGCTCGTGGACACTTGAGAATTTGTGTAACTGTATGATGTCATCCCTTTGAAGAGTGGCCTTGCTGGAGAACAAAATATCACAGTATGTACACAGGATGCATTTTGTGCCATAACTATACCTCGTTTCTAACAATTTGCAGATGCATCTTCATAGAAACATTCTATCTTCTATTAATACTAGGAATCTCACCACCACTACTTGTTACAAACGCCCTGTATATGTGTGTGTGTGTGTGTGTGTGTGTGGGGGGGGGGGGGGGGGGAGATTTTATGCTGCTGGGAACTGTAATTTTCAACAGATTTTTAATATAAATCCCACTGTTATTGTATTCAATTATGCTTTCAGATATTAGTTATTGCACCGCCTCATCCCACCCAAAAAATAAATAAATAAATAAAAATAATAACAGTATGGTATATTTATTGGAAATGTGAAAAACAGAGAACATAGTGAATTACATATACAAAGTAGTATAGCAGATGATTCAAGAACAAATGGGTAAGAGACACAGGTATATCAAGCTCATGCTTAAGTGATAGAGAATATTCTGCCAAAGTTGCAAGGCAAGTAGGCAGTTGATGTTAAATTGTGAAGAAACACATTCTTCTAGTATGCTTATGATAATTTTGGCTCATGACTGCATATTTGTGTAAGTCACTTTCAGTACAGTAATAATAGTTAAAATTGTAGACCTTTAGTTTTGTTGTTCATTTTTGTTTGCTTTGTTTCACATCTGTGTTCTGTATATTGTGCTCATAGTTGTTGCAGAGTCTGAGTTGAGTATAGGCTTTCATGTAGATTCTTGTTTATGTTGGAATGTTACTGATGTTAAATTTTTGTTTATTATTCATTGTATAACTAAATACACAGTTTTAAATGGATAGCCTCGTGATGTCCTGTCTCAGCTCTCTAACATAGTAGTTACGGTATTGTACAGTGGCATATATCATAGCAATAGAAGACATTTTGGGATAAAATAACAGTTGCTGTTAGCACTGCCTGTTCTGTCCTGGACAGATGGTTCCCCCTCGCCCCCTTTCTCTTAGCTATTCCTTTGCTCATGTTTTCCATTTAGTTACCGAGCAAAGTGATTATGGTTTGTTATCATTTATATTTCAGTTATTAAACAGAATCGCAAAGCAAACATATCATTAAATTTTCCCTGAGATATTTTAATTAATTTCTTCAGCTACCAACATTGTTATAGATAAAGATGAGACATTTCTTCAGCTTCCAACATAATTGTAGACAAACATATGCTGTTTTAATGTAACAGAATTATGAAGTTTGTGGTTAATTAATTTGGTATGAACATCAAAATTGTTTCAGACTACCATGTTATATAAATATGTATCAGTTTCCATATTTGCTCCTGCTAATTTAGCTTTTGAATTTGATGTTAGATGTATGTTTAGTATTCATTGTTGTTGTTTATTTGAAACCAGTAAAATAGTAAACAGTGGGTTTAAGATTTTATCACAGACTGTTTTACTGGAAGAAAAACAGGTATTTAGATCATGCAGAGATAATATATTTATCTTTAAAGCAGATTTTGAGGGAGAGAAGAGAATTTAACTTAAAAACCTACATTGCCTTGATTGATAACAATGCTTGGAAAGGGGAACGAACATGTGCATCCTAGATTAAAATGGAATAACACATACGGAGGGGGGGGGGGGGGGGGGGATGTATTCAAAAGAAACCCCGCAAATGTTTTGGAGGAGAAAGCTTAAAGTACCACATTTTGCCATTAGAAGTGCATAGATCGAACATTCCAGAGTCGGTGAGCCGAGTGCTGTTACTGAGGGAGGTTAGAACTAATTTCAGCAGAGTTTATAGTGAAAACTGTTTTGTGTGATTGTCGTTTTTCAATGGCTGCATTCGTGAACAGCATATGTTGGTGAAATTCTGCTTTTTGCTCGAAAAGATGGCGTACAGGGACGACACTATGGGGAAAATTCGGGTGTTTGAGCAGTTTTCTTGGTGCAAAAATGTAGAAATGTCAGTTGATAATAAATCTCGTTCTGATCGTCCTTCCACAGCTTGAACACATGAAAATGTTGAAAACGTTTGTGCAGTCATCAAAGAAGTTCAACAACAAACCATTGTTGAAATTGTGGAGCTGTTGGGAGTAACTTTGAGTTCAGTACAGCAATTTGACAGAAGATTTGAGAATGGAAAGAGTGGTTGCCAAATTCATGCCACGATTGCTGACTGCTGAACAAAAACGAGAGTATGGAGCATGCTGCGCTTTGAAAGAAGAGTCCCGGAATGATTCAAACTTTTTTTTGAAAATTATCACAGGTGATGAATTTGGTGCTATGCTTACAATCTTGCTTAATCGATGCAACAATCGAACCAGCGGAAGACTTCAATTTCACCTCACCCCAAGAAAGCTCATCAGGTGAAATCAAATGTTAAAACAATGCTGATTTGTTTTTTTTTCCGATGTGAGGGGAGTAGTTCATTCAGAATTCATTCTGTAGCATCACACAGTTTACCAGGCTTCCTATTTGGAAGTTTTGGAAAGATTGCACATCAATGTGCGGCGGAAGCTGCCTGATTTGTGGCAGTTGTGTGACTGCCTTTTCCATGTATGTATGTAAATATTGTGCTTTTGGCAGATGATAAACTTATCCTATGGAGCAGTGAAGATAATCTTCAGAAATCATTACATATATTATTAGAGCAATGAAAATAATTGATAATCAGCCAGTAGATCAAGCTTCAGACCTGCTTACTATTAATGGTTTGCTTCCAGGTTTTCTGCTGAGTTGTAGTCTCCTTCTTTGAGAGTTCCACTTTCTGGTTCCTACGAACTAATCATGGAAAAGTTTGATGATTGTTGTATAGGACTTTTTAGGCACATTCTGACATCAGCTATTTCCTATTTGATGGAAAATATTATGGACAAACCATTGGTGTCGCGGTGTGTTGTCGGTTATTGTCTTGTTGTGGCGAGACTATACATGAATAACTTTGAACTAAAGGCACTGAAAACTGCCAAATTGAAACCACCATATTTCTATCAGTATATGGATGTTGTGGTCTGGTCACTTCCAACAGAATAGCTTTAAGGGTTTCTGGAACATTTAAATTCTATTCATTCTAATATAAAATTCACAATGGAACTTGAAAAAGACAACAATGTACCTTTCCCTGATTTATTAGTTTAGATAAAATAGGACAGAGTCTTGGGTATCTGTAGACCTGTGCACACTTACCTCTATCTCCTTGCCTTGAAGCATCATCATCCATCACAAAGAAATTCGGAGCTAAAGACGGCTCAATCATCCATCACAAAGAAATTCGGTGCTGAAGACTGCTCCTTAGAGCTCAAACACTCTGACAAGAAGAGCCTAACTGGGGAATTGCAACACACATGAATAATATTCCAAAGGAATCGATACTCAAATCATCAAACTGAAGATGTAATGAAATTAAAATGAAGAAAACCAGAAAAAGAGATCGACACTGAGTCTGAGGAAGAGAAGCCAAAAATCGCTTATCTACCTTTAGCTGACCGAATATCTGGAGATATCATTAGACTCCTACAGAAACCTGACACCCAGTGTGTTTCACACCCTTCAACCAAGATACAGAGTATTGTTTGTAATATTAAAGAAGATCTAGGTCTGTGAAAACCTGATGTGTATCATATTCCTTGCAAATACGCCATGTCTTACAGGGCTAGACAATGGTAACAATCAAGGGGAGGTGCAAGGAAAATCTGTGATATACCTGCCTAATACAACTAAGCAACTCAGCTTTTGCCAAGTGTTGCCTCAAAATATAATTATGAAATGAAATGTGATGAGACCAGCATCATGGTGCAAATGCCAAGTTTCTGAGGCAGCATATGAAAGAGTCTATCAAAAGAAAGATGTTAGAAACCTTATAATTAGGGACAACAGTTTCAATTTAAGTAACACTTGGGATCTAGCACTCAGTTTATTAAAATGTTGCTGACCATCACATCCATCAGAGTTTGAAGACGCCGAGGGAATATATGAGCTCTGGAAAAATAACATCAAAGTACAAAGTGAGCATCAGAAATCGAACTTGACTGTAAATAACACTGTGATACCTGCAGTAGTTCACAGTTTGGTTGTAATACAGGCAGTGGGTACACATAGCAGCACTTGAAGATGATGACTAGGGCGGTTGTTGAAATATTGGCTTAAAATGGAAGCAACTTGGTGAAACATCTGGAATCATGCCATTAATCATAAAACAAATTATTGAAAGGGGGGGGGGGGGGGGGATTACAATCGTCCAAAACGTGGTTCCTCAGATCGATGAATGGGTACTCCCTGAAACACAAAAAAGCATAATGAAGGTATGAGGCAACAATTACATATTTTCTTGTTAAATGTCAGAACTTCTTGAAACAAGAGAAATCGGAAAAACACTCATTTTTTAAGTGTAGGACGATGGGATTCTGGACTTTGCTTGGGTAAGGTCAGAATAGGGTAATAGCTAATGCTGGAAAAGGAAGTACCTAAGTTATATTCGCAATTGGCTGGGTCAGTTTTGGGGGAACATAGAGTAAGAATCTACATATATAGAACATTTGTGACTGGGGAACGTTATTGTTTATACAAAGGCTTAAGTTTTGCTGGGCAAATGCAAACCAAAATATTTATTGTCTCTTCTTGTATCTCACAACTATGGTATGTTTCACATTAGATGTGCAGAAAATAAAATAAAGTGACTTCAAAAGCTTTAGTGATCTTAATAAAGATAAGAAGTTTGTGAGTACTATGCCAAGGTACAGTAATTGTAGTTGGGAGAGTGCATGAAATTTGACTCTAGTCCTCAGAATGCCAGGGTTTATTTACTGCTTTTTATAATATGCAAAAAAGCATAAATTAATAGAAAAGTGTGTAGATAATATGTTAGAAAATCACAGGATGCAGAAAAGAAAAAAATCAAGGCAAATTTTGTTATTATGTGTTGTGTTAATATCATGTTTTTCATAATTGGTCTTCTGTATGAGTTCGTCCTATGTTTTCCTTCTACTTCTCCCGCCTTCCCCCTTTCTCTTTCCATTGTAATACATGCCATCTATGGCAAGTATATTTTGGATAAACCACTACGTGCCCGATCTGAAGTAATATTGACGAGGAAAATTATGGTCTTACCCTATACATATTCTTTTTTCCGTAATGTGTAGCACTACATTAATGACATCTTTGTTAAAGGACATATATGTCTTTCTTTGTTCAAAAGTGATATCTTGCTTATCTTAGTAAATTAACAGTGTCTCTTTTGCTCTATAATCCATATTCTCTGTGAATCGTGAATGTTTGGTAAGAAGGAAGGAAGATTAGGATTTAACTTTCTGTCCATGACAAGGTCAGTAGAGGTGAAGTAGAAGCTCAGTTTGGACAGAGACTGGGGAAGGAATTGCTGTGTCCTTTTCTGAGGAACTGTACTGGAACTTGGCTTAAGCAATTTAGGGAAACAACAAAAAATCTAAATCTGGAGAGCCAGACAGGGAGTTAAACCCTTGTCCTCCCAAATGCAAGACTAATGTTTTTCATAGCAGTGTGACAGGAATCTCTCACAAAGGATTCACCTATTTCATCACAGAGTTATATAAATTGTAATACTTAATTTACTTGGCATGTGACAGGGGCCTTATCAACAAAATGTTTGCTCTGTGGGCCTCTTCCATTTATTTCTATTGAGTGCACTGTTTTTCTATTTGTTGTGATGTTCATCCTAGCTGTGTCCTCTCAGGTGTTATCCATCAGCCTAGTTCTAAGTCTTTTCCTCATTATGTCTGTTGTCCTCCAGAATGCTATTCTAGGTCATCTATTCTCTGTCATTCTTGATAAATGGCCAGCCCAGTTCAACCTGCTATTCTGTAGCATTTTGAATCTTGTTATTGTTTGTACAGGTCTTATAATTTTTTTCTTATCCTCCATACCTTCTATTTTCATTACATGCAGGTCCAAAAACTTCCCTTGTTATTTTTCTTTTGAGTGTTAGATATTTTTTAATCTTTCTTTCCAAGTATTAGTGCCTTGTATGTGTAAAGTGTTAACACATAATAGTCAATTGAGGTGAGCGAATTTTTAACTTGATACAAAGTGGATCTTTAATAGATTATTATAAAGCTAACAAATATTTTATTCACTATTCCTAGACAGGTATGTATTTCTGTACATGTATTGTTGCTGTTACTAAAAAGTCACTTAAAGTGCTTGAAGCAATCAACTGTCTATAAAGTGAATCTATCTACAGCACCACTTTGGATTTTATTGCTGAGAACCAGATATTAAATTTTGTCTTCATTGACACGTAATTCTATTTTTTCAGCAAATTTGTAACATTTTCCATCATTCTGATTAATTCAGTTTTGGAACCATTTGTTAATGGTACAGCATGTGCATAGGCAAGTCTAGTAATGTTCGCACTCAGCAATTGGATCCCTTGCAGATTAGATTTAGTAAATTCTCGATCAATCTTCTCTAAGACAAGATGAAACAAAATATATGAAATGGAGTCCCCTTGTCTCGGTCCTGTGTGCAGCTTAAAATTTTCAGCTTCTCCTACAGGTGTTTTTATGTGACAAAGTTTCATCTGCACATATTTTAACTAATCTGATTAACTTTGCGGGTATTTCAATTTCCCTCATTATATTTAGAGTGTGTGTTGGTGTACGCTATTGTATGTCTTGTTGAAATCTGGAAATAATAGTGGACATGTACGTGGAATTTCCACACATTCTCTGTTATTTGTCCTAGAGTGAATAAATTAGCTAATGTGGATCGATTTCTGCGAAAAACACATTGGTAGTCCTCAATTAGTTCTTCAGTTATGGGGATCAGCATGATTAATAATCATATTGATAGGGTTTTGTAAGTGACACCCAGTAAACCAGTATGTGTCTGTAGTTATCGCACACAAGGGGATCATTCTTCTTAAATACGGGACATATACGAGTAATTGTGAGTTTCCAGTCTGTACATATGGTTTCCGTCTTCAAAATTTTTTCTATTAAGGACTGTAGTTCTAATTCCAGTCGGTGTCCTCCATTTTTTAATAACTTAGCATATACCTGGTGTTCAACACGAGTCTTGGAATTCTTTAATTTCTTTATTATTTGCTGTGTTTTATTTACTGATGGGGTGGTGACTTGTACAACAGCAGTATCAGGTTCTTCAGATTTAAAGTAAATCTGTGGGTAATCAAAGTTGAGTAGTTGTGAAAAGTATGTTCTCAATCTTCGTACATTGTAATACATGCAGAAATTATCTGCAAGTGTTAACAAAAGGGCAGTTAATAATAAATTATGGTAACCAAGACTTTTTTTTAACAATAATGTCTGCCCTATAAAAATATACCCAACAGCTTGTAAACTTTAGCACTATAATCATTTTGTGGCACATTATGCCCAACAAAAATAATATATCCCTTAAACTAAAGCTATCAATATGTTGTCACTCTAACATGAGGAGTTATTTATTATGAGGGGACAGAACACCTATATCTGTATTACTATAAAGCTGTGTACAGTGACTCCAATGGCTGGTACAGAGCTGCAAATGTGGAAGAGAAGAAGACTCTGAAAACCACCCGTCGTGAACCAAAAATTCTTTCTTGCAGAAAAAGGGAAAGTACAGCTTCACAACAGAATTTTCAAAAGGAATGGCAAATTATTAAAATTACATTTTACGGGGGGGGGGGGGGGGGCATGGAACCAAAAACCAAGGAATGAGGGTAAAAGATAGGCAGAAGGAAAAATAGAAATAGTGGTTTGTACAAAATATACTTGCCATACGTGGCATGTACACCAAAGATAAACTGGGTGGTTGTGGAGGCTTTAATCTTATGGTTATTATACTGGGTGTCTCAAATTGAATATTGGGGCTTTAAGGGGACCACACCCTGCCTATCTAACCCATGTTAATGTAGGCAAGTACTTGACCCATTTCTGGAAAAAACTATTTGATGCAGGACCTTAATATTTTTACTGTATGTTACATGATGCTAATAGAGTCAACTGTACTAAAATCTACTTCATAAATTTTGTAGTTTTTAAGAAATACTTTTTTAAATTTATTAGCAAAAAATATTAAGTTTTCTCTGCAGAAAATAACTTTTTGTGAACTTCCTAATGGGGGAATATTATTGAATGTAGTACCAGAGGTGGCTTTTTATGTTATGCAGAGTCTCTGAAAATTTCATTCATTTATCTATGATAGTTTCTGATATAATGGGCATATGTACTGAAAATTTTTAGTTTGTGGGAAATTGACATTACAGAAAAAACTGTAGAAATTTGTTACTTACAGTTAATTAAAACTGTCCTGCTGCATATGATGGGCCTTCTTTGGCCTCTAGCAGGTCTTCCAGCTTCTTTTTCACCTTCTTGGATGTTTGTCTTGCTTTCTTGGCCATATTAGATGCATACCTGTCTGCATCGGCTATCCTCATTTTATCGCAATGTTGCAGTCCAGCAATCATATTTTCACCAGGATTAAATCCCAGCTTTTTCAGTACCCAACACTTCCCAATATTACCACAATTAAATGTAATAACACCATCATGAACTTCTAGTTTCATTGTATGCATGTCTACAAATACAGTTTTAGGAAGGCGGTTCCAAATTATGCTGCTTAAACATTCATTTGGGTTCTGTGTCTGCCCATGCAGACATTTCCTTAGAAGGTCAGGATGAGCCAAGTGTCAGAAAATAGGTTTAATTGCTGTAATAACAGCAGCAGGAAGAGAATGCTGGTGAGAATAAGATTCTCCAGTTGCCTGAGCCCTATTACATTTGCACCACCAATATTCTCCTGATGGACACAATCCATGACGTGGCTTATCATCATAAAGAACTTATGGAAGAATGTGGCCCAAACATCTCTCTTCATTGCCTCCAGCTTTTCTTTATTTCTCCCAATTGCCTGCCCATAGTATCCCTGCAAGTTTTCTATTTCAGTTTTAGTTAACCGACCCTATCCGGTCAACAATTTTTCCATCTTCTATTTTTTTCCTCTCATATCAACAGTTAGTTTTCTTGGCCTTGTTCCCAAACGTTTTTCAACATGGCCTACACATACTATTTTGCTAATAATGGCATCTCCATATGGCTTAGGGTTCACCACATTGTTGTATGCCTTACTTTCACCAGCACCCAAGTATTTGGTGTACCGTACGTCTCTTGTTTCTACGGAGTGATGAAATATTTGTTGTACTCCATGAACTTCCATACCACCACTTGTTCCTCTAAAATTAGTCACACAGTTATGTTCTTTATGTTCATTGACTTTACAATATTTGCAATATTTAGACATTATCTCCACATCTAACACTTTAACGATGTCTACACTTGTAGCATTCACTACTCCATTCAGAGAAGTATGTCCTCTTTTCTGCCAACTTCCATCAAGTGCAACTGCAGTAGCCGAAAATCCATCATTTTCTTCCACTGCTTCCCAAGCAGTCAGTTTCATGCTTTTCTCACTGACCTCACATACAGCTTTTTCTAATATTGCAGTCAGTTTTTCAAATTTATTTGGTGGCTGATGTAAGTTCATCACTGAACAAAATGTTCTCCCTGCAGCCATGCCCTTGCCAATGGATCGTAAGGCATAAACTAATCTAGTAGTGATATCATAAGGGAGACATGCATCTGGTTTTGAAGAACTCATAAAAGATATTGCAGCTGAGCATTTAGTGCAAATTAAATCCAAAGCAATTGCTAGGCCTTTTCTCCCACTGGTACTCTCACAAATTTTCACACTATGTGACTCACCACACCTACATTATACAAATTTAGAAATTGCATCTGATAATATTCTCAAATTTATAATAATGTTACTGCACCATTTGTCACGTACAGTAAATTCGTTGTAACTCTCTTGAAATGGTGAGAGCTTCTTTGATGATGCACTTGTTGAAGAATTACAATTAGAAACATCGCTGCCAGGTGACATAACCTCTTGTACAGAAAGCTTTCTAAACTTGTTTCCTCTAAATTGTCGTTTCTTGAAAATGTCTTTATGTTTTGTCATCTTCAATAAACACAACAAAACACAAGTAATGTTTGAAAGCGTGTTGTTTACAAACAGCAGAAACAAAAGAATACCGACCATTGCATTCCAAGAATAGCCAAGACACTTCGGAGTAAAAAAGCAAATCCCTAACGTGCAATGTAGGGGATATAAAGATCTAAAACATATACAGAAAAGTGGGCGTGGCACATAAACACATGTGGTAGGAAAATGTTCTTTAAATGCTCGAAAAAAAAAAATTGTCAGCAAAATCCTTTTCAGAGTACTTAAATAAAACTTTGATCTATCGAAATGATGAAAACTGAAAATCAATTTTTTTCGACCTGAACCACGGTGTGGTCCCCTTAAGGCTTTGTAGCTTTTTTTACATTCAGATTACAATTTTAAATAATACATCAAATAAAAAGCAACTCAAACAGTTTTTCTTACAGGTGTTCAGCAGTAGCAGTGTTCATCAAAGGCACACACAGAGTTGATGGACAAGTTCTTCCCGAACCTTGATCAGAGTATCTAGAGTCTTTGTTTCAATAACTACTTCAATACTATTTCTTAAATCAGGTATATCAGCTGGTAGCAGAGGCACATACACATAATCTTTTATAAACCCCCCTAAGGTTTCATCACTGAAGATGGCATGGTCCAAAAAATCTTCATTGTCATGCAGCAACATTTTGTTTACAAAGTTGGCACATAAACCATAGTCTGTAGGCTTTAGAGTTTGTAACAACTGCAAACCATAAGGACATAGTTGTAATAGTCTCCTTAAAAGTCTCCACACAGACCTCACTGAAATGCCTAATTCACAACTAGCCTTCCAAACCATTTTCTTGGGGCTATGCGTGAAAGACAGTCTGACATTCAACACATTCTTAGTCATTCTTGGTCGTCATACTCTTCCTTTTATGAAGACAGTTGTTGTCTACAAACTAATGATACTGTCTACGAATGTTGTTATCACTTACAAGATTACAATGGGATTTAATACAGAATGCATGTTGCATAGCAACAGCAGATTCAGTCCTTGCAAACTATAAAGCACAAAAATTTGTGTTCAGTAATTGCCATCTTCGCTACGAGTGCTTGCTAAAAGGAGATACAAGAAACAGTGCATGTGCACAGATATAAAAAAACAAAACTCCAAGAATTACTTTTTTAAGTGTTATTTATAATCCACTGCCTTGGCAAGGGATCATTGCTTCTGTCACTTAGTGTTGAAACACATTTGCCTGATTGTCAGTCATGGACAGAGAGGTCATTGGAGGCACAGCATTTCCCTCAGTAGGTACGGTGAGATGGACATTATTATGCATAAGCTAATAAAATTTGCAATTTATGAACAATGCTCCGTGTCATAAAAATCATTCTGGTGTTCGCCACCCTGGTTTTGTGGACTAACCTTGTTCGTATGTAATCATTTGTCTACACTCATCACTCTGCTGAGTGACAGAACTTTCGAAGTGCAAGAACACGTGAACTTTTTTTCTTTTCATTTCATATCTCTATTCCCTTATCTACATCTGCAATTCACAGTTAAGTGCGTAGCAGAGGGTTCATCAAACTGCCTTCAAGCTATTTCTCTGCAGTTCCACTCTCTGACAGCGCGCAGGAAAAAAGAGCAATTAAATCTTTCTGTGCAAACATTGATTTCTCCTATTTTATCATGATGATCATTTCTTGTAGGCAGGTGAGAGTCAATAGAATATTTTCGCATTCGGAATAGAAAGTTGGTGACTGAAATTTCACGAGAAGATTCTGCCTCAACGAAAAACGCATGTTTTGTAATGACTGCCATCCTAATTCACACATCATGTTCATTGCACTCTCTCCCCTATTTCACAATAATAAAAAAAGAGTTACCCTTCTTTGAACTTTTTCTATGTCCTCTGTCAGTCCCATCTGACGCGGATCCCACACCGCACAGCACAGCAATTCTCTAGAAGAGGGCAGACAAGTGTGGTGGCGCAGTCTCTTTAGTCAACATGTTACACTTAGAAAGTGTTCTACCAATAAATCACAATCTTTGCTTTGCTTTACCCACAAAATTATCTATGTGATCATTCAAATTGAAGTTATTTCTAACTGTAATCCCAAAGTATTTAGTTGAATTTACAGCCTTTAGATTTGTGAGATTTAACATGTAACCAAAATTTAGCAGATTTCTGGTAGTGCTGATGTGGATAGCTGTACACTTTTCATTATTTAGAGTACAACTGCCACTTTTTTCACCACACAGATATCTTGTCTAAATCCTGTCTGGTTTTGATCACCTGATAACTTAACAAAGTGGTAAAAGACAGCATCATCTGCAAACAATATTAAGAGGGCTGCTCAGATTATCTTATATATCGTTTATGTAGATCCGGAACAGGAGAGGGTCCTTAAGACTTCATTGGGTTACACCAGATAGTACTTCTGTTTTACTCAATGACTTTTCATCAGTTACTATGAACTGTGACCTACCTGACAGGAACTCAAGAATTCAGTCCCCCAACTAAGATGATACTCCATAGGCACACAGTTTGATTAGAAGATGCTTGTGAGTTACGGAGTCAGTAGCCTTCTGGATATATAAAAATATGGAATCAATTTGACAGCCCCTGTCAATAGCACTCATTACTTCATGAGAATAAAGAGCTAGTTGTGTTCCACAAGAACAGTTTTCCCTGAGTCCATGCTGACCATTAATCAATAAATCATTTTCTTCGAGATGATTCATTATGTTCAAACACAGAATATGTTCCAAAACCCTCCTGCAAATCGACAGTAGTGTTATGAGTCTGTAATTCAGCGAATTACTCCTGTGCCCATTCTTGGGTATTGGTGTGACTTGTGCAACTTTCCAGTCTTTAGGTGTAGAACTTTTGATATGCAAGCAGTTGTACATTATTGTTAGATACGAAGCTATTGTATCAGCATACTCTGAAAGGAACCTGACTGGTATGCAGTCTGGACTGGAAGCCTCGCCTTTATTAAGTGATGCATGTTGCTTCACTACATCGGAGATGTCTACTTCTAAATTACTCATGTTGGCAGTTGTCTAGATTTGAATTCTGTAATATTTATTTCATTCTCTTTGGTGAACAAGTTTCAGAAAACTGTGTTTTGTAACTCTGCTGTTATCATCAGTGACATAACCATTGTTATTGGACAGTGAAAGTAATGATTGCAACCTGCAGCTGGTGTACTTTACACGAGATCAGAATCTCTATGGGTTTTCTACCTAATTTTGAGATGGAGTTTTGTTGTGGAAACTATTAAAAGCATCTTGCCTAGAAGTTCGCCATAAATTTCGAGTTTTAGCAGAATTTTGCTTATCTTGTGGGTAGCATATCTATTACAAGCTCTCCTTCTGTAGACTGAGTAAAGAATATTTTAGTGAATTTTATTGATGTGTGAACATTCAGTGGTAGTGCAAGCTTGAAAGTAGGCTTAAAAATCAGTTATAATAAGACAAAAGTAACATATGAACAATATAGTGAAATGACAATGAAGTTACAAAACCAGATGAAATTTTTTGTGTTTAGGGAAATTGAAGGCAGTAATTGGATGACTAGCAGTGAAATAAATAGAAGCAAAAATGGCATGGAGCGCTTTTGCCAAACTAAAATTTCAGTTAGGGAATTACCAGATTTGACTTCAGGTAGTGAGACATGAACTTTTAAGTCACTAATTGTTCAAGAACTGATGGTTGCTCAGTGAGCAGTGGTGAGCTGTGTTGGACATTATTACTATGAGAAAGAGGAAAATGAATAAATGCCTGAGGGAAGAGACTGTGATGAAAATAAAATGGTGCTGGCTGGCTCATGTAGGTAGATGAATGGATGGTAGATGGATGAGGAAGTTTTTTTTGCTAGATTCCTGGAGATAAAAAAAGACTGAAGCAACAGAATAATGGAAGGCAGATAAATGGCATTAGAAAAGATATGGGATGTTGTGGATGTGGGTTCATGAAGACTTTGGTGTAAGAAAAAGCTTTATGGTGGCATTTGTCTGGTAAGGATGATGAGTGGTGCTGATCATACAACTAGTCTTGCACCTGTGCATTTATTAGTGTTCACATAAGGCATTGCTTCATAATGATCCATGACATAATTGCAATTTGTAAGTAAACTGCAGTTACTTCTACCTTTAGACCATATGTGATTTGAACCTGCTAAGTTTTAACAAGAATCCGAACATGTCCTCTGTGTGTGTGTGTGTGTGTGTGTGTGTGTGTGTGTGTGTGTTTGTTTGTTTGTTTGTTTGTTTGGATGGGAGCTGATATGGGGGGGGGGGGGGGTGTAGGGGTGCCATAATCTTGAGTTTTCTCTCTACAACACAGTATGAAGCAAAAGGGAAGAAAAGTGGTAAAAGGTGATATGATATCAAAGATACTGGATCATAATTATGGCCTCTTGCTACAATGAGGAATTAATAAGTTTTTCAATGGTAGGCCACTTTCTCACGGGAAGTAGGGATGATTTTTATTATCTATAAAATTCTTTACATTGCTATCTATGTATGCTGTCCATAGAGCTGAATAACTCTCTCTTTTTCTGTGCAACAGTAGGGTCTAGTGATGAATAATGAAACCTTTTTTTCTCTCTTAGTACTATGTTTACAAATGTTAATATGGTTTTGAAGCTGTGATCGGTTGTTGACAACAGACTTGGAAAGAGAGTTAATGTACTGTGATGGTGTTGTTCATATGCCCAACTGTTTGAAGAGCTAATATATCAATGAAAATAAGAGATTTTAAAAAATGTAATTGGATAGATGAAAAAATCTACTCACCAAGTAATGGTAGGAGAGAACACACACACAAAAAAAAAATTGAAATAAATCCACTGAATGCAAATCTCTTAGTATCAGCTGTGTTAGGTATAGATATACTACCTATTAGTGACATGTGAAAATGATATAAGGATGTAGACATGTATACCTAACATTGCTGATGCCAAGATATTCTTCTTCTGCTACTGCATATGCACTAATGGATGTTTACCATCACATTTGCCCAGTCTTCTCTCTCTCTTCCAGCATGGATCAAGTCACCAGCATTTCTTATTCCTGTTCACTGGCTGATGTTGCAGAGTCATTACAGTCTTCTCCTCCCAATTCCTCTTCTGCCTTCAGTCTTCCCTCAATTATCAGTTTAAGGAGGTTGATACCTTTCATTTCGTATCACGTTGCCTAAGTAAGCTGTTTGATTGTGGTTAGAAGTTTGCGGTCTCTTTTTACTATTCTCAAGATCTTCATTTGTTTTTTTTTGCTGTCCATGGAATTTTAAGTGTTCTTCAATATAACCACATCCTGAATGCTTCCAACTTGTTCAGTGTTCACAACTTTTCATGCCATACAAAATCACTGACTGCACACAGCTCTTCATAAATGTAACTTGGAGGTTAATAGCAAAGTCAGTGCTAGTAAACACTTTGTTAAATTTCATGAATGCATTGCAGGTCTTCTCTATTCCACATCTGATTTCCATGTCTGATGACCAGTTTTTGCACAACACATTCGCAAGTAGTTAAATCTATTCACCTTATCTATGGGTTTATTATTATACATTAATTCTGCATTTTGATGCTCATCTGAATTGGAAGTGACTATCGAAAATTTCTTGGTGTTGATATTTGAGACCCATATTCCTGCTGTGTTCTCCCACTGTAGTCAGAGGATCTTGTAACTCGTTCATGTTATCTGCAATTAAGACTGAGTCGACTGCGTATCTTATGTTGTTAATCCATACCCCATTTACTTTTATTCCTATCTCACGATCTTCAAGCACCTCTTGGAATATATGTTCTGAGTATAGGTTAAAAAGGAGTGGCGAGAGAACGCAGCCTTGTCTAACTGCTCTACAGATTTTTTTGTGCATCTGTCAGGATACTCACAATCACCGAAGTTATTTCAAATCAGTTTTTGAGCTGTAAATTATCAGTAGTAACTATTCATCCTGATATACAAGTAAATACATATAAAAAGTTAAAGAATGTGCAAGATTTTGCAGCAAGTAGTGCCTTCTCTTGGCAGAGGGGTTGAAGAGGAAGAAAGAAGGATGAAGCGAAAGGACTGGTGAGGCTTAGCCAATGGTGATAAGTCCAGGACAATTGCCCAGAAACCTGGGTCTGGGAGACTTACTGAATGGAACTTCTGTTTAACACTCTCCTGTTTCCTCAGAGACACATTACTCCATAATATGATGCTGTAAGACACTAGTAAATGGAAGTAGGAAAAGTAGGTCAACTTTTTGACTTTTTTATCTCCAAAATCAGATATTGCATGATGTAAGAATAGCAGAACTTACGACGTTTAAGAAAATTTGTAGTGTGTGACTTCTACTTCAGATTTTTATCAATATAAACACCAAATAATTTAGAATACTGTGCTCCAATTACTGATTTACCCTCATGCATTATTTCTATTAGTGTGGTCAGACCTTATTCAGTACTGAATTGCTTGTATTGTGTTTTACTCACATTCAGTGACAGTCAATTGACAGAGAATGATATTAATTTTCAAGAAAATTTTAGTTACATTATCAAGTTTACACAGCTTCTCCCTTAATCTTGATTATAATGTTTACATTGTGAGGAATGAGGAAGGAGAACTATTTTTCTACTTGAATCTATGGTTTTTTGGTCATTGATATAACAAGAACAAGAAAAACAGAACACAATATCGATCCCCGTAGATCACCTTTTGTAATTATTCCTGACTCTGAAGGTGATATGCTCCTTTGCGCAGACAACCTGAGTTTCTTTATGACAATTCAATTCATCATTTAGACAGGATGAAACCCAGTTACTAACAAGATCTCTGATAGCATAATATTTGAACTTTTTTTTTGGGGGGGGGGGGGGGGGCACACGGTATTTAGGAGGTTTTAGAGACCTTTTGGGCTGCACACAGCAGGACAGTGCTTGGTAAAATTTAACAAGTAATGTACAAGCATTGTTGGAAGAATGACAAGTATGTTTGTGTTTCTGTCCTGCATATTTGCCTGACATCAATCTCCTTGAGTACTTCAGGGATATTGTTTGTTGGCAACTCACAAGGAAATATCATCAATTTGACATCATATTTTAAGGAGAGCAAAAAGCACACTTACAAGATATCAGCCCCAGAAATTAACCCCAGATGAAAATTTGGCCATAATTATGATAGTTTGCAGCTTGGACCTTCTGAAAGTACAACTTTTGAACTTGCACATGCACTCAACCCCATTGCAGCCACCTAATGATCAAGTGTGAAGTGATGTTCAGTGAAGCAACAACCAGAGCCTTCCTATTCACTGGGTGTCAAAGGCGAGGACATGGGGACGAGGGGTGTGTCACGTTGAACACATCTGTCCAACCTGTTTTGAAGTCTTGTTCGAGAATACATGTTATTCTACATGAAAAATTGCAATTGACATGAGTATGTAATACAAGTTGGTTACAGCTCAACTTTCGATATTTGAGCCAGTTTAGGCGGAAAATATTTACCATGTGAGTACCCAACCTTTAGGAATGTTGTTCAGACTGTGTGCTGCCGTATATGTGTTGTTGATAGTGTTAGTGTCATGACTTGCCATTAAGCACCAGTACTGGTAAAGTGACATAGGGTTGAAGCACAAACATTAGTGTGCATTCAAGTTGCAGTCAGTCAACACTGGTGTGGACAAGGTGAGCAGAGCTTTTATTAAAAAAAATTTTTTTTTTACAAAAACAGCTGTAGTACTACTGTTGTTTCTGAGTATTGACGCGTTGCTCTTGAGGTAACTTGGTTACACTGTAACACATTTGGAGAAAACCAAATCATTGGCCAATTGTTCCAAACTGTGTGGCCACTGAGATCACCAGTTTTAAAACCATTTGGTCTCTGGCTGTGGGTTTACCTGAAGGACAGGGCTATTAACAGGACACTAACACACACTGGCCACTGGAGATGAGCATAGTGAAGAAGGTAGCCAACATCCCTCTTCTCTAGTGCAGTTGCAGGCTGTGGTGGAAGCGGATGGTTGTCACTTTGAGCAATGTTTTAGTTCACAGTTAACAAATTTTACCATCTCTTGTGAATATTAAAATGTTTCTTTCAATGGTTTATTTGTTATTTCTATTTTGTGTGTCCCTGCAAATGTTTCCACTGTTTCATTGTCTTACTATCACTGGTTTTTCATGGGAGGTCCTCCCTCTCAAGTAGCAAATGTTTAATTATAATCACCCTGTTTGTCAACATCATGCACACTCAAGTTCAGTATTGGCTTAACAACATTTTTGGGTCAGTATTCTGCAGCTATATATACACCTCAAAATCAAAATTAATAAACCTGAAGTATTATCAAGGAAATTAAGTTTGATTTTCAGTTTACAATTTAATCATACCATTCCTGTTCAGGAATGACTCATGTCCTGCAGATGTACTTCATGTTAAGTGTCAGTTTTAAAATCCAAAGAAAATAATAAACAACAGCAATTTTAGTAAATATATAGCATTACGCCACTTCTTTAATGTCACACCAATTCATTTCTTTTACACTGCATCTGTGAATAGCAACATAAAAATTTCAAAGGAAAGATGTCAGAAATTGTGCACCTTGATGCAATGAACAAAGCATGTTACCATTGTTGAAACAGTATTTCACAAACCTCTTTGTCACTCCATTTTATAGTTCTTCCTGCTTGGGCATTAGATGGCTGGAGTGAGGCAGAGCGAGTACAATTGGTACACTTGAAAGTTTAAAAGCTGTACTTTCTCTTGTCAGAATTATGGCCCATATTTTTGCATGGGATCGATTGCTAGGGCTGATGTCTTGTAGATGTGCTTTTCTCCTTAAAATATGTGGTAAAGTCAGTGATGTTTCTTTGTCATTCCTCCAACAAACACTGTTGATGTTATCTCCAAATTGTATAGGTGGAGGTTTCCCAAAAACATGTGCAGGCTCTCTTTGATTCCATGCCACAGTGAGCAGTGGTTTATCATTTATATATTTTTGCATATGTAATCTGTGGTAAAACTTTGTCTCTTTGGACATTAATTGTATTATAATTTGTTAGTGAATGACATTATCGCATTCAAGTTTGGATGTATATTATTATTAAATAGATGGGGTGGAAATAAACCTTTTTGCAACAGGTTTTCGTCATTGCCCTATGTTGTAATTTTGTGGCACACACTTCTGATGTTCACTTGCATTACATGATTTATGTAGCACTCTTGTTCACAAAAATGATTCATTTTCAGAACAATTAGTTTCCTGAATCTTTCTTGTTTGTTAGTACAAATTAATCATTTCTTCACCATCATTAAAGATTTTCTTGTAACAGTTCTCTTGTGTTGTGAATTTTTCATAGTGAAACCTTTGCAAGTTTTCTCAAATTCTGTAAATTGTAAAGTATTTTCATTCCTTATTGTGTGCCTCTAAACATGCAATACATTCTAATTTTCATCTGCAACTTCCATATGTCATTGTTTTAAATTACCTTTTTTCCTTGTGATTACAAATTGAATAATTTGCAACACAATTTTTTATATGTATTTACTAAATTACTTCAAAATTTTGATCAGTTTAAATAAACATTTATTGCCTGTATTAAAAAGATGGCTGTACATCAGCTATATGGTGAGGGTAGCAACTATCCTTTTCATAATATTGTCATTATTCCATCCTGGATTTTCCATTGTTTCATTTATTATCTACACAATATTTTTTTTATAGACATCAGAAAATTATTACTGGAACTGCTTTTAACAGAGTAAAACATTTTATTTGTAAATATATGAACACATACTTAAAAGTAGTGAGTGCAGTATTCATTAATTAAAAACTGATTCAGATTTTGACCACAAGAACTCACCCATCACTGTTGTAGTCATCCTTTCATTTCACTTTTTTTTCAGCTATTCATATTTCATTATTCACATTCAAATGTTGAAAAATGGTTTCATGAAATTTCAGTTAATTACAGTCGGTTTGTTCTATTTGTGACTCCATTTCTGGTATGTGTAAAATCAGAGATTGTATGCTTTGGTAGTGGGAGAGAGCGGGGGGAGGGGGGGGGGGGAGAAGAGTTTTATGGAGATGGAGGAGATACGAAGGTAATAGAGAATGGGATAGTTCAAAAGGTAATAAAAAGTTGATGCAGATATGTAGAAATATTTAGTGCCCCATTTTGAATGGTATTGGTTAGAAGAGAGCAAAAGTTAAGTGGAGTTCTTGTGGATGTACAGTATATTTGTTGCAGTCATCTGTGTTTCAGCTTCAGCTTTCATGAAACACTCACCCTGCCATAGTGAGTAACACCCCCCCCCCCCCCCCCCCACACACACAACACACACAACCTCTCTCTCTCTCTCTCTCTCTCTCTCTCTCTCTCTCTCTCTCTCTCTGTGTGATGTCTAGCTTTTGGAACTGCAGATTTCTTCTTCAGAATGTGAGAGAGTATAGAGGAAGTTCAAAAAGCTTTAGTGAGATTTGTTAGCCTCCTCTCTCTCTCTCTCTCTCATCTCTCTCTCTCTCTCTCTCTCTCTCTCTGCTGCAGTTGTTTCATATTCAGTCTCACTCATTACTGTTCTACATAATGGTGTTTAACGTAAAAGTAATGTAACTAAAATGTATCAAATATAAATCCTAAGTGTTGTAAAAAAATAGAACATGTGTGAAGCTAATAGATATTTAGGAAACAAAAATCATTTTCTCTCTATTTTGCTCCACTTGGGATTATCAGCTTTTCAAATGAAAGGGAGTTTTTCTATGTGTCCTACTGGACAATTGGTATGAAACAGGAAAGTTTGCAAAGTGCTAGGCTACCTACAGTCCTGTAGGTTCTTATAAACGAGCTTACGCATCACTTACATGAGCCTTTTAACATTTTTTCTCATCAGGAAGTCCTTGAACTACTTGTTTTTGAAGGTGTTAATATTTTTGAGTTATATACCTGTAGCTTTTTGACAATCCTGTGGCAACAGGTAAAATATTAGCCAGAAAGTTGTGCCAAAGAGGACAGCACAGACCTCAAGAACCATGTATCATGAAGAAGGTAAACATTGGTTGTGAGAAGATGCATTGCACGAGCAGGCAATGATATTCCTTTTTTTGTGTTTCAATAATTAAACTTGATGCCTATCAGTTGATACTGAACTACATATCATTGTAAACTTCAGTTTTCCATAATACTAGAATTTGAAGGGTGTTTGTGTTGGGAGGCAGGGGGTTGTTCTGAAAACCTTTATTTTTTTTTCCTTCTTCTTCAGCTCTTGTAATCCATAAAGTACACACGATTGTTCTAATACTGAGTTTACAAGATCAAGTCTTTTCGTTTAGTGTTCCTATAAAACCTTGTTCCATTAAAAATGCTATAACATGATGATTCTACATTTGACCTGAAATAAGACATGAGTTACAGCGTATTTAAAAAGCCCTAACATAAGATAGAGTTCCCATGTGACTTAAAAAAAAGTGCCCTAGTGCTTTTATGCAGGGTCCACATGCACCCATCTCATATACAACTTATGCAAAATATAGGCTCGTTATGCATTACGGAAAACACTCCAGGCAATACAAGAATGACAACATGGTAAGAAGATAATGCACTTGGAAATTGCAATAATTACTCAAAAGAAAGGTTGTTTCTGATTAAGCACAGATTTAGTCATAAACTGAATACCAGTTGTAAGCCAAAATGTATGTTTAATTGGTGCACTGGCAAAAAATGCAATTTATTATTGATTACATTTACCTGGCAACCTAATTATCAGTAACTGTTGACTCATTCTTCTGTATCCGATTCCTTCCTACATCTTTTTGAGAACTGTATCAGTACAATTAGTTTCATAACTCTATGTTGTCTTAGTACTGAAGACTTCAGTTATATTTACGTGTAGTACCTATGAACTGAAAACAAGCATGTCAGATTTGCATTCTCTAGCTACTTTTACTGTTTCAGTATGAATGCGTGGCAGATTGTGGCAGTCCTAGAGTTGTTTATATGCATTAATATTTTGGCAAGAAATGTGGGTCCAGATTTAGTGGCAATAGATATATTTTCTCCAATCCCACACCTACAACTACATTCACTGTCTCTTGAATGCTATTCATCAATGATGCATTATAATAATGATTGCAGTAAACAGATTTCTTATGAACTTTGAGCAGTCTGTGATACTCAAAGTGAATTGCTATCAGAAATCAGAATATTTGTTAGCTTAATGGAGTGCTAGCAATTACGATAATAGATGGAACTAGTTACCAGCTGTTAGATCAAAGGTTTTATATTGTTGCTTTGACACAATGTAACTGTTTCTACATTTATTTCTCTCTAACTCCCTTCCCTTTCCCCCTCCATTTGCAGTAGTGCTTTGAGCTTATTCACTTGTAAGAATTAAACAACAGAATTTCATATAGCTAATATTATTTAATTCTTTGGTAGTAACAGAGGAAATTATACCACACATGCGTTATGAACTTAGTTCTTTTAGTACTGCACTAGAATTGTTTGATTTGAAGTAATAAAAATACTGTTATCTTAAAATAAGGTTGGCATCTGGAACCTATGTAGCAGTGGAACATGTTTTCTAAGAGAACTACTGCCAATATGCAGTGCGGCTGTGCCTGTGCCGTTGTGACTCCCAGTTCCTCTGTCCTCCAGCAGGATTGCTGTGGTGCCTGCCCGAGCTGCCGTCCTACCTGGACCCAGCACCAGCACCCCAAGGCCCCCCGCTCCGCCCTGCCCCCCCGACATCGCGTCGTCGCTCCAATCCACAAGCTGGCGAGAACTTCAGTCGTGCACTCGACGCAGTACGCTTCGGGGGGTTGGGCTTCTGCAAGGCGGCACGAATTTATGGGGTCAACAACCGCACCTTGTGGCTGGAGTACCGGCGACGTGGTTATCCTGTAGCGAGGCCACGGCCTCCGCGAGGTCCTTCTGCAGGCATGCGGCCGGTAGCTGTTATTCCAGCAGCTACAACACAAGCCCAGCAACTTGTATCTTCCTTTGCTAATTGTCCTGATCCTGCCTCAGTTGTCGGGTTTGGAGTGGCATCGCAACCTTCCCAACAGATGAGTTGTTGGACTTGATGAATAATTAGATTATTGTTTGATGAGCATATTATTTAATAATTCTAAGTGATGGAAGATGTAAAATTAGTTGACCTTGTGCCTAACGTAAATGACAATTGCTACAGACCTAGTCTGCCAAAAGATAGTCATTGAAGTCCAGTTGCCTCAAGAAATAATTGAAGTGCAATATGTGCAATTTTTCCTCAAAACTCTGGCTGTTTTACTTTATTTTTAACTGTTTTCATTTTCCCCTCCAGTATTGTACCAGTCAAAATTAAAATTATATGATTTTGATAACTGTTTCCCTCCTATCTTTGAGAATTATTGAAGTACATATACTCTGCTTATTTTTTATTATGCAGGCTGTATTTTAGTTCGTGACTAAAACTTGGGTAGCCCACTTTTTCCTACCTGAATCTCTGTGCAGATCTAACGAGACATACTGTTTGTCTTCCAAGACACCTGACAATGGAGGGTATAAGAAAAGAGAATGAAAGTAAGGTAAACATAATCTTTTAAAAAATACGGTAATGTATTTATGAAAGTTATAGTCATGAATCCAGGAATTCTGGTAAATTTGACAGTAACATAGAATTGCATAGTGAACATTGCCCAGCTGGCAGCTGGACCATGGTACAGGAGAAGCAGATGGTAATCTTTATCTTTTTGGTCCATAAGTCAGTGACAGACTTAGATTAAAGAAATGAAAAGGAATTGATGAATTTCAGGCATTAGTGTGAATTTATTAAGTTGGTATTTTTGTGTGTCATTAGATAGAGTGGAAATAGGATCGTTTTTAGTAGTTTAATCATTGTCTATAAGGCAACCAGTCAATAAATAGCATTGAAACATTTTAGAACTGCATAACGAGATATAATTCAAATCAAGACACTGTCCATACAGATTTTTCCTCATTCACTTACTGCAGTTGACCCCAAAGTACTTTAGTAATATTTTGCCAGCAAAGCTAAGATTTATTAAGTTTTCTGGCCATGTGCCCCCCCCCCCCCCAAAAAAAAAAAAAAGGTGGGTGGAAGGAAAGCTGCTGACAGTCTGGTAGATAATACTGCAGTAAGGCAAATGACTGCAAAAAAAATCATGAAAGTGTAAGAGTTAGTGGAGGAATGAAATGGCCATTCTTAAACTTCATTGTGTAATGGAGCGGCCAACTGATCCGGTCATGATATCATTGGGTAAAGCATATTTACCCAATAATTGGCAAGAGATGTTGCTGAAAGTTAAGAAGTTTACTGTGTGCTGTTGTACCAGTATGTATTGGGTTTTAAGTTGTCATTGGGCTATAAAGAATATGGTAAACTATAGTGAAAAGGAAATGGCCTCTATGGGTATTAATAAATAACAGAAAATGCCAGACTTAAACACTTCCAAATGTGGCATACAAACTCTTTTTGAATAAGTTTGTCATATTGTATATGCTCATTTTTTTCACATTTTCAAAGAATTTATTATTTTATGTAGAGTATTGCTTCAGAGTAAGAGTACAAACTACACCTTGCATAAGGTAAAGTTTTAAAAATGATCTGTTATTAATTTTTAAAATATTGATGAACTGAAATGGTGTCATTTTGTAATTGTGTGAGAACTGGTGCAACCTAGTTCATCTGTGTGCTTGGAATGGCTCAATGATTATTCCATTAAATTATTTCGTTGTCAGTGGACTGTATTAGTAGACATTCTAAATGGGTGTGGTTCAAAAGCAAACAGAGTAAGAATACATAGCCTAGTGCAGTGTTTCGCCAGTTGGTTGTGGTTTGTGCAAAAATATTCGAAACTATAAGAATGACAGTTGAAGTATGGGTATACAAATGTATCTGAAATTTTGAATCTTTATAGCAAAGTGTTATGAGCAATTTTGTGCAAATGCATTGTACCTGAAATATATTGTGGTAATGATGATCGTTGTGCAATCTACCAGAAAAGCTCACTACAGGGTTGATTGCAATTATCGATAAATGAGAATCACATCTTGGAGCAATATTTACCACTTATGTGCTGCAGAAGATTGAGCAGTGTGTTATTATTATTATTATTATTATTATTATTATTATCATTATCATGCATAAGAATTCTGAACTAGGATGAGGAACATATATTTAAAAAAGAAAAAGGCATTAATGAAAAGAGAGTGCATTCACTATGCTAATAAGAAAGACAGATATGGTTTGGATCACTACCTGTTATAGCTATAAGGTTTTGTAAAAATCAGTTATCATAACAATTGTGAACAATTAGTTTTAGTTTTTCAGAGGATCTATACGTGAATTTCAGCAGATGACATGAATTTAGTACTTCCAGTCAGCTGGAGGGAAGCCATCATTATGAACACAAATAATTGTGAAGCTTTATTTATTGAGCAACTGAGGAAAATTCCATGGTGTGAACTTACTGACAAAGATTTTGTAAATTGTCCCTTGTGAACATTATATATTTCATTGTTGCCATGTGACAATCACTGAAGTTAACAATTTTTGAATAAATTTCACACACTATAGATACATATCGGACCCTGACATTACAAATTTTTCAAGGAAATTGTACACCAATTCTGGGTACTGATAAGGAACTGTTCAATAGAACACTGTGTAATCTATTGCAGCAATGTGTTCCTGTAACGGATTACAGTAAAAGCAGTGAACAGAGGAAAGTAAATGGATGTAAATTGGATGTGTGGTAATTATTGTGAAAACATTGCATTGGACAGTGTCATCACCTTGTACACTCCGCCTATGTTGAGAGTACTAAATGAGGTGCAGCCCTTAAGTTTGTAAGTTAATTTCAAATGGACAGAGTTCTTCTCTCATGTCGTATTAATGGCTTTTGCATAGTTGTAGCTGTTTTGTGAAGAATAAAAACAAGTTAAGATATTTAAATTCATTTCAGATTTCAGATTGTCATATATTCCCTTGAGTAACCTTTATTCCCTCTTCATGACTGATAGAAAACTTTAATCAATTACATTTATACTGTGGTGCTGAACCCCTTTGCTTACTTGGAAAGACAATACCTATGCCTATAAAAACAAAATTCACAATTTATATCATGAAACTAAAATTTCTGATACTGCTGGCTACCAAATAGATCTGTGTAACTTACAGTAATTTCTCCAAGGAATTTAAATAGCACTCATTAAATAATTGTAAAATTGAGCTATTTTGCTTTCCTTTATATGCGGCAAAAGTTGCATTGTAATTTAAGAACAGGATTTTCTTTAATATTTCTGTTGTCTCTTAGGGTAGTAAAAGGGATTTGTAGTTCTAGAATCTACATGTTGTGATAATTCGTGAGAGTAGCTAATGAGACACGATTCTAATTTTATTTTGAATTTCTGATTATTACATTTGTTAAGCGGGGAATCTTTGCCCAACTAATACAGAATTCCACCTGGATCATCATTTGAGGAAATTATTTTGTATTATTACAACACTAAACTTTTTTTAGATATTGGTAGACGCTTTGCAGCTTCATGTACTTCCTGTCAAGCTGATATGCTGTAAGCAGTGTGCAAGTGGCGTGGGGTACTTGCGTTGTGGGTGCTTCCGCTTCTTTGAACATTGAAACATTGACATTCATTTATTGTATTGCTGTTCTTTTGTTTGTTTATCAGATGTGTATTTTTTGATCATTTATTATTGTTTTGATATTTATGCCAAGCTAATAGTCGTCTTTGTCACTGGCTTTCTGTTTAAAATATTTCTCCTGCAGTTCTTAATTTCATTTATAATTGATGATTTTTCAGGGAAATAATGGGAAGGTGGAAGTGATAATGTTGGGTTTGTCAGTTCTGTGTACAGTGGTGTATGTTACTGTAATATGTAAGAAATAGAAAACAAATTAGGAGATGGAGAGAAATATTGAAAATAATAAAGCACAAATCATTGTATACTGGTATTTAAAAACTGAGAAATTGTATAAATGAGGTGCTTAGCACCATCATGTAAGTGGTCACACATTGTCATTTTACACTAAAAAAAGTGCACAATAATTGTTGTACTGTGTTCCACATCATATCAAGAGGTTGCAATTATGATCCACAGGATACACAAATAACTAACTAATGGTCTACCCAAATATCAATACCTGATATGATAAATATCAGTATTCTGCAACTTTGTTAATCTCGGTACATTCAGAAGAGGCTGGATTCAATATGGCACACCAAAATGTCTGTTCCCTAAAAATCATGTTAATATAATCATGAATTATCATGTGATTACATAATGTATTATTATTATAAAACATGAATAGGCCCATGCCTTTATTAACAAGTTATTACCCTTACTTCCCTATAAAAAATAGATATTCATGATATGAATTTTAAAGTAAATAACTCTACTCATACCTTTAACATGAATTTGAGCCTGCTTATCAGCACACACAAAGGTTGGTTCATGGCAGAATTGTTGCCAAAGCAAGTGTCATTTCTTCATCTGATTTTTCATCTTCATCTCATCTGATCTGAGTCTCTCTCTCTCTCTCTCTCTCTCTCTCTCTCTCTCTCTCTCTCTCTCTCTCTTCTGTGTGATGTTTTAATGTCAGTCAATGCTGAGAGGCCCATTTCACACAAATATGTGGTTGAAAATTGCAATAATCCATTAACTGCGACCTTGGAGGTAGCCATGTATTCACTGCTTTGGCAACCAAAATGTATTTAAAAAGGCACTTAGAAAAAATTTAATTTCAATGTTCAGTCTCCTTTCAAATCTGCTAGTTCCACTTGTAAGCCTAAACCTAAATTATTCGAAATATGTTTGGAATCTACAAATGGATCACGAAGCCATTCTAAATCTTCAACACTACCTCTTATTGATTGGTGTGACCTATCAAAGGAGAAACACATTTGTTCTAATTTGATGCTAACATTTCTTTGGAGACTGAGACCTATTCTTCCCGTATGCACAGTCATGCTCAGTGTTCTCTTAGTTCATTGTGTCTTGCTTTAAACAACCTGATCGATCTTCAGTGAAGGCTGTTAAATAGTGAATGTAGTTAATGACTTTGTTTCATTGTAATGCTTATTGACCTATGACCTTTCAGTTCTGTGAATGTGGCAATTTTTTTTTTTTAACTCATAATTTTTACGAATACTGCATTGTTCACCAATGTGTGTTTCAAATTTTGATTGTTCTCATTTGCAGTTGATCAGAGCAATAGACTATTTTTAGTTGCCTGTCACATCAGTTGGTTTAGATGCATGAGGGAATTTGATAAATAGGTTATATATCAGCATAATGTCTCAAGTCTTTGTTCTTACGTACAGTAGAGTTCAAAAGTTCTGATTGTCCTGTGACATTGCCTATAATCACATACACAGTCATACTCAGTGTCCCCTTAGTTAATGTTGCCTTAAACATCCTAATCTATCTTCAGTGGAAGTAAATAAAAGTCTGTTAAATGGTGAATGTTTTAATGACTCCATTTCATTATGTTACTTGTTGACTTATGACCTGTCAGTGCTGTGAATGTGGCACATATTTGAGACACTGATCACTTTTGGAAACGTTACAATGCTGAGCAATTTGTCTCAAATGTTGGTTGTTCTTCTTTGCAGTTGATCATAGCAATAGTATTTTTAGTTGCCAGGTCAGTTTAGATTCATGAGAAAATTTGATAAATAAGTTAAATTTCTGTGTAACATCTCTAGTTTTTGTTCTTAGGTGCAACAGAATTAAAAAGTTCTGTTTGTACAATCACATTGCCTATAATCATATTCCATAGACCAATAGAATATCCAATTGAAAAGAAGTAAATAAATAAAATATGTAAATGAGGTGATGAGCAACATGTGCTGCTCAACTTCCCACCAGTGAAGTTGCTTAGATAGGCAAGTAATCCTAATCTTATCTTAAGGTTAGGCTCTGTCAGTCAGTCATACTCACCTTTATCTTGCCTTTGTGCAGTCTGCTTACAATTTTGCAATATTAGCACAGAAAACTCAGAAGATGAACCTGTCACAACATGTAGCCCTAAAGTTCAGATAAGTGGCATTCGCTTTCAGTACAGGCCGTTTAATTTTGGATTCCTTTGATAGTGGCAGATTATGCCATTTATTAATGTCTTGGAATTTTGTTTTTTATGTGGAGTCTGGTGTAAATAATTGAACTCCTATTCCATTTGTTATTGCAACACACAAAAATTTGTTCATGACTTTAACAGATTTATCCTGCAAAGGCAGGTATTTGTTTGTTCGTCTGTTCTTCCATCACAAATTTTTGAATCTATTGGAAGACACACTTGTGAGAATTTGCCAGTGCCACAGTTATCACTTTTGGCCTTTCCTATTTCTTTTTTATTTGTGTTATCATACGGAACACATCAGCAAATAATTTGTTTCTGTTCATACTTGGGACTATTTACATGGTTTTTTCATAAACTCAATTATCAATTTTTTTATGTTAAGGAAACTTGGTACTAGGTTTAAAAATACACAATCTCTCTCTCTCTCTCTCTCTCTCTCTCTCTCTCTCTCTCTCTCTCTCTCTCACTCACACACTTGCTTGCGTGAGTGTATGTGTACTTAAGGCCTTGTGGCCAAGGGGTCAAATATATAACTTTTTGTTGTGCCTATTTATGACTCGTCATCATCTCCTCTATTTGAGGAGTAGCAATCCATCCTTTTCATATTATGGTCGCTATTCGACCCTAGAGTTTGCATTATTTATTTCGCAGCATAGTCACTTTGGCAATGAACATATTTCTCCCAATGCGAGACCAGTTTGTTGATAGCAGAATGGTTGACTTCATTGATGCAGCTACAACATCAGCTCTGTTTGCACTGCTTCACCACTATCAAAGTGAAGTCCTTTAAGATGTTCTTGAAGTTTTGGAAACACACAAAAATCAGATGGGGCCAACTCAGGGCTGTTTGGAGGTTGATCAATGACAATGAACTCAAAAGTGTAGATAACTGTAGATCTGCGTTGCTCGTATGTGGCTTGGCATTGTCATGGTGAAGGAGAGGGTGCTTCCTGTGGGGACAAACTCTTCAGATTTGAAACATGAATACAGCATGCTGTTTCTCATGCACCAACATGGTTATGTTACACACTTCTGTGTCACACACTACCATTCAGAGCCCCCTAGTGGCAAAGAGCTGCAATATGTAGACACAAATGTTAACAACATTTGTTTTATTTAAAGAACTTTAAAGAGTTTTCAGATAAAACATTTTTTTCCATCAGGCCCTCATGTGAATGTTTGCTTCTTAACAGTGGTAACACTGACACTTGTCTTGAGGGAGGTGGCGGAAGTTAACAAATCTTGCAAAAATTTCAAATAGCGGTCAGGAATGTTTGTACCTTAAGCCACACCCACACCAGTCATGCCACACTGTGCAAGCCCAAGAAAGAGGTTTGGCACAGAACAGCACCTCTGTGGGATTGAAAGCCTCACATTTCTACATGACAATGGACGAGTCCTGCGGAAAGGTAACGGTTTGTTTGTGCAAAGCTCTGGTTGGACGGCATTTCTCATTTTCCATTTTATTGATGATCATGCACTCGAGCACTGGAACATTTCTGTGCACCTGTGACCACACTGCTCCATTCTGCAGTGCTCTGCACTGTGCATTTGTGCACAGTGCATCTGTGCACAGTGCATTTGGTGTGAATGTAGCTAGAGCTCATCAGCTGGAAGAAAGACAACTGTCATAAGAATTATCTTAATATAACATTGATATTGCTGCAGTCAGTGAGTCTCATATGGCAGGTAGTGAAGTACTAAGTGAGAACCTTGGTTTCTTTACTTAATACTGGACTGGCAAACTCATGTGTGAGAAATAACATACTCGTGTTGAATTTGCAGTTACCGAAAGAGGTAGGTTGGTCACCCTGTGTCTGCACATTGCTTGTCACAAATATCTGTTGCAATTTTATCAGTACCTGTGCTCTCATATCACCATATGATGACAAAGAATTTTATATGATTCTTATGCATTTTGTTGAAAATCATTGTTAATAATAAACTGATTCTGCTTGCTGATTTTAATGAGTCTGTTAAGACAGTAAATAGTGTGTTATGGAATACTGATCATCATATGTTACTGGAAAATGTAATACCAGCAGTAACTTTCTCATCACATTGTGTAGTGAATTCAGACACTTCATTATCTAGTTGACACCAATTAGAAACATAGCATCTCTGATGTCCTTAGAGCCATATTTGGACCAAGATTGAAACTTAGTGCACCAATATATATCTGCAGTAGGACACTTTATCTCACAGAGCAAAGATATATTGTGACATTTTGAAGTGAATACTTCAACGAAGTGCTAAACATGTACACAATTAGAACCAACTGAGCATACAAATACATTAGAAAAGAATTGGCCTCCAGATAATTAAATAACTCTCTAGCAGAAGTTATTAAGTATGGAGAGACTAATATTAATACCTGACTGAGTTCATAGTAATTCTGTGAGATGGAACCAGTATTTCTAGACTGCAGAGATCCCTATATATACAGGGTGGTCCATTGATAGTGACTGGGCTAAATATCTCACAATGGACCCTTTACCAATTGCGGAAAAGGTCAATATCGTGTTTATGTAGGGCTATTGTGGTCAAAATGCCCAAAGGGTGTGTGCTGTGTATGCTGCTCGGTATCCTAGACATCATCCAAGTGTCCGGACCATTCGCCAGATAGTTACGTTATTTAAGGAAACAGGAAGTGTTCAGTCACATGTGAAACGTCAACCACGACCTGCAACAAATGATGATGCCCAAGTAGATGTTTTAGCTGCTGTCATGGCTAATCCGCACATCAGTAGCAGACAAATTGCATGAGAATCGGGAATCTCAAAAATGTCAGTGTTGAGAATGCTATATCAACATCGATTGCACCTGTACCATATTTTTATGCACCAGGAACTGGCGACGACTTTGAACGTCATGTGTAGTTCTGCCATTGGGCACAAGATAAATTACGGGACGATGACAGATTTTTTTGCACGCGTTCTATTTAGCGACAAAGCATCATTCACGAACAGCGGTAACGTAAACTAGCATAATATGCACTATTGGGCAACGGAAAATCCACGATGGCTGCGGCAAGTGGAATATCAGCAACCTTGGCCGGTTAATGTATGGTACGGCATTATGGGAGGAAGGATAATTGGCTCCCATTTTATCGATGGCAGTCTAAATGGTGCAATGTATGCTGATTTCCTATGTAATGTTATACCGATATTACTACAAGATGTTTCACTGCATGACAGAATGTCAATGTACTTCCAACATGATGGACAGCACATAGCTCACGTGCAGTTGAAGCAGTATTGAATAGCATATTTCATGACAGGTGGATTGGTCATTGAAGCATGTTCACCGGATCTGATCTCCCCGGTTTTTTTTCTGTGGGGAAAGTTGAAGGATATTTGCTATTGTTATCCACCAACAATGCCTGACAACATGCGTCAGCGCGTTGTCCATGCATGTGCGACCATTACGGAAGGCGAACTCATCGCTGTTGAGAGGAATGTCGTTACACATATTGCCAAATGCATTGAGGTTGATGGACATTATTTTGAGCATTTATTGCATTAATGTGATATTTACAGGTAATCATGTTGTAACAGCATGCATTTTCAGAAATGATAACTTCACAAAGGTACATGTATCACATTGGAACAACTGAAATAAAATGTTCAAACGTACCTACATTCTGTATTTTAATTTTAAAAATCTACCTGTTACCAACTGTTTATCTAAAATTGTGAGCCATATGTTTGTGACTATTACTGCGCCATCTGTCACAATGCGAAAAAAGTGGTCCAACTAAAACATTCATTTCTTTATGTACTACAAGAATATGTAATAAAAAATGGGGTTCCTATTTTAAAAAACCCAGTTGATATCCGTTGGACCTATGGCAGCGCCATCTAGCGGGCCAACCATACCACCATCTGGTTTCCCCCTTCAAGCTAAACAAGTTTCGTTCTTTGTAGTTTTTTCGTTTGGTGCTTATTTCGAGAGAGATTTGGCCCAGTCACTATCAATGGACCACCCTGTATAAATTGTACAAATACCATGGTAATTATCCAATTATGGCTTGTACAGAGGCATGACTACCGTATGTAGGCGAAGAACCAAAATGATTAACAGTTTAGTCCTTTTAACCTCAAGGGAATTAATTCCGGAAAGACAATGTGGCCGACCAAGTGGGAACACAATTGACGCTGTTTTTGTAGTTCAGCAACTTCAAGAGAAAATTCATGCCCAAAGGCATGATCTTTACATGTGCTTCATCAGTTTCAAGAAAAGGCTTACGTGGTTACCAATGGGTGGACTCTGAATTGCTTTGGAGAAAGCCACATTTTTAGAAACACACTAAATTGACCTATGTTTGTCTGTCCACGTATATGACAACCTCACAGGCCAGTTTCCTGTTGCGAGTGTCATCAGGCAGGAATGTTTAATGGTGCCCGCACTTTTCACTATTCACTTTGCTTCTTTGATGAGCAATGTTCTCAAGTACAGCGATGACGAAGTAGTTCTGAGTAAGAAGGTTTCTTCGCCATTTCACACTTTCGAGCCAGACAGAAAACCCACTGACAAACTGTTCTGAAGATTCTCTTTGCAGATGCGGAGTATCTGGATTGTGGATGACAGTACAAAGTCTCCAGCAATCCTCCAAGAACTAGATATGATGTATTATAACACACTGTTTAAATTTTCAAAGAAGTGGTTGTAATGAAAAACCATTTTAAAACTAACAGTACACAGCTGAAAGTAGTGATATATTTTTGATTATATTTCCCGTAGTCAGTCTTCTGACTGGCTTGAGCAGCTCATGACAACCTCCTCTCCTACACTAATCTCTTCATCTCAAATACTTGAGGTCGGTGTTGGAGAAAGATGCTGAAAATTAAATGGACTAATAAGAAGTGAGGAAGTCCTCCACAGATTCAATTATGAAAAGAATATGTGGAAAACAATAACAAGAAGGAGGGACAGGATGATAAGATGTGTTAAGACATTGTGAAATAACTGCCATGATATTAGAGGGAGCCATAGAGGGTAAAAACTGAATGAAATCAGAGATTGGAATATATCCAACAAATAATTAAGAACACTGGGTGTAAGTTCTACTCTGAAGTGAAGAGAATAGTGTAGGAGAGGAAGTTGTCATGAGCTGCATCAAGCCAGACAGAGGACTGACTGTGGGAGAATTAATCGAAAATATATCACTACTTCCAGCTGTGTTCTGTTCATTTTAAAATGGTTTTTCATTACAACTAATTCTTTGAAATTTTAAACTGTTTCTGGAACAATTATCACCAGACTAAATTTCTGATACATTATTACCTAGTTCTTGGAGGATTGCTAGAGACTTCACACTCTCATTCACAAATCAGATATTCTGCATCTGCAAAGAGGACCTCCAGAACAGTTTGTTGGTGGGTTTTGTGTGTGGCTCAAAAGTGTAAGATGGCGAAGAAACCTGTGTTTGTGCAAGAAGACATTTTAAATCATCAGAAGATAACTTCTCATCTACCTGAAGGCAGATGTCTCTTGTGATACAAATGTGGCACTATTCTTTTAGTTACAGAAAGGGCTAAGAAAAATACAAGAAGAAAAGAACAAAAAATTCTGTATCATAACTATCCAGGAGAAGACTATTTTGTGAAGAATGGCAGGTTATTGCTTGAAACTTAACATCTGTCTCTACCATTACAAATACCAACACCCTTCTTTCATATGTGTGATTATATAAGTTTTAACAAGAATATTCAGGATTTGGAAACTAACCAACCCATTGTGGTTTAGTGCACTGGTGTGAGGAATATTAAAGATTCTAAAAGGCTATTTCATAAGATCCGTGTATTGCCATATGTATGCAAGTGATTAATTTGTCCTGTGTTTCAATGACTGAAATGGAACCGTTTACTACAGGGGAAGGAATTCTTCACTTGGATACAGCGAAAATAATAATAATTATAATAATAATTATTATTATTATTATGGTGAAGAAGACTTTGACACTGATGACCCCTCACTTGTTGGACGATGTCGACCATCAGATGTCATTATTCGATCAGCTTTTCAGTTTAGGGCTGACACAAGACGACTTGCTTTTACCTCGTCTATCTGCCGTTCGTGCTCTGTCTGGTTGCTACAGACCATGGCGTCATTTTGCAGTTCGTAACTCCAGCATATCTACTATCCAAAACAACAAAGATGGGTTCAAGGTTAATCTAGACATGTAGCAGTTCAAACCGGAGGACGTGACTGTAAAAGTGATGGGCAACAGCATTGTGGCAGAGGCAAACCACGAAGGGCATCAAGATGAGCACAGTTGCATATCGCGCCACGTGCAGCATCACTATAGTATTGCCGAAGGATGTAGGAACAGGTGCAGGCACAACTGTCATCAGACAGTGTCCTCACAACCACGGCACCAAAGAAGGCTCTCCCTCCTGCAGAGGGTGGTGAGCAAGTGGTACAAATTGTCCCGACGGGTGTTCCAGCAGTTACCAACCAGCAACAAGAGGGAAGAGAAAAGATGGAAATCAATTGCTGGTGTACAACACAACTGTTTGAAGAATGCATTTTATGTACTGTTTGTAGTGATGCATAATTCTCACATTGTAAGACTGATGGTATTTGTATTGATGATCAATAAACTTTTTTCTATGGGAAAAAAAGGCTTCAACTCCTTTCTTTGTCTGTGCTAGTCTGCTTCTTCTGTCATCCTTGCTTCGACTGTTGTGCATTATTTTGTTCCTGAGATATCAGAATATCTTCACTTTGTCCACTACTTGGCCAAATTTTGATATAAGTTTGTCAGTAGTCTCATTTCTGCTGTTTCTCATTACTGTGATCTTTTGTTTACTCTCAATGCATAGCATAAGCTCATTGACTGTTCATTTCATTCAACAGATCCTATAATTCTTCCTTACTTTCACTGAGACGAGTGAAGTCATCAGCTAATTGTATCATTGGCATTCTCTTATCCTGAACTTTAATCTTACGGCTGAACCGTTCTTTTATTTCCTTCATTACTTCTTTGATGCACAGGTTGAACAGCAGAAGAGAAAGACAGAGTACCTCCCTTACACCATTTCTAATTTCAGCACGTCTCTCTTGGGGTTCCGTTCTTATTTTTCCATTTTGGTCATTGTACATATTGAATATTAATCTTTTTTCCTTATAGCATAGAAATGTTTTTTTCTGATAGTTTCAAACATCTTGGACAGTTTTACATTCTTGCGTACTTTTTCTAGGTCAGCAAGTACTGGGACCATTCAATCTTTTTTCCCCATTATTTTATATATTAATACTGTCAGTGGCTTTGATGCTTGAGATGTTAAGCTGATTGTGCAACAGTTTTCACTTTTATACAACTGTGATATATTCAGCATAGTGGGGATGATATTGTGTCAAAAATTTGATGGTATATCTCTTAGTCTCATAGATTCTGCGCACTAAATGGAATAATCATTCAGTTGGTATTTCCTCCAATGATTTTAAAAGTTCCAAAGGAATAGCATCTAAGTCTTTGCTGTTTGATCATAAGTGTTCCAGAGCTCTTTCAAACTTTTGACTCTAATAATTGATCTCCTGTGTCATCTAAATCGACATCCATGGTAACTGTTACATAACAGATACTTCCAGCTAGTATCTTCCCATGTCTCCGGGCATTTTCCACGTATAGCCTATCTTTTGTGATTCGTGAATAATGTATTTGTTACTACTATCTGAGATTTATTGCAGAACGCAAGGAGTTTCTCCTCTTTGACTCCTACTAATGAGCATGTATTGTCCCATAACTGTGCATTCTGTGTCTTCCCATCCAATAGTGTTCCAATCTGCGTCTATTATTAGTTTTTCACCTTCCTTTACGTATTGAGTTATCTACGTAATGCCCTCATATAATATATTTCTTCATCTTCTGTTTATGAAATCAGCATTTATGCCTAAACTATTGTTGTTGGTATTGGTTTGCTGTTATTTCTGATGAGAATAATACTACCACAAACTACACATAGTAACTCACTCTTAAACATAACTTAACCAGTCCATTTTCTGTGGGAGCTGATAATACCATGCATTCACTGATCAGAAATTCACATTTTATTTCCATTTCACTTCATTGACTTCTGCTATATCTAGATAGAACCACTGCATTTACATTTTCAGATTTTCTCACCTACCTTTTGTTGATATTTCAATTTTTTCGTCATTGTCACCCGTACCTGGCCCCCACCACCCTTCCAGATATCAGAATTGGGTACTAATCTGAAATTTTCCCAAACAAGGATCACTGTGACATTTTCAGTTACTACCAAATTTTCTGTGGGTTGGTATTATGAACATTTCATACAGCGGTGACATCATGTAATCTGTTATGATGCCAGAATGACCCATTGGCTATTGACATTGTTAAATGCCTTGGTGCAGATCAGAATGGTGAGCAGGGGGCTGGCTGTGAGGGATCAGTTTCTTGGCATTATGGAACCAGAAATTTAGCCTAATCAACATCATACTTTATTTATCAAGAACTTGTAGAGTAGCCACTGGCAGTGTCTCGATGGTATGCATTGACTCTGGACAGGTGAGCCCCTCAACATAACACAGGGTGGTGTGTTGGCAAACCACAGATGCCAGTAGGCAGAGTCGCAACACCAGCAGCCTTGCAGCACGTGATTATTTCAGGTGTTCAACCTACAGTGAGACATGTAAGCACCAGACACGGACAACTAGTGGCAGTAGGTCAGGTACAAGATGTGCCCAGGTGTGAACTGCAAACCCAGAACTGCTTGGAGATTCTCAAGAGCCAGTTGATGAAAGCTTGGAAGAAACCACAATCATATGGCTCCCACTCAGCCACCAGCAGTGTCAGGCGTAGGAGTGGCCTATAGGCCAACAGCTAGCAGAGGTGGCAACTAGTTGTAGTCTAGGCTGGGTGATTCACATCAGATCGAAAGCTGGCTCAGAATAGCTCTCTTCATAGATGGCAGTTGAAGACAGACACCACTAGATCTGGACAGTGAGTATTTGTGGCAAATTTTGCCCAGCTTGTTATAACTGGGGCATCTGGTCACTCAGAGGCCACGGTGGCTCAGTGTCATGGTGGCATGAGCTAACCCTGTGCCAATCTAATGTCTTGCACCATACCACCTCAACATTAATCTAGCCCTGACTGCAGAATTTCACAGACCCATTTGGTCACAAGTTGTGAAGTCTACTAGTAAAGGTATTGGCGCAACACTCCTCCCCTCTTTAGAAGATTTGGTCCACTGAATCTTGGGCTACTGCCAAATCTGTGAATTACTTAGATATTACCCAGAACATTTTTTCTTCCTACATCAATTTACATTTTCCACTCCTGTCTTTCCAATCCAGCCCAACTGACAACACATGATGACTGTTGTACTTATAACGACTAAAACTGTACGGCTGACCCACTCAGGTGGTATGTGATAGACAGGGAGTCCAGGAGGCTGTGCAGGTCTCTGCCATAGATAGATACAGGCTGCACAAGTGAGAACCAAAATCAAGATGGTGTTCAAAGGTAAGATTATGATCACCATGACTTCTTGTTGGTATCTACTGTGATACTGTTGAATATGTTGAAACATTTTTTTCCGAGCTTCTATAAGCTCGTCTAGAGAACTGAGTGCAGTAGGATCCAAGGTATCATTTAGGGGGACCAGGTTCTTAGCTGGTAACATTTCCAAATCTTTATTGAGCAAGTATAGTAGCAGACACGCTAGATTCAGTTGCATAGCCCTTATTACAGTTGCTGTAAACAAAATAATCTGCTTCAGATTGTCACACTTTGTACCATTTAGTAATATTCCACTGTCCTGCAGCTCTAGGTGCTCAGCAACCTTGCTTGTAGCAATTTGCGATAGTTATCACTGGTTTTACAGAGCATATTCAGAAAGTAAGTGTTCTAGATTTTTATATTTTTTTAGTCGAAAATTTAATTCCAATGTATGCCTTCAGGGAAGTGAAAAAATGATAATCTGTAAGTGCCAAGATCATCTTGTTGGCTAAGGCTGTGTGAGGATGAGCTTTGCTATGCAGCACACACACTCCTCTCATCAACATTCCCCTTCTTTTGTTGAATGCTCCTTTTGATTTTTTTTAGGGTCTTAAAATAACATTGTACATTGATGATCTCCCCCTGAGGCAGAAATTCAATCAAAATGATTCCAAAACTCCGAGGGCTTGATTTCTTTGCCCAAAATCATTGTTTTGAATATTTTGGCATCTGGGGAATTTGTGTGATGCTACTGTGACAACTGTCTTCTTGTCTCAGGCATGTATTATGATCCACCCATGTTTCATCTCCAGTTATGACAGAGCTCAGAAAATCCTCACCTTCCAGTCAAGTCACTCAAGAAAGTATCTGGCGCTATTGCTATAATTTTTCGTATGACGTTCTGTCAGTTGTTTTGCGATCCATCTTGTGCACAGTTTTCAGAATGTCAGTGTTTCTGTGAGTGTCTCTTATAAGAGAGTTCTAGAGAGATGTGTAAACATTGCATAAATTTCATCTGCTGTCAGAAGAGGTCTTCAAAAACATTTTCCTCACATTTTTTGCACCAGCTCATCAGTCCATCATGAACATTTGTTCTGCCTCCACTAAACTACCTACACCACTTACACAAATTCATTCTGTTCAGAACCCTTTTGCCATAGACTGTTTTGATTTAAAATGTAGAAGAAGAAGAAGACAAAAGAAAGAAAGTTGGAAAAGTTCAATGTTATTCCTTCCATACGTAGGTAGCAAATCACAGGACGTGGCTCGCACTGACAGCATTTCTTACCAACATCTTTTACACAACTGGGCACTACAACACTACAATGTGAGTTTACATACTACTGTGTTCCTTCAATGATTTCTGTGGTCAGGGGATTGCCATCTACCACTCAGTGGTGGCAATGCCTAAAAAAAAAAAAAAAAAGTAACCTAGCGTATTATGAGCACATTAAACTTACTTTATGAGCATGTCTCATATACTGAATAGACCCAGTGTATGCATGCCCTTTGAAAACAAACGTTTGCTGTGTGAGGATGTCCCAGGAGTACCCTTCTGCCCATGTTCCTCCGAGAAACACCTCCATTTCAAATTTCCCCGTGGCAGTCTGGGTCATCGTGGATGATCATACTGTAACCTGCTCTGCTTGGCAATACTGCCGTTTGTCTGTTGTCATTAATGCTTGGTTTTTCTTAACTGGTGTAAACAGCAGAATTCCCATCATCCTGATTTGCACAAACTTTTTCAGGGTCCTCTACCCTACAGGGTATGGGTGAATCTCGTAGCTCTCATATCAGTTGTTGCTACCTACTACCACGAAATAAATTAGTATGTGTGAGTGGGTGCATCATCAATGACCTCTCACTAACAGAAGATGGTAGTATCAGGATAAGGATTTCTCTTCTGGAGGCACAGTGAACTCCAGCACAGCTGGAAATCCTACCATGCCTGACACAAGCTAGCTGGAAATTGAATCAGTGGAAGCAAGATAGGGGTTAACTGTCTCTGCTGAGTAGTGGCTGTCTCTGCCAAGGTTCTGTTACTTTTTAACTCCCTCTGTACCTGAACCAGTGTGTCATTTATCTGCCATAGGTTAGTGGTGTGTGCTGTTCCAAACACAGGTTTCAACAGTCTACCTCCTGCATCTATCCACTTCCACTCCACCTCAATCATTTCAATGTGTGTGGTGCCAAGTCTGCAGCTTGTTGCAGCTGCTCTTTCAGGTGCTGGTATGAAATATGCAATACCTGGTACTCCCCTTTTATTTCATTTAATAACCCACTTTTGCCAGCTTCTTGGTGCAACTCCAAGAAAGTTTCGTCTAGATTCCAATCCTCATTTCTTATTCTCCATGCATCGTATGCCAGTTTCAGTGCGAACTGGTGATTTGTCATGACGATGTTCTCTTGTCATTAGAGAAGCATCCCCTCTTCCAGTGGCCACGCCTGCAATGTGCCTACCCCTCCACACCTGTGATGGTACAGAAGCACCAGTAATATGATGCACCTCACATTCATCCTTGCTGGTGATGTTACCTGCTGCAGGGAAGCTTTAAACACTCTCCCCTCCTCGGCCTTAAAGTATATGACAGTGCGTGCGTAGCGTGGGTGGATGTAGCCTGTCTCCTCCTCCCCTTACGATCTTCTGCCCCCTTTTTTGGGAGTGGTGCCAGTAACACTGGTAACAAATCTGATGCACCTAAAAAGAGGACAGACGTGTACAACCATTGTACACTATGTGATCAAAAGTATCCGAAAAACCCCAAAAACATATGTTTTTGATAATAGGTGCATTGTGCTGCCGCCTACTGCCAGTTACTCCATATTAGCAACCTCAGTAGTCATTAGACATCGTGAGATAGCAGAATGGGGTGCTCCACGGAACTCATGGACTTCGAATGTGTGATTGGGTGTCACTTGTGTCATAGGTCTGTACGTGAGCTTTCCACACTCCTAAACATCACTAGGTACACTGTTCCCTATGTGATAGTGAAATGAAAATGTGAAGGGACACACACAGCACAAAAGCTGACTGACAGAGACTGCTGACAGTTGGAGAGCATCATTATGTGTAATAGGCAGACATCTATCCAGACTATCACACAGGAATTCCAAACTGCATCAGGATCCACTGCAAGTACTGTGACAGTTAGGCAGGATCTGAGAAAATTTGAATTTCGTGATTGAACGTGTGCTCATAAGCCACACATTACACCAGTAAATGCCAAGCGATGCCTTGCTTGGTGTAAGGAGTGTAAACATTGGACGATTGAACAATGGAAAAACGTTGTGTGGAGTGACGAATCACGGTACACAGTGTGGCGATCCAATGGCAGGGTGTGGGTATGACAAATGCCTGGTGAACGTCATCTGCCAGCTTATGAAGTGCAAACAGTAAAATTCGGAGGCTTTGGTGTTATGGTGTGCTCGTGTTTTTCATGGAGGGGCTTGCACCCCTCGTTGTGTGGCATGGCATTATCACAGTACAGGCCTACAATGATGTTTTAAGCACCTTCTTGCTTCCCACTGTTGAAGAGCAATTCGGGGATGGCGATTGCATCTTTCAACACGTAGAGCTCATGGTCATAATGCACGGCCTGTGGTGGAGTGGTTACATGACAGTAACACCCCTGTAATGGACAGGCCTGCACAGAGTTCTGACCTGAATCCTATAGAACACCTCTGGGATGGTTTGGAACACCGACTTCATGCCAGGCCTCACCGACTGACATCGATACCTCTCCTCAGTGCAGCACTCCATGAAGTATGGGTTGCCATTCCCCAAGAAAGCTTCCAGCACCTGATTGGACGTATGCCTGTGAGAGTGGAAGCTGTCATGAAGGCTAAGAGGGTGCCAAAACCAAATTGAATTCCAACATTACCAATGGAGGGCGCGATGAACTTATAAGTAATTTTCAGCCAGGTGTCCAGATACTTTTGGTAACATAGTGTATGCATTAGAAGCTGTGGCTTAACATTCATCAGTGAGATCATTGTGACTACTTGATACTGAACTTGATACTGGGTAATGAATTTCATTTTTCCCCTCAGGCGTGTGGACTTGTCAACATTACTTACTGACCCATGTTTCTCAGGTTGCTTTGTACTGTGATACCCCATCTATTCTTGATATTCAGAGCCTTCATATTGGCTTTCCATGCAAAATTTCACACCGGCTTCTTTCCAGCTTTATGTTTGATTTTCTCATGGAAATCACATTTTAAGCACCTGGCAGCGCACAGAAAAAACGAGTACCTGCATCTTTCTCCATGAGCTCTGATTTTCTTCATTTTATTTTGGTGTTTGTTTCTCCCTATGTAGGCCAGTGTTGACAAAATATTTGCATATTTGGAGTAGAAGGTTAGTGATTGAAATTTCGTGAGAATATCTCACTGCAGTGAGAAATGCCTTTGTTGTAATGATGTCTAGTCCAAGTCCTGTATCATGCCCCTAACACTTTCGTGCTATTTCTCAATGATACAAGATGTGCTACTCTTCTTTGAAATTTCTCGATATACTCCATTAATCCTATTTGATAAGGATCCCACACTGCACAGCAGTACTCCACAAGAGGACGAACAAGCATAATGTAGGCAGCCTCTTTAATAGATCTGTTGCATCTTCTAAGTCTGCAGCCAATAAAATGCAGTCTTTGGTTGGCCTTCCCCACAGCATTTTCTGTGTGTTCTTTCCAATTTAAGTTGTTTGTAATTTCTAGGTATTTAGTTGAATTTATGCCCTTTAGATTTCAATTCATATAGTGTGTAATCAAAGTTAAAAGGAATCCTTTTAGCACTCATGTGGATGACCTCACACTTTTCATTATTTAGGGTCAATTGCCAGGTTTTGCACCATACAGATATCTTTTCTAAATCATTTTGCAACTTGTTTCGAACTTCTGGTGGCCTTACTAGACGATAAATGACAGCATCATCTGTAAACAACCTTAGACAGTTTCTCAGATTGTTTCCTAAATCATTTATATAGGTAAGGAACTAACTTGGGGAACACCAGAAATCACTTCTGTTTTACAATGACATTCTGTCATTTACTATGAACTGTGATCTCTGTGACAGGAAATCATGAATCCAGTTACATAAAGGAGACAGTATTCCATAAACAGACAATTTCACTACAAGCCACTTGGGTGGGACAGTGTCAAAAGCCTTTTGGAAAGCTAGTAATATGGAATCAGTTTGTAATACCTTGTCAATAGCATTCAACACTTTGTGTGTGTGTAAAGAGCTAGTAATGTTTCAAAAGAACAATGTTTTTTAATCCCGTGTTGACTGTATGTTAATAGACTGTTCTCTTAAAGGTGATTCATAATGTTCGAACACAATATATGTTCCAAAACTCTGCTGCATATCTATGTTAATGATATGGACCTGTAATTTGCTGGATTATTCCTTTTGCCTTTCTTGAATAGTATTGTGACCTGTGCAATTTTCCAGCCTTTGAGTACAGATCTTTCATTGAGCAAGTGGTTGTATATGGTTGTTAAGTGTGAAGCTATTTCATCAGCATACTCTGAAAGGAATCTAATTGGTATACCGTCTGGACTGGAAGACTTGCTTTTATTAAGTGATTTAAGTTGCTTCACTACTTCAAGGATATCTGCTGCTAAGTCACTCAAATGATGAAGGCATTTTCCAGCCATACACTACTCCATATGGTGATGTGCCCATACTTTCATGGATCATAAAGATATGACAAGATATGGTAACAGAGCATCCCAGTCATTGTTATGGCTATTCGCACAGTGACTTAGCAATTTCTCTGTTGTCTTTTCTGCTGTTCATCTGCAGATGTAATTCGCTTGCCCTTAACTTATGATTTAATTCTTGCATAAAATTGGTGCTCTGATCTGTAATTAATGTTTCCAGAGCACTCAACTTCAACAACTAATTGTACACAGAAGCCTGTGCCACTGTGTTGGCCTGTTGATTCAAGATAGCTACCATTCCCACATAGTGTGAAAAATGATTTGTTATTATCATGGTCTAGCCATTCGCCACTAGCATGTATAAAAAGATCCTGAAATGTTCATACTAACCATTTCAAAAAACTTATTAGCTTCCAGAAACTTTTGCAGTAAAATATGCTGATGGCTCAACTGGGCATGTTGTGCGAATAGTGCGCAGTTTTTAAAATTTTGTTCCACATCCTGTTTCTGTATATGCTACAAGTATGGTCAGTTACATGCTTTACATACATCCCTTAAAATATCTTGCCGCCACCTGAAAACCTAATGCCACCAAACCTAGCAAATCTGACTCATTCCCCCCTACTGCAGATAGCTTATAATAAAGAGGGTTTAATTGCCTCTTTCCCTTGACTCCTAAATTTGGCACAGACACATGCGTGCCTTTGTCCCTTCCATCCACTAGGCCAGTTAGACACAATAACACCTCTGCACATGTTTAAGCTGTGCTAAAATTCATTGGGAGCATGGCTTGGTGGGCCTGGCCCCCCATTGCAGTTTAACAGTTTGTTATAGCCATTCCACCTCTCCCTATCCTGCCCTGTATTCAGTGAACAGTCCCATTTCTGATGTCATAATTTCCCACATTTTCTACACTGTGGCCTACAGCAATCCTGTCATATATGACTCAAACTTCCACAATGGTAAGACGTGATGTCAGTGAAAAAACTACCTCTTCTATGCCAGACTTCAGTTACTCATTCTTATGGCTCGAGCTATGTCCTACAGAAATTATGTGTGTACTTTTCTCAGAGCATATTGGGAGGTAACCCCACAAAATAGCATTTAACCTCCCTTGTCCTGCTTCTTGCAGGACACTATTTGTTTCATTGCTCTTCATTAATTCATAGACATTAACATTCAGTATCCTTCTTCTACCCACAAAACGTTTGATGGTTCTGCCCTGTCTTTACCACACACCATTTAACTGCACCCAATAATAACTACAATTGTTTTGTCTTGTGTCACTGTACTGAGACTTCCCTTGTGATTTCAAAAGTTTGAGCATTTCTTAGGCCCTCATAGTACATAACACATGTTTTTGGATCTGCTACCAAACATACAATGAAACGCCAAAGAAATTGGTATAGGCATGCATATTCAAATACATAGATATGTAAACAGGCAGAACACAGCACTGCGGTCGACAGTGTCTCTACAAGACAACAAGTGTGTGGCGCAATTGTTACATTGGCTACTGCTGCTATAATGGCAGTTTATTGAGATTTAAGTAAGTTTGAATGTGGTGTTATAGTCAGCACACAAGCAATGGGCCACATCACCTCCATGGTGGGGATGAAGTGGAGATTTTCCTGTATTTTGCAAGTGTACCGTGAATATCAGGAATCCGATAAAACATCAAATCACTGACATCGCTGTGGCCAGGAAAAGATCCTGTAACAACGGGATCAGGACCAACGACGACTAAAGAGAATTGTTCAACATGACAGAAGTGCATCCCTTCCACAAATTGCTACAGATTTCAGTGCTGGGCCATCAACAGGTGTCAGCATGTGAACCATTCAACAAAACATCATTAATGCATGCTTTTGGAGCTAAAGGTCTACTCGTGTACCGTTGATGACGGCACGACACAAAATTTTACATCTCACTTGGGCCTCTCAACACTGACATTGGACTGTTGATGATTGGAAACATGTTGACTGGTCGGACGAGTCTCATTTCAAATTGTATCGAGCGAATGGAGATGTACGGGTATAGAGTCAAATCATGAATCCGTGGACTCTGCATGTCAGCAGGGGCCTGTTCAAGCTGGTGGAGGTTCTGTAATGTTATGGGATGTGTGCAGTTGGAGTGATATTGGACCCCTGATAAGACTCCAATGGTGACGTGTACACCCCACAAGTCCATAATTGCTACAGAGGGGCTCCAGGTCTGAGTTTAAACACTTCCACTGTCCACCACACTCCACAGACATGAACATTATTCAGCATATCTGGGATGCCTTACAACATGCTGTTCAGAAGATATCGCCACCCCCTCCTACTCTTATGGATTCATGGACAGCCCTGCAGGATTCATGGTGTCACTTCCCTTCAGCACAATTTCAGGCATTAGTGAAGTTCATGTCATCTTCGCAACTGCCAGAAAATTGTCCCCAAATGCTAACACATCCACTTCTGCCTTACCTGAAAAAGGATCAAGTAGGCTAGTTGTACTGGCATGTAGGATGACTGCCAACAAACCAGACAAGGATGTGTCCTCTTTAAAATTACCTAACTCCCTGTGCAAATCTATAACATTTGACCTCATTTAAGCCACTTGATCCAGCAAAGAAAGAACTGCTTCCTGAGTGGTAACCTTCTGTTCCCTTGATGTACTCGTTGCAAAACCTGTATCTTGCACAGAATATAATAGGACAAACAGAGGGGAATACTTAATATTAATAGTACCGTAACACATCCCGCCATGACTATATTTTTATGCCTATGTGCCAACCATGCACACTCGTTCCATTCCACGGCAAATTACATTGCATACAACTATCCTGGTGCACATTGGCTTATGTGCCTCTAATAAGTGTTCTCTTTAAACTTTGCTCAAATTTATACCTGAGTCAACTTTCATGAACAGTACTTTAAAACCAACTCTCTAGCGTAACTATTCCACTGTTGCAAACTCACACAGATGAAAAGCAGACGGGTGGGGAGTGGGGGGTGGGGGAATGCATCTTCAGTCACTACACTGTGGTGAGGATCCTTTATGCTGAGCCACAATGAAGTCAATGACTCTTCTGATACCAGTTATTAAAGTTTCAGACTGTTCCATTGGCTGTTGACACTGTTAAATGCCAGATGCCAAGTCCGGAGGTGAGCAGGACATTGAGTGTGAGAGATCAGTTCCTTGGCAGTCGCAGAATCAGAAATGCAGCTAAATCAAGATCATATTTTATTTAGCAAGATCTGATACAGTAGCCCCAGGCAGTATCTCAATAGCGTGCATAGACCTGAGGTGGCAGAACGTGGCTGTGTCACGCAGAGAGGTGCGTAAACATCGAATGCTGGTAGCGAGAGGCAAGCAGTCAGGAGCGAAGTGCCCTCCAGGTGCAGACTGAAAACCCAGAGCTGCTTGGAGACACCCATTAGTTGGTTGATGAAAGCCTGGAAGGAACCCCAGTCATACAGCACCCACTCAGACACTGGCAGTATCAGAACTAGGAGCAGCCTATACATGAGCAGCTAGTGGAGGTGTGACTAATTCTAGATGAGGCTGAGTGACCCACTCGGGCTGACAGCTGGTGTGGAGTAGTTCTTGGTATAGTCGGCAGTCAAAGACATATTGCTTGGTTTGGAGGGGTGAGCGCTTGTGGAAAATTTTGCCCAACTTGTTGTGACTGAGCCGCCTTACTGGTCACGTAGTGGCCGAGGTGACACAGTGTCAGGTGGGCACGTGGTAACCTCACATGCCACTGCAGTGGGCTAGTGTCTCAAATTGTGCTGCCTGAAGTATTATTGCGACTCCGACAGCAGAATTTCATGGGCAGCCAACTGGCCCCTCTGGCCTTGAGTTGTCTGGTTTGCTAGGAAAGGTATTGGTGCAGCACATTAATCATTTCTGATTATTTTACCTTTAGAGATAGTTTCCCAGACCAAGGGAGAGAGTATGCCCAGAACCTCTATCCACTCCTTTGCCATCTTTGAAAGGATCATTGGCAGAACTGGGGTAACTCCTTATAGAGGATATCTACAACTGCCATGTTGTTTATTTTTTTTATTCAAAACTAGCTGAGAAACCCAGCATTACCCAAATATTTATTTATTCCAATCTTCTGTAAGTCCAACTATTCCTTCCCCCCCCCCCCCCCCCCCATCTCTCTCTCTCTCTCTCTCTCTCTCTCTCTCTCTCTCTCTCTCTCTGTCTGTGTCCAGTAGTTCGTTGATGACAGTGTGGAAGGAACCCCAGTCACACTGGCAGCTTCAGGGTTAGGAGCAGCCTATACACCTCCTGTCCACCTCCTCCTCTCTCTAACCACCTCCTCCTTCCCCTCTCTGTATCCATCCCCCTCTCTCTGCCCATTTTCTCAACCCCCCCCCCCCCCCCAAGCCCCTCTCGGTCCATTCCTCCTCCCCCTCTCTAGTCCATTTCCTCCTCCTCCCCTTATCTTGTCCACCTCATCCACCTTCTCTGTCCATCTCCCCCCCCCCCCCCCCCTCTGTCTGTGCATCTTCTCAGTCCCCCTCTGTCTGTCCACCTCCTCCTCTGTCCATAACCTCCACACCCACTCTAATGGGGTTGGCGATTTACCCTTATAGTATTTCTTCTTATGTAGTGAGTAATATTGTGTACCAAGTTTGGTTGAAAGCCACACAGGGGCTTAACATCTGTGTATGTGACAGCATTGCACACATATATGTATATTTGGTTGAAATAGCTTCAGTGCTCCTGAGTTATGGTTCAGTGCCACCTCAATTTTATTCCCAATGCTTTGGGATGTATGTGTCTCTTAAGTCCAAAGTGCTTCTTTCTAGATAGTAACTAACTAGTAAATCCTGGAAACTTAAAAGTATTGAACTCTGTACAAAACTGCTTCAAACTTATGATGACTTTACAAATGAGTTAATGCATTGATAACCATGTAAGCAAGAAAAAGTTGAGAAAAGGTTTGAAATTATTTTTAAAATTTGTTAGAATCTGTGCTAAGTGGATGAGTAGAATCTGGGTACTTTGCAAACCATTTTAAGAACACACAGTTTTCCATGCATCTCAGTTTTTGCTGGTACATTCACCGGTATATGTGGATACTATTTGCAAATGTGTTGTAAATAGAGTTAGCAGTAAAGAAATAACAAATGAAAACATCATGCTTGCCGTGACAGTTTTATTGCATGAATGGCAAAAAATATACTAAGTGACAAACCTTTTTCCTTTCACCATTTTGTGGGGGGATGTCAGCGGTAAAAAGTATCTTAATTTGTTTCAAATTATGTATAAAATTGGTTGCCAGTCTCTAAGTGTTCTGTTCTCAAACGCTGGATGAGTATAGTCTGGATATTTATGCTCAGTGCACTATGCTTCTTTTTCACTCCCCCCTTCATTGAGAGTTGGTGGTTCGTACCTCCATGATGCTTCTTTCCAGATAGCAAGTGATATGTTAAGTTTGTCTGTGATAATGATAGAAGTTGAAGGAATGAATTGAAGACATGTCAGGAAAAACGGGCTAACTCTCAAATGTAAAAGCTTAGAGATAAGTGTTGCCATCGGTTGCTGGGTAAGGGAACTATCAAAATTGACACTGGTCTCCCCCCCCCCCCCCCCCCCCCCCTAAATATCACTTAGGGGTGAGACCAATGTCAATTTTGATAGGTCTCCTACCCAGCAATAGATGACAACACTTACAAACTTTACTTTCATTTTCACTCAGTTAATACTCGACAGATATCAAACCTGTATTTGGATCAGACTTTCTTAACTCTAGTGCAGAAGGGCGTGCAGTATACTGCTGCATCCATATATGTAACTTGCCACTCGGTAGATGGCTTACTAAAAGAGTGGACAAGCAGCTACTGTGCTACAGATTGCCTGAATTTACACTTAGTTACAAAACATGAGATTAAACCTCTTAAGTAGAAAACACACACGAAATACATTGCAAGAGCTATTTATCCAGTTTCCTTGTATTTAACACTTTTTGCATTCCAATGACTTAATTACTTTTCCCCCACAATAAATCATGGTTGCAGCGTTTTGGAAAGGACACTTTCTTGATATTTGACTGTAGTACACTAAAGAAGCACTGGTGATTTATACACTTTTTTCAACAAATAAATCATTTATATGTAAGTCAAAAAGACATATATTTAACTAATGTTTTTATTTAATATGCTTCCCTTTTATCTCATATACCTTACCCAATCTTCCCCTTTTGAGCCAGTATGCGGCTGCTCTGTGTCTGATGGTTATGTCAGTTGCATATCTTGCACGTACAATGCCAAATGTTCCTGCCATTCTGAGTAATACACCTCTTTGTCCCTGTCTCTCGATGGTTTTTTGAGTCATGAGTGATAATCACTGTGCCCAGGCACTTCCTGCAAAACACATTATAGGTTCAAAGAGGGCTGTATAATACATTCACAGTGTCTGTAATGATAGTCTGTAGCGAGTTGAGTTTAGTGTGACAAGTTTGTGCACTAGTCTTGTCGCTTTTTCAGCTGTAAGCCCTATGTGCTCGTTGAATGTCAGTCGTTCGTCAAGGTGTATCCATAGCTATCTTCTTGTTTTCCTCTGTATCCTAGTGTTGTTCAGCCTAATGGTAGTGCAAGGCCTCTTTGATGGGTAAATGTACTGTCTTGTTTTCCACAATTGTGAGCTTCTTATGGCTGCACCAGTCACTTATTTTTATAAGGAGTTGTGTAGCCTTGCTTTTGCATTGTATTCTTGATTTGGCAGTTACTACTACTAACAAGTCATCAGCATAAACTGCTATTCCCTTCACCCTATCATCTTGTTTAGGAGTGGTTCTGTGGCAATATCCCAGGAAATTGGTACACAGATTGAGCCTTGTGGACATCCTTTTGTTATTTTCTTGATAACTTTGTGTTCGTTCTTGCTATTGCACAACCCTGTCTTTGCAGTAGTTGTGTAAGCTGTTGTATAAGACTGTTAAGTGTCTGCCTCTCTCATAGCCATGCAAACAACGCATGTCACCAGAGATTGCTGAAGGCACCTGCTAAATCGACTGCTATTGTTACTGCGGATTTTTCTTGTATGTCCTGTATTATATCCAGTGTGCACTTAACTACATCATCTATTGATCATCTTGATCTGAAACCATACTGATGTGTACTAAGGTGAAAGAGTGCCCTGGATGACTGTAGTCGATTATACAGGAGCCTCTCCTGCACCTTAGCCAATGTGTTCAAGAGGCAGACGGGCCTGTAAATCTTTGGGTCTGTTGGGTCCTGATCCTCTTGATTTTTTTATTATTACTACGTTCACTATTTTCCACATAGCAAGGACCCTGTCTTGCAGCAGTGCTTCATTCAGTAATGCTATTAGAAACAACAATATTTTCTAGCGTTTCTGAGTGTGTGTCATCTGGACTGGGAGTCTTCTAATTCTTTAATTGTTTTATTGCTCATGCTACCTTGTCGTGGGCAAATGGGACAGTAACAGGACCATTTGTGTAGGTGTTCTCCATTTGTCTTCCTAGGTCTATGTGATGTTGCTGGTCATTCACTTTTTTGTTATCAGGGAGAAGCTTGTTTGGTAGGTACACTGCGGAACATATCCAGCCTCTTGTATAAGTGCTGTATGTGTGCATAAGAGCTGACAGTACTGTAAATATGAATATGAGTAAATGTGAGACATGAAAATAAGACGTCATGAGTGGATTATATTATGAAAAATGTTTCTTTTAAAATGCAAAGAGGAAGTGGCCGGTGGAGGGGAATGGGGCTTGAATACTACACATGGGGTGGCAAAATCCCTGTGGCCCACGCCCTGCTTGTCCATCTCCTCCTGCTTCCTGCCACCCCTCCCTCTCTCTGTCCATCTCCTCCTGCTTCCTCTCTCTGATCATCTCCTCCTCCTCCTCCTCCTCCTCCTCCTCCTCTCCCCTCTCTCTGATCATCTCCTCCTCCTCCTCCTCCTCCTCCTCTCCCCTCTCTCTGATCATCTCCTCCTCCTCCTCCTCCTCCTCCTCCTCCTCCTCCTCCTCCTCCTCATCTTCTCCTCCCCCCTCTTTGTTTATATACGTGTACATGTCCTCTACCTCTTCCGTCCATCCCTTCATTCTCCCTCTCTCTGTCATCGACTCCCCATCCTCCTCTCTGTCCATCCACTCCCCCCCTCTTCCTGTCCATCCACTCCCCCCCTCTTCCTGTCCATCCACTCCCCCCTCCCTCTTCCTGTCCATCCACTCCCCCCTCCCTCTTCCTGTCCATCCACTCCCCCCCCCCCCCCTCTTCCTGTCCATCCATTCCCCGCTCTTCCTGTCCATCCACCACCTTCTTCCTGTCCATCCACCCCCTTCTTTCTGTCTATCCACCCCCTTCTTTCTGTCTATCCACCCCCCCTTTTTCTGTCCATCGGCCCCCTTGTTTCTGTCCATCCACCTTCCCCCCTTTCCTCCTGTCCATCCACTACTTCCAACCTCTCTTTCAGTCCATCCACTTCTACCCCTCTTTTTATCCTCTTCTCTTCTATCTGTCTCCTCTGCCACCTCTCTCTCTATATCCACATCCTACACCCTCTCCTCTCCTCTCCTCTCCTCTCCTCTCCTCTCCTTCCTCTCTCTCTCTCTCTCTCTCTCTCTCTCTCTCTCTCTCTCTCTCTCTCTCTCTCTCTCTGTCCATTTCATCCACTTCCCCCTCCCACTCTCTCTGTCCCTCTCTTTCTCTTGGCTCTCTCTGTGCACCTCATATGTCACATCCCCCCCCCCCCCCTCCTCTTTCCCCCAGTTGGAGCTAGAAGGTTCTTCATCTCACACTACTTCTTTCTGGACAGTAAGTGTTATGTTTACCAAGTATGGTAAATAATTTTATACACACACAGCACTTACATACATTCATATATAAATATGCTTGTGTCTGTGTGTGATCCTTTCATCTTTCCTTTTCCTTCCCTCTTTCCTGATGAAGCAGCCGCCGGTTGCGAAAGCTCGAAATTCTGTGTGTGTGTTTGTGTGTTTTATTCATTGTGCCTATCTACCGGCGCTTTCCCGCTTGGTAAGTCTTGGAATCTTTGTTTTTAATATATATATATATATATATATATATATATATATATATTGGCTGGAATCGAGGGTGTTAACCAGGACTCTTTGATTTAGCCAAAGGTGCTATATACCTTTAGACCACAGTCCTGATTTTTTATATAATTTGGATTGACATCAGACTTCAAACTGAAATAACTACCTTTATTGCCAAGGCATATGCTGCCTTAAATAAATTAAACCCAGAGGTACGGACATCCCATGATTTATGTCTGAATACCAAACTAGGCATGTACCAGGGGATGATCTTGTCCTTTTTATTGTTTCCCTCTGTGAATTGGAACCTTTATAAAGATACATTTAAACATTATAATAGTATATACCCTGAACAGCCAAAGAAACTGGTACACGTACCTAATATTGAGTGGGGCCCCCTTGAGCACGCAGAAGTGCCACAGCATGATGTGGCGTGGACTCGACAAATGTCTGAAGTCATGCTGGAGGGAACTGACACTATGAATCCTGCAGGGCTATCCACAAGGGGGTGGAGATCTCTTCTGAACACTAAATTGCAAGGAATACCAGATATGCTCAGTAATGTTTGTGTCCGGAGAGTTGTGGCCAACAGAAGTGTTTAACCTCAGAAGAGTGTTCCTGGAGTCACTCTGTAGCAATTATGGACTTATTTGGAGTTGTGTTGTCCTGCTGGAATTGCCCAAGTCCATCAGAATGCACAGTGGACATGAACATGAATGAATGGATGCAGGTGATCAGACAGGATTCTTATGTATGTGTCACCTGTAAAGCCATATCTAGATGTCTCAGGGGCCCCATATCACTCCAACTGCACGTGCTCCACACCATTACAGCGCCTCCACTAGCTTCAATGGTCCGCTGTTGACATGCAGAATCTGTGAATTCATGAGGTTGTCTCCATACCCGTACACACTCATTCACTCAATACAATGTGAAACAAGACTCATCGGACCAGGCAACATGTTTCCAGTCATCAACAGTCCAATATTAGTGTTGACAGGCCCAGGTGAGACATAAAACTTTGTGTTGTGCAGCCCTCTACATCTACATCCATACTCCGCAAGCCACCTGACGGTGTGTGGCGGAGGGTACCCTGAGTACCTCTATCGGTTCTCCCTTCTATTCCAGTCTCGTATTGTACGTGGAAAGAAGGATTGTCGGTATGCTTCTGTGTGGGCTCTAATCTCTCTGATTTTATCCTCATGGTCTCTTCGCGAGATATACGTAGGAGGGAGCAATATACTGCTTGACTCTTCGGTGAAGGTATGTTCTCGAAACCTTAACAAAAGCCCGTACCGAGCTACTGAGCGTCTCTCCTGCAGAGTCTTCCACTGGAGTTTATCTATCATCTTCGTAACGCTTTCGCAATTACTAAATGATCCTGTAACGAAGCGCGCTGCTCTCCGTTGGATCTTCTCTATCTCTTCTATCAACCCTACCTGGTGCGGATCCCACACTGCTGAGCAGTATTCAAGCATTGGGCGAACAAGCGTACTGTAACCTACTTCCTTTGTTGTCGGATTGCATTTCCTTAGGATTCTTCCAATGAATCTCAGTCTGGCATCTGCTTTACCGACGATCAACTTTATATGATCATTCCATTTTAAATCACTCCTAATGAGTACTCCCAGATAATTTATGGAATTAACTGCTTCCAGTTGCTGACCTGCTATTTTGTAGGTAAATGATAAGGGACCTATCTTTCTATGTATTCGCATCACATTACACTTGTCTACATTGAGATTCAATTGCCATTCCGTGCACCATGCGTCAATTCGCTGCAGATCCTCCTGCATTTCAGTACAATTTTCCATTGTTGCAACCTCTCGATACACCACAGCATCATCTGCAAAAAGCCTCAGTGAACTTCCGATGTCATCCACCAGGTCATTTATGTATATTGTGAATAGCAACGGTCCTATGACACTCCCCTGCGGCACACCTGAAATCACTCTTACTTCGGAAGACTTCTCTCCATTGAGAATGACATGCTGCATTCTGTTATCTAGGAACTCCTCAATCCAATCACACAATTGATCTGATAGTCCGTATGCTCTTACTTTGTTCATTAAACGACTGTGGGGAACTGTGTCAAACGCCTTGCGGAAGTCAAAAAACACGGCATCTACCTGTGAACCCGTGTCTAAGGCCCTCTGAGTCTCGTGGACGAATAGCGCGAGCTGGGTTTCACACGACCGTCTTTTTCGAAACCCATGCTGATTCCTACAGAGTAGATTTCTAGTCTCCAGAAAAGACATTATACTCGAACATAGTACGTGTTCCAAAATTCTACAACTGATCGACGTTAGAGATATAGGTCTATAGTTCTGCACATCTGTTCGACGTCCCTTCTTGAAAACGGGGATGACCTGTGCCCTTTTCCAATCCTTTGGAACGCTTCGCTCTTCTAGAGACCTACGGTACACCGCTGCAAGAAGGGGGGCAAGTTCCTTCGCGTACTCTGTGTAAAATCGAACTGGTATTCCATCAGGACCAGCGGCCTTTCCTCTTTTGAGCGATTTTAATTGTTTCTCTATCCCTCTGTCGTCTACTTCGATATCTACTATTTTGTCAACTGTGCGACAATCTAGAGAAGGAAGCACAGTGCAGTCTTCCTCTGTGAAACAGCTTTGGAAGAAGACATTTAGTAAGTCGGCCTTTAGTCTGTCATCCTCTGTTTCAGTACCAATTTGGTCACAGAGTGTCTGGACATTTTGTTTTGATCCAACTACCGCTTTGACATAGGACCAAAATTTCTTAGGATTTTCTGCCAAGTCAGTACATAGAACTTTACTTTCGAATTCATTGAAAGCCTCTCGCATAGCCCTCCTCACACTGCATTTCGCTTCGCGTAATTTTTGTTTGTCTGCAAGGCTTTGGCTATGTTTATGTTTGCTGTGAAGTTCCCTTTGCTTCTGCAGCAGTTTTCTAACTCGGTTGTTGTACCACGGTGGCTCTTTCCCATCTCTTACGATCCTGCTTGGCACATACTCATCTAACGCATATTGTACCATGGTTTTGAACTTTGTCCACTGATCCTCAACACTGTCTGTACTTGAGACAAAACTTTTGTGTTGAGCCAACAAGTACTCTGAAATCTGCTTTTTGTCACTTTTGCTAAACAGAAAAATCTTCCTACCTTTTTTAATATTTCTATTTACGGCTGAAATCATCGATGCAGTAACCGCTTTATGATCGCTGATTCCCTGTTCTGCATTAACTGATTCAAATAGTTCGGGTCTGTTTGTCACCAGAAGGTCTAATATGTTATCGCTACGAGTCGGTTTTCTGTTTAACTGCTCAAGGTAGTTTTCAGATAAAGCACTTAAAAATATTTCACTGGATTCTTTGTCCCTGCCACCCGTTATGAACGTTTGAGTCTCCCAGTCTATATCCGGCAAATTAAAATCTCCACCCAGAACTATAACATGGTGGGGAAATCTACTCGAAATATTTTCCAAATTTTTCTTCAGGTGCTGAGCCACAACAGCTGCTGAGCCCGGGGGCCTATAGAGACATCCAATTACCATGTCTGAGCCTGCTTTAACCGTGACCTTCACTCAAATTATTTCACATTTTGGATCTCCGTCAATTTCCTTCGATACTATTGCACTTCTTATCGCTATAAACACGCCCCCCCCCTTCACTGTCCAGCCTATCTCTGCGGTATACATTCCAATCCGAGTTTAGGATTTCATTACTGTTTACGTCTGGTTTCAGCCAACTTTCTGTTCCTAGTACTATATGAGCGTTGTGACCGTTTATTAATGAGAGCAGTTCTGGGACCTTTCTATAGACGCTCCTGCAGTTTACTATAAGCACATTAATATTGTTATTCCTTGTTGCATTTTGCCTACTCCTGCCTTGCCGTGTCTCAGGAGGCGTCTTGTCGGGCCTAGGGAGGGAATTCTCTAACCTAAAAAAACCCCATGTGCACTCCACACGTACTCCGCTACCCTCGTAGCCGCTTCCGGCGTGTAGTGCACGCCTGACCTATTCAGGGGGACCCTACATTTCTCCACCCGATAGCGGAGGTCGAGAAATTTGCACCCCAGCTCTCCGCAGAATCGTCTGAGCCTCTGGTTTAAGCCTTCCACTCGGCTCCAAACCAGAGGACCGCGATCGGTTCTGGGAACGATACTACAAATAGTTAGGTCTGATTCCACCCCGCGAGTGAGGCTTTCCGCCTTCACCAACTCCACCAGCCACCTGTACGAACTGAGGATGACCTCTGAACCCAGACGGCAGGAGTCATTGGTGCCGACATGGGCAACAATTTGCAGTCGGGTGCACCCAGTGCTCTCTATCGCCGCCGGTAGGGCCTCCTCCACATCTCGGATGAGACCCCCCGGCAAGCAGACAGAGTGAACACTGGCCTTCTTCCCCGACCTTTCCGCTATTTCCCTAAGGGGCTCCATCACCCGCCTAACGTTGGAGCTCCCAATAACTAATAAACCCCTCCCCCCATGTGCCTGCTCGGACCTTGATGAAGGAGCAGCCACATGTCCACTCACAGGCAGAGCGGGTGATGCCACACGGCCAGCCTCCACATTGACCCTCCGCCTCGTGCGCCGCGAACGCCGCTGAACCCGCCACTCCCCTTGGGGAGAGGGTGGCCCAACCGCGCCCGGTACCCACGAAGATGTCTCGACAGCAGGGACAGTGGGTGAAGCATGTAACACCTGGGGTGTACCTTGCGATGCACCAGACTCCCCACTGCCGCTACACTCTAAGGCAGCAGCCTGAAGACGGCTGACCGCGGCCATCAACACGCTCAGCTGTTCGCGAAGAGTGGCCAGCTCCTCCTGCGTCCGTACACAGCAGCCACACATCCTATCCATCCTAAGAAGTCAATTTACTATAGAGTGTTAATAAATTTTTAAATAGACTGCTAATTCACTAAAGGCGGTTGATTATTGACTAAACTGTGATTGCTAACCACTCCTTGTAGAAAACAAGGAAAATAGCACTACCTGTCTCTGGACTGTATTCAAAACAAACACTAGCACTACTAGAACTATGGCTGACTAAAGGGACTCTCTGACTGTATTCAAAACAAACACGAGATCTATGGAACACTTAATAGCACTCGACTATTAAAGCTTCCTAAAAGCAAAAACACGCAGAAGAAGAAGTGACAAGGAAGAAAAATACAGTTAATACTTAAATTAAGGTAGCTCGCTGCACAGCAGACGTGAAGCAGACGGCAGTTAGGGCGACACTGACACTACTGGCACTATGGCTGACTAAAGGGACTCTCTCTGACTGTATTCAAAACAAACATGAGATCTATGGAACACTTAATAGCACTCGACTATTAAAGCTTCCTAAAAGCAAAAACACACAGAAGAAGAAGTGACAAGTAAGAAAAATACAGTTAATACTTCAATTAAGGTAGCTCGCTGCACAGAAGACGTGAAGCAGACGGCGGTTAGGGTACACGAGTGGGACTTCAGCTCTGAAAGCCCATATTGACGATGTTTTGTTGAATGGTTCACATGCTGACACTTGCTGATGGCCAAGCATTTAAATCTGCAGCAATTTGCGGAAGGGTTGCACTTCTGTTATGTTGAACAATTCTTTTCAGTCGTTGTTGGTTCTGCTGTTGCAGTATCTTTTTCTGAACTCAGCGATGTTAGAGATTTGATGTTTTACAGGATTCCTGATATTCATGATACACTCGTGAAGTGGTCATACGGTAAAATCCCCACTTCATTACTACCTCAGAGATGTTGTGTCCCATTGCTTGTGCGCTAACTGTACCACCACACTCAAACTCACATAAATCTTGATAACCTGCCATTGTACCAGCAGTAACTGATTTACAACTGTGCCAGACACTTTTCGTCTTACATAGGCATTGCTGACTACAGTGCCTTATTCTGCCTGGTTACATGTCTCTGTATTTGAATACGCATGCCTATACCAGTTTCTTTGGCACTTCAGTGTACATGACATCTGTCTGGACAGTACTGAAACTGAAAGGCAAAGTAAAATGATATATGCTGAAGTTCTGCAAAAATGTAATATGCATGGCACAGAATTCTTTGTGGTAAATGGCGTTTTGTGGACACAGTGCAGTGTAGTATCCATAGAGTAACTAAATTTGTATTTTATTCAGAACTTCAGAGTGGCAATTCTAAGCTTGGTGGTCAGTACCTGCACCACTATGATGCATTAAAACTAAATCTAATGTCCTGCAATATCTATTTGGACAACTGATAGCTGTTTGCTTCACAGAATTGTAAGTGGAGATGCAAAATGAAAGAACATGTTTGAAGCATTTGAAAAGACACATGTAGAAGATTCTAAAGCCAAACGCCATGTGAAATTTAAACCCAGCTCACCTATAAAACATTCATGAGAGCATACTGTTATTTTGGCTGATTTGTAACCACATCTTTATCTTAAAGATTGTCTTTTATTGTCACATCACTGAATTAGAAAACTTGCTGCAGCGGATGCATCAAGGTGGATATTAGTGAATATTTTAATGGGTAACTCTAACTCTTGTGGACTGACATGATCAATCTCTCAGATGTTTGGAGCTAGAAGTATATACTTCTATTTGGATAGGCTGACCATACTGTAAAGCGAAAAAACTTATCACTTGTGTTTATACTTTATTCATAACTTCTTATCACTCTTCTAGATTACCTTTCTTGTCAGTTGTCATGATATTTTGGAATCGATAACAGGCCTCTGACAATGCTGCAGCAGAAAAACCTATAGTAAAATATATCTACATTTTGTGAACTGGAATGGAACATGTTGCTTCATTATACACAAATAAAGTTATTTTCTTCAGAAATTAAAAGGAATGATTCATACTTTTTATTGTAATAGCTTAGATATATTTTCTGCAATGTTTAGTCACTTACTAGGTGCTTAGGTACAATTTGTTAATCCTAAAAACTGTGTAATTTTAATAATCAGTAATCAGATACAAATGATACATTTCATACTAAAATGTAAGATTTCATTTGCCTGCATACTGTTTTGGCAAGCTTGCATACATACCAAACAGTATTCAATAAGCACTGCTAACACATTCCACATCGCTCACGTTCTCACAAAATTAACGTTCATATTACTGCAGTTTCATTAGGAGAAACGGTGTAAGTGATGCTCCTTTACACCTTCCTTGGTTTGGGTTTTACTTGCACTGAGGGCCATAAAGGGAAGATTGACAAGTTCGGGGAGGGGGGGGGGGGGGGTAGGTAATAAGCTTTTCTTTTCAACATATCTCTTACTCTTTCTTTAGACATAAGATGAGTTAAACCAAATGCTGTAGTCCCATAGTGGGTCTTGTGATAATATGTATTTCTGTACATTCAACTACAAAAAAATATGTTTTTCATAAATATTTTAATAAATAAGAACTGTTATTGCACACATTTATGTGAAAACCAGAACTGTCCTGACAAACCTTGGATGTCTGGTCAGCCTAGTGTGAAGTGGAAATTGGGTCACACACATCAGGCTGTAGGTTATATATATTCTGTATGAGAATGGATGTCAGGTCAGAGTTAATTGGAGACCGTAGTTCCAATCTTCGTGACAGAGTAAATATCAAAATGAAGCAGGTGAAAGGAAATACATATGTCTAAAATATGATGTAAATAAAATAGAAAGAAACTTCCACATGGGAAAAATATATTAAAAACAAAGATTCCAAGACTTACCAAGCGGGAAAGCGCCGGCAGACAGGCACATGAACAAAACACACAAACACACACACAGAATTACGAGCTTTCGCAACTGGCAGTTGCTTCGTCAGGAAAGAGGGAAGGAGAGGGAAAAATGAAAGGATGTGGGTTTTAAGGGAGAGGGTAAGGAGTCATTCCAATCCCGGGAGCAGAAAGACTTCCCTTAGGGGAAAAAAAGGACAGGTGTACACTCGCACACACACACACACATATCCATCCGCACATACACAGACACATTTTCATTTTTCCCTCTCCTTCCCTCTTTCCTGACGAAGCAACTGCCAGTTGCGAAAGCTCGTAATTCTGTGTGTGTGTTTGTGTGTTTTGTTCATGTGCCTGTCTGCCGGCGCTTTCCCGCTTGGTAAGTCTTGGAATCTTTGTTTTTAATATGTCTAAAATATGAGATTGACATGAAGTCCAAAGTGGCTAAGCAGAAATGGGTAGAGGACACATGCATGCCTATAAAAGTATGTATAACTAGGTGAAAGATAAATACTGTCTACAGAAAAATTAAAGAAGTCATTGGAGTAGAGAGAAGCAGCTGTACAAACATCAAGAGCTCAGAGGGAAAACCAATCCTAAGCGAAGAAGGGAAAGCTGAAAGATGGAAGGGATATATAGAGGGGCCATACAAGTGAAATAAAATTGAAGGCGATATTATAGAAATGGAAGAGGAAGTAGATGAGATGAAAGATATGATGCTCCAAGAAAAACTTGACAGAACACTGAAAGACCAAAGTCGAAATGAGATCCCTGGAGTGGATGATACTCCCTTAGGACTACTGATGTCCTTGGGAGAGCCAGATGCGACAAAACAGTTTCACCTGGCATGCAAGATGTAGGAGACAGGAAGTACCTTCTGACTTCAAGAAAAATGTAATTATTTCCATTTCAAAGAAAGTAGGTGCTGCCGGGTGTGAATATTACTTAACTATCAGTTTAATAAGTCATGATTGCAGAATACTGACAAGAATTATTTACCAAAAATGGGAGTCTGGAAAAATATAGGAACATGCAAGGCAATACTGACCCTACAACTCAGGTTAAAGAAAGGCAAAACTACATTTATAGCACTTGTAGACATAGAGAATGCTTTTGACAACAATGGCTGGAATGCACTCTCTGAAATTATGAATGGAGCAGGGGTAAAATACAGGGATCGAAAGGTTCTAACCTGTACAAAAATTACACTACAGTTATGAGAGTCGAAGGACATGAAAGGGAAGCAATGGTTTAGAAGGGAGTGAGACCGGCTTGTAGCCTGTCCGTAGTGTTATTCAGACTGTACATTGACCAAGCAGTAAAGGAAACAAAAATTGAAGAAGTAATTAAAGGTGAGGGAGAAGAAATAAAAACCTTGAGACAAGCAAAGACTTGGATTAGCTACTGAATGTAATGGATAGTGTCCTGAAAGGAGGATATAAGATGAACATCGGCAAAAGCAAAATGAGGGTAATGTAATGTAGTCAAAATAAATCAATTGATGGTGAGGGAATTAGATTAGGAAATGAGAAACTAAAAGTAGTAGATGAGTTTTGCCATTTAGGTAGTAAAATAATCGATGATTGCCCAAGCAGAGAGGATATAAAGTGTAAAATGGTAATGGCAAGAAAAGTGTTTCTGAAGAAGAGAAATTTGTTGAAATCTAGGATAAATTTTAGTGCTAGGAAGTCCTTGCCGAATGTATTTGTCTGGAATGTAGCCATGAATAGAAGTGGAATTTGGTTGATAAGCAGTCGGGTCTAGAGGAGCAAGTTATCACCTGTTTAGTATTGGAAGAAAGTAGGAGGGGCAAAAATTGCAGAGGGAGACCAAAAGATGAATACAGTAAGCAGGTTCCAATGGATGTAGTTTGCTGTAGTCTTTCACAGGTGAAGAGACTTGCACAGAATAGAGTACCACAGAGAGCTGCATCAATCCTGTATTCAGACTAAACACCACAATAATAGCCACCAGGACATAAATCAAGAGCCTTGTCTTTTGCAAGAAATACTGTCATTGACTGATCTGTCCAGGCTCAATCCATGATCCACTTCCACACTTCTTTCAATACCTCGCACACATCCCAAATTCCACTGAACTTCCCATGCTCACCTTGCTGGACAAGCAGTCCTGGAAAGGAGGATGTAGCAGTGAAAGGGTTTAGTTGCAGCACCTGAACTGGTTCCAAAAAGTGTCATTCGCTCATAGTGGAGTGTGCACTGTTATTGAACATGTCAGGTTAAAACTGTGTGCCAGCCTGTACATATACCTAAATCATTGCCTTTTTAGGGGAATTCTATTACTATACGAGCTATTACTATACGACCCACCTTGAACTTAGAGTGCTAGTCCAGAAATTTTGAGTGAAATTCAGAAAATACTCAAGAAGCACTGACAGAATTGAAACAGTCCTAACCTGTCAGATGTGTTAATAGCTTCATACATGTGAAGATAATGTAGATTTTAAATGTATATTTACAGAGGTGCATAGTAGTCAAAATTATTTAGATGAAGGCTATATATTTACCACTGCTGCAGGTTTTTGAATCTCTATTTTTTTGGGAGAATAATGTGTGATTGATTGTATGTCTTCGAATTCCATTTCTTTCTGAGCAATATTTGAAATATATCTACTATAACAAAACAAATGTCAGTCACTTTATATTCCAACTGTATTCTATCATATAGTCCAGTTGCCTTCTTTTTCTTCGTTTCATGAACAACTTTCCTATTGTCTTTCAATATCCATTTCTCACTTAGGTTTCTGAAAGAGGAATTACTATACAATAATCACCTAAGGGCTTTGGAGTGTGGCAGATGTGGCTGACCCTAAGCTATCATGAATGTAATGAAAAAGAATTACTCATAAAATGAGAAGTTATCTCACTTAATATTATTTTTGTTTTTCTAATACTATATTTTCATTTGGTACACAAAATGCATCAATATGTTAATAAAGTGTTTGCAGTATGTGATCACTTTGTTATTTGTATTTAAGGAAATTTTCTTATTTTGCTTACTGTCTTTTCCTGTCTCATTTCTTACTATGTTTCAAATAATTTTACTATGTTTCTTCAGAAGGCTGTTTTCTGGGAAATAGATACATTTTAATGTTCCAGTGATTATATTTAAAAATTTGTAATTCAGCGTGTAATATAATTTAATCATCCAGTGTCCTTAGGAGTGAAGATTGCTTTATTGTTTTGGTGTGCTAAAAGTGTTCTTTGTCCTTTTCGTAAAGATCTGCATTTTTTAAGTATCGATATATATTTACTGCAATACACTTCCGTTCATATAATGGAAAATCCAGGATGGAATAAAGACAATATTATGAAAAGGATAGTTGCTGCTAACCATATAGCGGAGATGCTGAGTCTCAGATAGGTGCAACAAAAAGACTTTCAAACAAGTGAGCTTTTGGCCAAACAGGCCTTCATCAGAATTAAACAACACACACACACACACACACACACACACACACACACACACACACACATTCTCACATAAATGCAACTTGCACACATGACTCAGAGTCTGACCTCTGTGGTCGTGTGTGTGTGTGTGTGTGTGTGTGTGTGTGTGTGTGTGTGTGTGTGTGTGTGTGTGTAAAGCTGACTTGTTTGACAGTCTTTTTGTCGTGCCTACCTGTGACTCAGTTGGTAAGTTCATAGATGTTTTTTTTAACATTTATACATCTCATGAGCTCTCACATAGTGTGATTAAGTTATTATTGTATAATATATCTCGTTTTACACTCAGACTTTACCAGTCATCTAGAAGTTAGTATTCTGTGACTGAATGAGGAGCCCATCAAAATCCACTCTTGTACATTGCTTTGTGCCTTAATCTGGAAGTATAAGTTTATTCGTATCCACTGTCCTATAATCTTTTTCTCAGTTAATTTTTCTGTGCATTCCAAACGACAGAAAAGGTACTCTCAGGCTCGTCTATTTCAAGAGTCATGCCTTGATGTCCTTTCCTTCTAGTGAGCTTAGTTTTTTATCCATGGGTTGTGTATAATCTTTTGTGTGTTTGAAGTTTTGTGTGTATTAATATTTGAGTGACTGTTCACATTACTGCAGAAAATTATTAGAATCATATAACCTGTCATGGGTTTATGAAACAGTAGGTGCCATTTCAATACTAGAAGTACAGAAGATGACATAACTTATTATTACATTACCATGTTATCTATTTTTTACAAGTTTTGGAAATATCTATTAACAACACAAATCAAGTTCAATAGCAATATCCTTTTTTTTCGTTTACCAGATAAATGTGTATATTGTATGTAGGTGTGGACAAAGCAACAAAAATTGTTCATTAGAAATATCTAAATAGATAAAATAACGAATGTGTCTGATCATTACACTTAAGTGGGCATCATCTTTTCAGGAAAACCACCATCAGCAAAACGTAATAGGTGGCTGGTGCGACAGCCGCGTGTCAAGAAAGAGGGTGATGCAGGTCAGGAGGAAGTTGAGCTTACTGCTCCTGCAGCTTTATCACCAACTGTGCCCAGCCCTTCACCCCAAGTAACAGAGATGCAAACCACAGTTGTGACACCAACCACCACTGTTCAGCCTCAGCATTCACCGCCTCAGCAGCTGCTCCTTGCGGTCAGTCTACAGCCACAATGTTTATGTCTTATGTCAAGTTCTAATTTTTATATAGCTCCTTAAAAGAATATCAGGAAGAGACAGAGGCAAGCTGCAAGCAGATGAATTAGTTAAGTTGCAAATTTAACTGTTTCAGAATCTTTAAAGAATTATTACAACACATTAATAGATATTATCATCTGATGTAAAATTTGCTGTATATGTTTTACTTATGACACCCTAAACCTTAGAGAAAAAGAAATGTTATGAGAGAGTAATCATTATTACACATGCACATACCGTCTGTCATCACTGCACTATGACCACCTATCCAATACTTGACATGTCTCTGTAGAAGAGCTAAAGGGCCAGTGTAGCAATGACACACTTTTAGTAGGTGTACCTGTGGTAATACCAACCGTACTATGTTTTCTGTGACTACAGTGCCCGAGTAAGAATAGAGGAAAATTGTAGTGAAAATACATGTCGTTCATGGAAGACCGACAGGTGCTCGGAAGGAATGAGAGTCAGTTAGCTAGAGGGTCACTGTGGTTTTCTTTAATTAGTCTTGTAAAGAAATACACAGTGGAAACAGTTAAAAATTATGAATGGTCAGACAATTCTGCAGAATGTCTCACTCAAAAGGCAATGAAACACCAAAACAATAGGAGATTGCGTGTAAGTCGGCACTTAAAGCCTCTGAATATGAAAACCACCATTCCAGCATAAATTGTGGAAATAAATTATTATTTTCCAAATGAGATATCAGTATTGAAATAAGTGTAAAGAATCTGATAATTATACCAAATTTCTCTTATAGACATTTCTGTTGTAAATTTCATAAGATGAAACTGACTACCAGTGAACTTAAAATTGATACATAGGCACTTGCAACAAAATACCACTACAAATTAAACTGTCATCCAACAAAGAAAAAAACTTTTCAACCATCACAAACCTACAAACATGGTTGACAAGGAGTTGATAGAAAGTAATGCATCAAGAAAGACAGTGACATCTGATTTCAGTTAATGTCTGCAAATGCCTGTTGTCCAGAATCAAGTGACTTTCTACAAAAAGTAGTCATGGCTTTATGCTCTCATTTTTAAAAACTGTGATGCTTCAGTGGCATGAAACTTGTTAGCAAGAAAACTGCATGATGAGATAGGCTCCACCTTGTTTCAATACATCACAGGGGAACTTAAGTACGAAGTATTCATGTCTTGTGTTGAACTAAACACCACCATTCATGTTGCTGTAATGTCCATGGTGGTCTTTCAGAGGACATTATTGGAATAATGTATCACATATTTTTACTGTCAGAACACACACGTTTTAAATATTAAGTGTGAAGCAACAAATAGCCCCATTAAAAAAAATCCTTAAATCTTTTGGACTCCAAACTGCTGTTAAAAGATAAGTTGCAATGGCACATAGTAGACAGCAGCACTAAACCTTTTGGTCGGAATAATGTTTAAGGATAAGTTTATTAAAGATGAATGTGAAATACAAATGTAAAAGAGAAGACTTTAAAATTATGAACCATCATAGACCATGAATTTTAGAAGGAAGTCTTTCTCCAGAAGACAACCATTTTTTTTTTATTTTTTTTTCTTTTTTTTTTGTCTTTTTTTTTTTTTTTTTTTTTTTTTTGTCGTGTTCATCATTCATTATTAATTCAAAGTCTTACTGCTGGACTGGCATTAAAATGGATTGCAAGCAGTCAGCTACTGTGTCTTGGTACACATTGCAAATTCAAATTTTCCTTATTGTTATTCATCAATTTTAGTGTTTTACGTTCTTCTGTAACTTAAATATCAAGAAATAAAGAAGGCATGTATTGTAACCCTTTACTCTAGAGCTAACAAACATTCATTGAACATGAAATTATTACTATATAACAAGAGATTAAATTTTCCATTAGTCCACAAAAACAAAACAGTAGTAGTTCTTGATTGGAATTAATACAAATCCAAGCATGAATAATTCGTTGTGCATGCATATTGCAATTATTGTATTAAACACAATTCCAAAGAAATATTGCAGCAATGGAAACCACATGCTCGTCAAATAGAAGCCCTTCATGGCAATGTTGTACCAACTTTCTGAGTACAGATAGGAGACCCATTATGCTTCTCACACAATAAATCGGAAAACACGGCAGACACAAGCCCAATCCAGACCAGGTAAACAGGAGTGGCAGTTGTAGTTCACTTTGTAGAGGCAGAGTTGGAGAGTAGCAGGAATGAAAAGCACAGCGATCCATTGGCCGGATGGACTTACTACAAAATTCCACTTGACTGCCCTGTGATATCAGCAGCTTGCCTGCCATGCCACCCACACTGATAGTGTGGTGTTATGCATACTGATACATCTTGTGCTTCTATTTGCATATCCATTTGGTTTACTAAAACATTTAATCTATAAATTGAAGATCAAGTAGAATCGAAAGCAGGCTTTTTCTCTGAGGAATACTAACAACAGATACTATTGCTAATCTACTAATACTGATAATTAGGGAATTAATTCCAAATTACATTTTGTATGTTTAGCTGCAATCTGCATACAAGCACTTTGAGACGAAACAGCCCGATCAAGACATCTAAAAATATTTAAGTTTATGTATGCTTACATATATTAAGAGCTCCGCCAGGGGGCTCACCACTCTTTGGCGGATTTGTACTTGGCTACCATTGAGCCCCAGTGTTTGCAGCACTTTTCCCTTTCCGTGCTAATGTCTATCCTCTTGCTATTCTTTTTCCCCTCCCTTGGGGAACATGTCTGAGGTATTATTGGGAATTTTCTTCATTCTGTCGCTGACCTGCGAACAGTCTCAACATTCTATTTAGCTCCCTTTTCCTTTCTTTGTTTCCCCAGTTCGACAGGTAGAGTTCGCCTATTCCCCGTTGGTACAGACCAGGCCCAGGGAGGGGTGATTGCCTGAGCTGTAACCTTCCCAAATTGCCAATTGGTCCCTACATCAGATGTTTGGGAGGTGTGACTTGAGGTGTGAACAATCACCTAAGGCGGGTGCGCCCTCTTTTGAAGGGGGCCCCCAGTTCAAAGGAGCGTGCCATCAGAGATGCTGGCAATCGTTGAGGATTTCTTCACGATGAGTCAATCATCCTCTCCATCGACATTGACGAAATGTAAACGTAATGAGGCTACTGATTCGAAGACCCTTCCTGCTGCACTGAAGTTCCTTGTGGTATCATATACTGAAGACGATCATTCCTTCGCCATGGTCAATCCATTTATTATTCAGAAAGGTGTTGATGCCATTGCTGGCCATGTGAAATCCTGCTCTCATTTACGGAATGGCACTTTGCTTTTGGAGACGGCTTCTGATTCTCAAGCACTACTGCTTGCTGCCTCGATTCTCCATGGCTACCCAGTTCTTGTCGAGGCACATAGAACTTTGAATTCTTCCTGTAATGTAATTTACACCAGGCTGCTTGATGGTCTAACCAAGGCTGAAATACACTCTTACTTCTCTGAGCAGGGTATCATTGCCATCCATCGTGTAATGAAAAAGATTGATTCCTCCTTAGTGCCCACCTGCACTCTTTTCCTCACCTTTGATAGGGTGCTGCTGCTGTCCAAGATTAAAGCAGGCTGTGAAATCATCACAGTCTGAGCGTACATTCTGGGTCCGATGCGCTGCTACCAGTATCATCATTTCAACCACACTCAAACATCTTATTGACAATCAGCCAAATGCGTAACCTGTGGCAGAGATGCACACGAGGGCGAATGTCCGCCTCCTTCTACTTGTTGTATCAACTGCAGTAGTGGCCATGCCACCTCCTCCTGGGATTGTCCCATGTATCTAGATGAACGGGCTGTTCAAGAGTTTCAGGAAAAGGAAAAAGTGCCTTACCCAGTAGCTCGCAAGTTACTGGCTAGTCGCAAACCCTGTTTTCTCCCATCTGGCACCTATAGTTCTGTTCTTGTTATCCCTCGCTCCATGAAGGACTTAGCCACACAGACATGCGATCTCAAATTTGGCTCCGAGGTTGTGAAGTCGCCCAGTGTCAAGGTAGCATCGCTGTCCCCCCCCGTGCCGCTGAGCAACAAACCGTTAAACTCTCACCTAAAGGGGTGGAGCTACCCACTACACAACCAGCAGGCAGGAAAGGACAGAAGGAGTACTTCTAAGAAGACTTCCTCTGTCATTCCAGCCAAACAACACCCAAGTGCTCCTCTAGCCAGAAGGGCTCAAAGAAGTTTGCTAAAGACAAAGGGTCTTCTCCTTCACCGACTCGAAGATCCTGCTTGACGTTGTCCCTATGTGGTCACTTAGCCCAGCCGGCTTCTGTCTCGCTGGTGTGCACCACCAACCATTTTTCAGTGTTGGACTCCACAGACCAAAGGCACAAGCACATCGATGCTTCTGTGGACCCCGTGGTGCAGGATCCTCCTGCTTCTGTACCTATAATAGCGACTCTGCACCAGTTGTCCCTCGGCGGCCACCGTGTTGACACCCCTACGTCTCTTCCTCCTCATGACTGTCCTCCAGTGGAACATGTGTTGCCTTCGGTCCCACAAATAGGATTTGCGGCTGCTCCTAGCATCGCACATCCTCTTGCGCCCTCAAGACCACTTTGAGTTTCCACATTACTTACCGATTCATTTTGACTTTCCACTTGAGGTTAGCATCCCTTCTCATAGAGGCGTCATGCTGCTCATACGGGATGACCTGTTTAGTCAACCCATCTCCTTGACTACCCATCTTCAAGCTGTTACCGTTCAGCTTCTCCTTCCCCACCTGACGTCCTCCCTCTGTATCGTTTATGTAACTCTGTCCTTCGATGTCACCAGGGCAGACTTCTTTCAGCTTAGTGGGCAGCTACCTCCCCCCTTTTTTGCTACTCGGTGACTTTAATGCGCACAATCCCCTTTGGGGTTCTCCCAGGACCTGCCAGAGAGGTGCCCTCTTGGCTAACCTTCTTAACCAACTGAACCTCTTCTGCCTTAACACTGAAGCACCCACTTTCCTTTCTGACACCTCACACACCTATTCCCATTTGAAGCTATCCTTTTGTACTGCCCAGCTTGCCCATCATCTTGCGTAGCCCGTTCTTTCTGATGCCTACTTGAGTGACCATTTCCCATGTGCTCTCCATCTGCTGACTCCTACCCCATCCACCTGCACGCCCAAATGGAAGCTTACTAAGGCTGACTGGTAGCTGTACTCCTTCCTTTTGCAGAACAAGATTTCCCTAGCTGTGATGACCAGGTAGACTAACTCATCAATATTATTCTCACTGTTGCAGAACGGTCCATTCCTCCCACTTCCTCTTTACCACGTCGTGTCCCAGTCCCTTGGTAGAATGAGGCATTCTGTGATGCAATTTGTGCACAGAGACGTGCTCTCCGCATTTTTAACTGACACCCTATGCTGGATAACTGCATTCATTATAAACAGATGCGTGCAAAGTGTCATTGAGTTCTTCAGGACAGCAAAGGAGCTAGTTAGATTTCATTCACTAGTTCTTTTAACAGTTCCACACCTTCCTCTGCCATGTGGGCCAACCTCTGATGGCTCTCTGGAACCAAGATCCATTCCCCCATCTCCGGTCTGACAGTAGGTGCTGATGTCATTGTGGATCCTTTTGCTATCTCCAGCACCTTGGGCCACCATTTTGCAGAAGTTTCGAGCTCTTCCCAATATCACCCTGCCTTCATCCATTGGAAAAAAGTGGAGGAGGCTCGGGTGATACTCTTCTCTTCTCCAAATTGTCAGTGCTACAATGCTGTCTTCACTATGAGGGAGTTATCATGCTCTCAGTTCATCCCGGTCCCCCCCCCCCCCCCCCCCCCCCAAGGGCCAGACGCCATCCACATTCAGATGTTGCAGCACCTCTCTCTTGCGAGAAAGCACTTCCTGCTTAACACCTACAACCACATCTGGGATGAGGGCAAATTTCCTGGATGCTGCCATGAAACCACTGTCATACCCACACCTAAGCCCAGTAAGGACAGAAACCTTTCTTCTAGCTACCCCATATCTCTCTTACCAGCTGCATTTGCAAGGTGACGGAACATATGATTCATGCCCGGCTGGTGTGGTGGCTCGAGTCTTGCCATTTACTCACGAATGCACAGTTCGGATTTTGAGTGTGGAGTTCTGCAGTAGACCATCTCTTTACCTTGTCCACGCATGTCATGAATGGATTTCTGCAGAAATTCCAGACTGTGACCGTGTTTTTCAATTTGGAGAAGGCCTATGACACCTGCTGGAGAACTGGTATCATCCGTACTCTTTACATGTGGGACTTCGGCGGGCACCTGCCCCGCTTTCTTCGGGCATTTTTATAAGACCGAGTTTTCAAGGTGCATGTGGGTTCTGCCTTGTCGGACACCTTTATTCAGGAAAATGGTGTGCCTCAGGGCTCTGTCCTGAGCATCGTCCTCTTTGCTATCACCATTAACCCTATAATGGCCTGTCTCCCACCGGATATCTCCGGCTCCCTTTTTGTCAATGATTTTGCCATCTATTGCTGTTCTCCATGGACCTGTCTCACTGACCGGCATCTTCAGCTCTGTCTTGAGTGTCTTTACTCCTGGAGCATTGCCAATGGCTTTCGCTTTTCCGCTAACAAATCTGTCTGTATGAATTTCTGGCAGCGCAAATGGTTTCTCCCAACAATTCTATATCTTGAGCCTGTTGCCCTTCCTTTCATTGAAACTATGAAAGTCCCTTTGTCCTCCCATTTCTCTTACCTAGCAACTCGCTGTATACAGTCCCTCAATGTTCTACATGTCCTCAATGGTACTTCTTGGGGGTGCCGATCAAATCACCCTCCTACTGTTATACTGGTCCCTTGTCTGTTCAAAACTTGACTATGGGTGCTTTGTTTATGCATCTGCATGCCCATCTCTTTTACGCTGTCTCAACACTATCATCATGCCATCCGTTTGGCCATGTGCGCCTTTTGCACCAACCCAGTTGAGAGTCTATGCTGAAGCTGCTGAACTACCACTGTGACTTTCTCCTCAGCAGGTATGCATACCGTTCGTCCGCCATGCGTGACCATCCCTCCTATACACCCTTCTTTGATGATTCCTTTCATCGTCAGTATGGGGCTTGTCCCTCTTCTCTGTTACCTCCTGGAGTCCACTTACACCATTTGCTATGGTGGCTTAACTTCACGCTACCTGCAACTTTCCCAGTGGGTGTGAACCCTTCACCACCTTGGCTTTGTGAAGTAGCCCATGTTAACCTTGGCCTTCATTCACTTCCTAAGGGCAGTACTCCGGCTTCAGTCTATCACCTTCAGTTCCATGACCTTCGCTTGCAACTTAGCAATAGTACCTTTGTGTATACTGATGGCTCTCGGACTGACCATGGGTTTTTGATGTGCCTTCATCATTGGCACCCGTTTCTTTCGATATTGGCTTCCGGCACACTTCTCAGTATTTACAGCTGAGCTTTCGCCTTGTATCAGGCCACAGAGTACATCCGGCGACACAGCCTTCCCAATTGTGTCCTCTGCTCAGACTCACTCAGTGCCCTCCAAAGTCTCTGTGTGCTGTACACTGCTCATTCCTTAGTGCAGCGGGTCCAGGAAAACTGTCACTTGCTCACTCTTGGTGGAGCCAATGTTATGTTTCTGTGGGTTCCTGGTCATGTCGGTCTGCCAGGAAACGAGGCTGCTGATGCTGCTGCCAAGGCTGCAGTCCTCGTACCTCAGCTCATGAGCACCTATATTCTGTCTGAAGACCTCTATGCTGCCATTTGTCAGGAGGTGGTGTCGCTTTGGCATCACCAATGGTCCTCCCTTCATGAGAATAAGATTAGGCTTGTTAAGCCTCTCCTGGTGCCTTCAACAACCTCCTCTCGACCCTCCCGCTGGGAGGAGATTATTTTAACTCATCTGCATAATGGGCACTGCTTTTTTAGCTACCACATTTGCTCAGTGGCGCTGCCCCACCACTTTGTACGCATTGCGCCCAAATTTTAACTGTCCGCCACCTCCTACTGGAGTGCCCTTTTTTTACCAATTAACGTTCCAGTTTACTGACTTATCAGCCATTTTAGCAAATGACGCATGGGCGGTCGATCGTGCTTTACTTTTTATCCACCGAAGCAATATGGCGAAGGCCATTTAATTTTTAGTTTGGCCCACCATTTTTGTATGCTGTTTTTTTTTTTTTATCCCTTTTTCCACGTGCCTTCTTTAGCTGTCTCCTATTGTCCATTGGGACTGACATATAGTCGTTTCCCTTGTCTATGTGTTTGTCTTCTATAGTTTTAAGTTGGGTGCATATGACTCCAGGTGTTTTATATATAAAAGAAAAACAGCTGTTCTGAAAAAAACCACTACTACTCCTGTTTTACTATTCAGCTACAGCTTTTATCTAATACTTCAAACAAGACATTTATGTAACTATAAAAAAACAGTTGACTATATGGTGACATAATCAAGGTCTGTTTAAAATGAGAACTATTCATAAATTAACTTCCAATGGGCTATGGGCTATAAGAAAATAAAAAAAGTTATAAAGTTTTATATACACTATGTACTTATATTTTGGCATTATTTCTCCACATAGTCACCACCCAAACTCAAATGTTTGTTGTTCTGTGACACCAACTTCTTTATATGTTCATCAAAGAATTGTGCCACCTGATGCTTCAGTCAGTTATTGATAGCATCATTGAGCTCATCATTGACCATGAAGGGCTGAAAGCCAGCCAGGCTTTCATCTAGAGGAAGAAATGAAAGTTGTTTGGTACCAAATCCAGTCTATATAAAGGACACTGAAAAATCACCCAGACAAAAGGTCTGTGTTTTTCTTTCCCTCAGTTCACAGTGTGGGGTTGTGCGTTGTCGAGAAGAAGAATGAGTATTTTGTTAATCATCCTGTGCTATTTATTTTGGATGGACCTTCAGCGTTTCATAAGCGTGCCATACGTCTCTCAAGTATTACTCTCGCTGAGAACTGTAACTGTCATTTTGGGGTTTGGCTACATCTGCTTGAATTCTTATGGCTTGTTGTGAGAATAAGTGTGCATCCTCAATGTAGACTGTTTCTCAGTTTCAGGTTCATATGTTGCATTCATATCTTATCCCTAGTCATGATTCCATTCAGATATTCATTCCCTTCTTCATGGCGACATTGAAGGAATGTGAAGGCCAAATTCATTCATTCAGTTGTGTGAACATTGGTTAGACATTTTAGTGCCCACCGTGTGCGAAACGTATGACAACATAATCCCTGTGAAACAGTGTTAAAAAGAGTTGCCCATGGAATCTGAGGTGTATTGTCATAAAATTTTAAAATTGTGAACCTACATCTTGCATGCACAATGCCATCTACATATTGCACAACTTCATCACTAACTTCTGACTGTCTTTGTCAATCACTTGTGCCACGCGCATCTGTGTACTTTGCCTTGAATTTTCTTGCACTGTTCCCTCATAAAACTATCACTCATTACCCCATCCTCATACAAACAACACAATCGGTGATGAATCTCAGTGGCTTTGATTCCTCTGCTGGCAAGAAGGAAATGACAGAACATACCACGCAACTTGCAGGAGATGAAGTAACATGACACTTTTCAATCACTTGGTGCTTACATGCTGTTCAACACTACTGACACAACATGATTTACGAAGTCTCCTCTTCCAACTGCCAAGTAGAAAGAAGCTAGAAGCGTATGTTTACTTTTAATAGTCAGTTAGAGGTTAATTTATGAACATCTCTTGTATAATCTTTGGTGTTTTTTTGGAATTTACATCCATAACTCCAAATATTCTGCTAAATTGCACGAGGAGTGGCAAGTGAGGTATACTTCATTTTTTAATATTGAGATTTTCAGTTTCTTTCCAAAAGTCTGTAGCTTGTTAAAGACTTTTGTAGCAGAATATAGTGGTACATTTAGCCCCCTATACGAGGAAGAATAATCTATGTAGAAAATATTTTTGTTTCTAATATTGTGGTTGTGAATTGTACAGTTTATCATAAATTCACGAACATTATCAAATACAAATGCTGTCCAATATAACTGAACGGATGCTGAGTACTGTTTTAAGAAATCTATGGTGTATACACAATGAAACAGCAACTCCAAAATGGGGTATAATGACAACAGGTGTACCACAGGGACTGATATTGGGTCTCCATCCTTGTTCTTGTTATATAAGTGATCTAAAAACATCCAAGGAGAAAAAAATAGTTCTCTTTGCTGACAATGTAGATATTATATTCAGTCCCAGTGGAGAAACTTTTGAAAATATGACTAAAATTTTTTTGTAAATTAATAACTGATTCTCTGCAAATGTACTGTACTTGTATGAAACATGGTACATGTAATTCTGTACTGCATAAGGCCTGACCATAGCATTATAAATAATGTGTGAGGTTAAATCAGTAAATGAAAAACAGAATATTCTAAATCCTTAGGTGTTTGTATGGGTAAGAATGTCACACGTTACAGGTCATCTTAAATGTCTAACTCTAAATTTTTAGGTGTTTGTATTAATAAGAACCTGAACTGGAAGTCACATGTTACAGATCATCTTAAATGTCTAAGCTCTGCAACTTCTGCATATGAATAATATCAGACTTTGGAAATGAAAATGTCAAAACTTTAACTTCCTTTTTCTATTTTCATTCACTAAAGTCTTATGGCATTATGTTCTAGAGTAACTCCTCATTGAAAAAGAAAGTGTTTGTTGTACAGAAATGTATAGTATTGGTAATATGTGGTGTCTGCTCTAGAACCGTTTGTAGACAGCTCTTTAAACAGTTCAGCATGGTGACAACAGCTACACAGTACATTTAATCCTATATAAAGTGTGTTGTCAACAGTCAGTCACAGTTCAAAAATGTAAGTAGCATTCATAAATATAACACAGGGTTAGCCTAAATTTTTCTTCAGGTTTCAATGCTCTGTCTATTTACAGGTGTATGGAGTACAAAGACAGATAGTTTGTGCAAAGATAGACATGCTTACCAGAGTTCTGGTACATTCTACAAATTTTCAATGTGTTTGTCCTTGGTCAACCAGTATATATTCAGATGGTAATCCAATTACCTTCACTGGCATGTTTCCATCAAAGTCTGTCACAGCAGTATTGATGCGTTCCTGCATTTTTTGCAGCGTCATTGGCATTTGGGATACATACACCTTGTCCGTAACATAATCCCACAGGAAGAAGTTGCATGGCCTGAGATCTGGTGACAGGGCAGAGGACATGCAAACAGAGGAACACCACAAGACTGGTGTGCCCTGTCAGTGATGTGGCAGTCCTTTGTTGAGAAAGGTGCAGACAGTTGTGCTCCAGTGAGGCAGAGCCCTTTCCTGTTGAAAGATGAAAATTGAGTGGTCAGCAGTCAGTTGTGGCAACAACCACAACTGCAACATACCCAGATACACGGAATCTGTCACTGTCAGCTGATGAAGAAAACGGGACCATACACCTTTTTCTGGGACACAGCACAGAAGACATTCACCTTTGGTGAATTCCTTCCCAAATCCACATAGACATAATACTTTGCATTCTCACAATGTGTTGTGTGCTCCATGACTTCCTTTGAGACACAAGGTTGCTCCATGCTTTTCTCTTTACTGTGACAACTAGTATCGTGAAACTAGCAAAACCAATGGTGACCAGGTGCAGGTTTTCCATATTTGCGTAGAAACGCAAGCTGAACACTCATAAGTCATTACCACTTCTCATATTCTAACGCACAAAAACTCTTCTCTGTCATTGCCGTCATCTTGTGGAGTGCAGTCACAGTCCTGCCATCTAGCATGCATACGAGCCATGAGGCAATTTTTTAAAACTTAGGTATGTAGTGTATCTGTCTTCTCATGTATCAGCCATCCTTGTACATCGTATATTTTCTATTCTGCTTGGTGTGATTAGAAACTGTTTATCACCGCTTGCTCCAGCCAGTACACTGAGCTACAGGGAAATGAGCACATGTTCCTATAAGTCCACAGTAGACTTAAGTTCAGGAAGTGAACGAAGCACTAACAAGTCTGGGACATAGCAAAGCTGGTGTAACAATGTAACAATTCCGAATCAGTATATACTCGACATCGGAAACAAACTAAGTCAGCTCAGCTATGCAGTGGCATGATGTCAACAGCTACAAGGTACAGCAAGGAATGGTCACACTGCGAGCCTGGGTCACAAGCTCAGCGGCAAACTGTCATCATCGGGTGGAGCCACATGACGTGTGTGTGTCAGCACTGTCTTGCCTAACGATGGCAAGCCCCAGCCACTGCTCGCAGCCTTAGTACCTCTGACATGTCCATGTCAGTGCAGAACAGTGTATCTCAATCACTGTTGGGTACAAAACCCCTCTCCCCTTCAATCAGCACATAGGGCTAGAAATGGCCTGACCTTTGCCGACCACGAAACCGGAATCCCTGCCAGTCGCTCGAGCATCACATCCTCAACATCCAGAATGGAGGCACAATCCGCATGGATTAAGTAATGACCTCTGGGGCACATCTCAGGTCGTTCTATTGGGAAGTGGCCATCTTGTGTGACAGGACTGGCACCAACATGTTGTCATCCAAGAACATGCATGGTCCTGTGATTGTTTGGAACAGGCAGCACTGGCAGGAGGGACAGAGGCATGTGAGACTGTGGACAGAGTTGATGGTGGTGATGGACCAGCTGCTCCTGGAGGACCATCACCTTGAACGTGTTTTGCCCCCTAATGACAATCACAATGCCATAGATCCACTTGGGATTTCAGCCAAACATATGGACCCACCTGTGAGCACCATCATGATGATAAAGGGGGGGGGGGGGGGGGGGGGTTGGGCCGTGGAGCCCATGCCGCCGGATGCAGGTGGTCAAACAGGAAACATGGTTGACACCTGTGGAAAATCTCAGCCAGGCTTTGTCCATTGACAGGTATGGACTATTACATGGCCGGGGAGCTGGTGAGTGCATCACTCAAGTTTATCGCCATTAGGATTTTTTCACCTGCAACTTGAACATCCCGACCAAATGATTGGCTTTCAAACTGGATGCTGGTGGTCAGGCAAAAAAATCCTGAAGTGCCAAAACCATACAATTGTGGGCTGTTTTCGGAAACCTATGTAGCTCGGCTCCTTCTTTAAAAAAGATAGTACGTAGGACCCTGACTGTGGCCCCGGAGGATGTTGCAGACATCTGTACTACATACAGGAAATTAGAAAGGGTGTCAGTGACCAACAGCCACGCCACTCCCTGGAAAGGGCCAGCAGCTCTACATGTACTCTTTGCCGTGGGTGCTCAGGACGAGGCTATGAGTGAAACTGCTGTGCTTGGGCTGACTGCTTATGCACACAGGTGTAGCCATAGTGGAATGTATATTCAGTGATGGCATCTGTGCCTGGCCAGTACACATGACCCAACACTTGCTTTCATTTGACACATTCCCCATTGTACATTGTGGAGGAACTGCAATACATGAGTGCAGAGTGCAGGAGGAACAACCACTCAACTTGTTGCATCATCCGTTGCTAACAAAATGATTCTGTCCATTACATTAAGTGCCCTACCCTGAGTCCGCGTCTTTGGGTGAATGTTCAGGCAATCTCTACCTCACCGTAGACAATACCCTGTGAAGGAACGGGTCCCTGCTGTAATGGCAAACTCATCGAGGGTGTGCTGCTGGTTCATGTCGTAAGCAAAACACAGCAATTCATGTCTGTCAAAATCAGCATCAGGAGCACACGGCAAACAAGACAGGGCCGACCAATGTTGAAATCTGTCTACCTCAGTTCACTCGATCCACCCTCTCTGCCCCAATCCTTCAACCTTTCCTCACCATCACTCCCCAAATCCCCCAACATGCAAACTAACCTTACATTCGCAGAAAGAAATGCAGTCCACCATCTAAAAACTGATCTCAATGCTGTAATCTGACCTGTAGACTATGGCTTCACCACTGCTGTTTTTGAATTGCAAGGTTTACATGGCAGAAGGAGTCTGCCAGCTCTCAGATACTTCCACCTACAAACCGCACCACAGTGACCCTGTTCCAGAAATCCAGAAGGATCTCCAGTCACTCCTCAAATCCTTAGGCCCATCCAAGAACCTCTCCTTGGCATCCATTTCTCTGCTCACCTCTGCCACTCCACACACTCCTTCCTTCTACTGCTTTATAAAGTCCATAAACCCAACCACCCAGGATGCCCCATTGTGGCCGCTTAGTGTGCCCCCACTAGGAGAATCTTTGCTCTCGTAGACCAACATCTTCAATCTATTACCCGGAACATATCCTATATAAAAGATACCAACAATTTCCTCCACCGGCTCTCCACAACTCTTGTCCCTTTACCACACGGTGACCTGCTCATCACTATTGATGCCTCCTCCCTTTACAGTAACAACTCTAATGCCCACGACCTTGCCACTATTGAACACCAACGTTCCCAATGCCCAACAGATGATAAACCAATAACCTCTTTCGTAATCACCATGACCAACTATATCCTCAATCACAATTCCTTCTCCTTTGAAGGCAATTCCTACAAACAAATCTGGGGTATGGGCGTGGGTACCGGCATGGCACAATCCTATGCCCATGTATTCATGGTTCATCTAGAGGAATCCTTCCTAAACACCCAGAATCATAAATACCTCACCTGGTTCAGATTCATTGATGAGATCTAGCAATCTGGATCGAGGGAGGGGACACCCTATTCACATTCCTCCAGAACCTCAACATCTTCTCCCCAGTTTGCTTCAAGTTGTCCTACTCAACCCAACAAGCCACCTTCCTAGATATTGACCTCCAACTCAAAGATGGCTACATCAGTACCTCCGATCATATAAAACCTGCTAATCACCAGCAATACCTCCACTTTGACAGCTGCCACCTGTTCCATACCAAGAAGTCCCTTCCATGGCCATCACATCTGCAGTGATGAGTGGTTCCTCAAAAAATATACTGAGGGTCTCACTGAAGCCTTCACTGATCGTAATTATCTTCCCATCCTTGTACAAAAGCAAATCTCAAGTGCCGCCTTATCTTTCCAGTCTCCCACCACCTCCCAAAGTCCCAACATCTGGCCACAGAGGAGTATTCCTCTCGTAACTCATTACTACCCAGGAATGGAGCAGCTAAATTACATTCTCTGCCACGGTTTTGACTACCTCTCGTCGTGCCCTGAAAGAGAAATGTCCTGCCCACTATCCTTCCCACCCCTCCCACACTGGTATTCCGCTCTCAACTGAACCTGCGCAATATACTCATCTGCCTTACACAAACGCTGCTCCCCCCCCCCCCCCCACCCCCACCCCCCCGTACCTCATGGTTCATACCCCTGTGATAAATCTATGCAAGACCTGTCCCATACATCCTCCCACCACCTCCCACACCAGTCCGGTCACAAGCATCATCTATCCCATTGAAGATGGAGCTACCTGTGAAACCAGTCATGTGATCTATAAGCTAATCTGCAACCACTGTGCTGCATTCTATGTGGGTGTGACAACCAACAAGCTGTCTGTTCATATGAATGGCCACTGACAATCTGTGACCAAGAAACAAATGGACTACCCTGTTGCTGAGCACACTGCCAAACATTACATTCTTCATTTCAATGACTGCTTCACAACCTGTTCCATATAGATCCTTCCCACCAACACCTGCTTTTTCGAACTGCGCAGGTGGGAACTTTGGCTACAATATATCCTGCATTCCTGTAGCCCTCCTGTCCTCAACCAGTCATTGTCCTCATCCATCTAGCCCCTTCCCTGTTCCCATTCCAGAACACTACACAGCCCTCATTCCACCATCACACCCAGTCTTTTTACTTCTCTCCTTTTCTGCTACCCCCCACCCCCACCCCCTCCCCCAACCCCCTCCCCCTCCCCCTCCCCCTCCCCCTCCCCCTCCCTACCCATCTCTCGCCTGCCCTCCGTTTAACCTGCAGCACTTCACTGTCTGCACACCATCTCCCCCTCTGTCCCAACCTCCTCGTACCCTATCCCCCTCCTGTCACTACTCCTGTCATGCACTGGTGCTGCTGCTTGCAGTGTGGCCTCAGTTGCCTGAGACTGCAGTTGTGTGTGTGTGTGTGTGTGTGTGTGTGTGTGTGTGTGTTTGTGATTGTCTATTTTTGACAAAGGCCTTGCTAGCTCAGAGCTAACGTTCCGAGAGTCTTCTTGTTGTGCCTTTCTGCAACTCATCATCTCCACTATACAATGAGTAGCAACTACCCTTTTCATTATATCATTTTCATAATAAGTGCAGATGTGGTACTGAGTCAAATTTTTTTGGAAATTGTGAAATTTTGCATCTGTCTGACTGCTTTTGTCAATGGTTTTCAGGATGTCGTCAGAAAGGTGAGAGTTGGATTTCACATGATTAATGTTTGTGGATTCGATCCTGGTTCGCATGGAGGAGGTCATTCTGTTTGAGGTGCCTTATGATGTTGGAGCTCAGAATATGTTCTAATATTCTACAAGAAACAGATGTCAAGGTTATTATGGGCAATAGTTTTGTGGGTCACTTCTGTTGCCCTACTTGTAGACAGATGTGACTTGTGCTTTCTTCCAATTTCTTGGTACGGTTTTTTGTTTGAGGGCTCTAGGATAGATTATAGTTAAAAAAGGTGATAAACTGGCCACAAATTTGGTATAAAATATGATAGGTATTCCATTGGATCCTGGAGATTTGTTAAATTTTAGCCATTTCAGCTATTTCTAAACACCATTGATATCTATATCATTTGTTCAAGCAGGGAATTAATCTGGGGCGATACTTACAAATTTTTATTTGTAAAGGAACGTTTGTAAACGAAGTTCAGTGTGTCTGCTTATGCTTTACTGCTCTCATTTTCATTCTCTGTCTTGTCCTTGAGTGTCTGGACACAAACTTGAGTACCAATATCAGCATTTATGAATGACCAGAATTTGTGTGGATTTTGTGAGAAATCCTTTGAAAATATTCTAGTATGGTGGTCATTGGAGAAGACTGCACACAATTGCCCTCTTGACAGCCAAACCCAATTCATTTAGCATCTCACTATATATAACCTTATGCTTTGTTTTACACCTATTAAGCTGTTTCACAGCAGCATTTATTGCTTGGGTAGAAGGTTATTTACAGTGATTATGTACCATGGAGGGGCCCTCCCATGATGAATTATTCTACTAGGCACATATCTATCAAGTGCATGGTCAACTATTCTTCTAAACCTGAGGCACAGTTCTTCTGTGTTTTCCTCTTAAGAGCTAAATGTTTCAAGTTCCTTATTGTGAGATATGATACTACTGCTTCTTTATCTCATTTGCTAAAATGTAAATCCTTCTACTTGTTGCCTTTGTACTTTAGTAATCACTGTTGCTACAACAGTCTCCACCAATAACAGTTTGTATGCGGACATCCTCAAAGAGGTCACATCTATTTTTGCTGTTAGATACAATATACTTCCACGATGAGCAGACTGTCTAAAAATCTTTTCTAGGTAGTTCTCAGAGAATGCATTTAGTAATGTTTTGCAGTACATCTTGCCATGCCCATCACTTACAAAACTGTAATTTTCCCATTTGATCATTAGATGATTAAAGTTTCAGCTGATGATGACAATATGATTGGGGAACTTAGTGAATTTAGTTTTTCTGTAATGTTTCCTTTTACATCTGCAGATAAGTCTGGTGGTCAATAGAAGAATACCATTGTAAGTTTATGCCTAGCTTTTGATATTGAGTCTTGCCCAGATAATCACATGTGCAGTTTCAATTCCTGTCTCAGTAGGTTTGGGTTTTTCATCTACTGCAACAAATACACCACCAACATGTGTCATTAACCTATCCTTTCGATACATGCTTAAATTTTCTGCCTAAATCTTACTGCCATCAACTTAGAATTTTAACCAGCCTTCTGTACCTAGTAAAATGTGAGCTCAACAATTTTCTGGGAGAGCTTCAAACTCTGGTGCTTTGTCATGAATTCTTCAGCAATTAATCACTAGGATTTTAATACTCTCACCTGTTTCTTTGGATCTTATACTTAAACTTCAAAGTCCACTACAGCCGAGAGCTGATGTGTGTGTGCCATTTAACTATGATCTAACTATGAATTAAGTAACTATGAATTCAATCTGGCGTCACATACTTAATATGTTCATGTTACTAGTGCAGTGAATACGTAGCTGAATGCGGTTTACAAGATTGACCATTAACCTACTACCCATACATCAAATTAAGATACCTCAGTGCCATTTCACATGACATATTTAGAATCACCACAGGATCATGTAACACTGTATGACAAATACTGCCTATTATGAAATGTGGAAATGCCTGCTTCGTTAGCTACATTTTGGTATTTTCTCCAGTTATCATTCAAATTCAGTATCTCATGCTGATCCAAGGATTTCTAATGGACCTTGTCTTTTTGACTGTGTTCTTCTCCTGCTTTCAGTATTTCATCTCTCAGAGCTACCTATTCAGCTTCCATTTAATTCCTTTCACCCCATTTCAGTCAGTTATTCCCTAAACAATCCCATTGAAACTCTCAACAACTATTGGTTCTCTCAATTTATCCAGTTCTCATCTCCTTAGGTTTTTTTTTTCATTTATGCATTTGTTTCTGTTTTAATCTTCATTTAATATGACCACAGTCCCCTTCTGTTCCAGGGAAAATTTTACAGATTAGAATCTGGTTCTGAAATCTCTTGCCTTATCATTGTATAATTGATCTGAAACCGCCCAGTGGCTTCAGGTCTTTTCTACGTACACCATTCACGATTCTTAAAACAAGTGCTTGCAATGATATATATTTGCTCTTTGCAGAATTCTAGCCTGTACTCACATGACCTGCCACCACTCTTTCACTAATTCCCACTATATCCAACTTCAACTGATCCATTTCTCTTTTCAAGTTCTCTAACCTACGTACCTGGTTACAGGTTGTAACAAAGCTTAACAGGTTTCAACCCATAGAACACCAAGTTTACTTTTTACTGTTGACATTGTGCTCCTGTATAGTCCCCACCCAGGTATCTTAATGGGGAACTATTTTATCTCTGGAACATTGTGCTCTAAACTAGATAATGCCATTATCATTATCCCATACTGTAGAGCTGTATGTCCTTGGGAAATATAACAGCTGTAGTTTCCCCTCGCTTCCAACAATTCGCAGTACTAATGTAGCTAGGCTTAGTTGATTAATGTTACTATTAATCATCTAGGCTGTTGTCATCACAATATAGAAGAGATTTCTTCTCCTTTTTATTACCCCATCTACTTATATCCCTCTGATGTGTGGTTGCACCTGCATGTCACTGAGATCCGCAAGCCACCTCATGATGCAATATTCATTATTTGTTGGAGGGGGGATTTAAAGGTTATAGTGACATAAAGAAAAATAATTTGTTAAATAAGTAATTACATTTTTGCACCATTTTATGTTTAGCGTCAGGAAACCTTAGACAGCTATGGTTCCTTAGCATAATTGCTGTAGCCTTTATAAGTTCATGTCTGACTTCAGGTTCCGCACCGTGTCGAACGGCAGAGCTCAGAACCTGGGCCTAGTCGCAGTTGCCAGCTTCTGACAGTGCCACAGACACCAACCTACCTGGTGAAGCAGCATTCTGACCCACAGATACAGAGTGTAGTTTCCACTCATACGCCCCTGCTGACAATTCAGCGTCAACTCTCGCAGCAGCATCAGCAGCAACACCACTTGCAGCAGCATCAACAACAACCACAGCAGCAGCAGCAGCAGCAGCAACAACAACAACAACAACAGCTGCCAGTTCTGCAGCAGCAGCTTCCACCACCTCCTTTCCACGTGCAGCTCGTAACTGCACCAACGCAGGAATCACCAGCACGAGCACCATCTCCCTCAGTATGTGTTTTACAGATTATGCTGAAAGTCTCAGTCTGTATATGCAAACTTAATTAACCTAACAAAGTCATGGTGCATATAATAAATTCTGCAGAATATTGATCATACTTAGTTTGGATACCTGGAGCCAAGTATGTGAGAATCTGTTTGTGTTCTGAAGCTGAAACATGAACAAACATTCAAACACAACCAGGTGTTTTATGCTCTTTTGGATAATTCCATGTGAAGTTTCCTAGAGCTCCCAGCTCAGCTATCTGCAGTTCTGATGAATTTTCTACAGTGTGTGCCTGAGAGCCCTATGTGAACTTGTGCAAAGTTTCAAGCTCACCTGTAACTTGGCTGAGGTGCTAGAGCCACTTTTGTGAAGACCATTTTTACTGAGACCAAAAAGTCCCAAAGAAATCTTCAAGTTTGGCATTTCACTGTTCCTAATGTAAAAGAACTAAACTCTTGCTTCTGGGTACACTGGAACAACTTTTTGTGCTCTACACACAAATGATGAAAGTAGAGTTCAGAAAGCAATGCATTTTGCATAATCTGAGTTCAAAGTGGGCAACAAATCATGTCATGAGAAATTTGTCCCATACTTTAATGAGGCATAAGTAGTGGAGAAAGTCCACTATGGACCTGGTCTTTTGCCAAACTACTGTATGTCTGGGTGTTTAGCGTATCACAAATTTGGGCCTAGCTTGTGTGTTTAATAACTGTGCTACCATCCTGTAAATTTGCCAAAAAGCATGGATGTATCAAAATATACCTGTGTTCAAAATCATGTGACTCACAATGGACACGTACTACATTACATTCATTAACACCATTCAATAGGGCTCATTTCATTCTATTAGAAAAACTTATTTTCATTTTGGTGTCTCTTTGGGTAAGGTGCAAAAATTGTGCCTAAACTGTTGAATTTTTTTGTAGTTCTAGAAAAATCCTTGCGTTGGTCACGGTGGCTATGCCACTACCAATCTCAGCGAGTGGTAGCTCCATCGCCAAGGGACCACACCCAATAGCCTTGCAAGCTCAGCCATGGGCGAGTTTCTTTACTGCAGGTTCCCAAGTCTGAAAGTGGGAGTCTAGCAGGTTCCCAAGCCCTAATGTGAGTATCTAACAGGTTCCCAAGTCTGAACCTGGGTATCCAACAGGTTCCCAAGCCTGAATGTGGATATCCAACAGGTTCCCAAGTCTGAATGTGGATATCCAACAGGTTCCCAAGCCTTGTTTGGGTCTCTTTGTGCTTCCCAAGCCATAATGCAGAATTCTTCAGTTGTTAAATGCTTTAAGTCTGTTGCTGATGTCCAAAACTAATGCTTCCGGCAAACTGTATTGCCGCCCCATTATTGACGCAGCTGGAACTGGTATGACTGCAATTATCTGTTATTCTGAAATCCAGCATATCTAAAATGATTGAGCAGCTCCATGAGGATGCATGTGAAATTAATCAAGGCATCTTTTTCTTCACTTGAAAGTTCACAGATATTTCCTATCTACCATTTTCGATCATTGTAGCTGGACTATTTTCCCAATGGAATCCCTGAACTACGCCTTGGACAATAAAGGAGTAATTTTCAGCAAAATCCATTAATATAATCAATTCTCCTGGTTTGATACCTTCTTTAGTAAACTACAAATGCTTGCTCTGATGCTTTGCAATGTAGTGGTGAGTAGGAAGGACCAAAGTTTTGTAACTGATAGTTCAGCGAATTCTTCAACTTCATTTCTCTGGCTTCAAGTGCATCTCAGTCAGTGTGAGTCCATTGTTTGAACTGAATTGTATCCTCAGGATCAATATCTGCAAAAGCACTTTCGAAATATTCCTTTAGAGCTTTTGTTCCTGAACACACTTCACATGGATGAAGCATGCAATCCTTTGTTTCCAAATTACAGGTAATTTTGCTCAGTGATATTTTGTAATCTTCTTTTATTGGACCATGTGCCAACATTAGTTCCACATTTTGATGTATTGTGCAGGCACAAACTGAATGTGAACCCGTTGTGCCTACAGTCACACACTACTTTGGCCTTAATTCACAAAATTGGGAAAATCCAATTTCTGATCCATTTTTATTGCAGTGCACAACAAATATTTCTTTTAAGTTGCTCAGTAATAAGTATTTTTGTTTTGGAACCTTTTTTCCATGTATATTTAAACACTGCAGACATAATCAACAAAATTTCAAATTTGAGGCATAAAAAGTTGTACCACAATACCCAGAAGCAAGAGTTTAGCTCTTTTGCATTAGGAACGGTGGAATGCCAAACGTGAAGATTTCTTCGCGAATTTTCAGTCTTGGTAAATGTGGCCTTCACAAAAGTGGCTCCAGCACCTCAACCAAGCTACAGGTGAGCCTGAAACTTTGCATAAGTTCATGTAGGACCCTCAGGTACATACTGTACAAATTTCATCAAAATTGTAGATGGTCGAGCTGGGAGCATCTTCTAAACTGGGACACTTGACATGGAATACCCCTTTTGTGAGCTTATGTGCCAAGAAAATTGCTTGTATGTGTGTGCTTCATTGTACTCATTTTTGTATGTTCTTTCTCTCTTTAAATGCAAATGACCATGAAGCAGCTTGGTTGTTCTTGATGATGAGGATAGCTGAAATTGCCTTTGAGAATGTAATTTCTGCCTCCCCCACCCCACCCCCTCCCCCTCACACACTCACCACACACACTCGTTCTCATATATAGGCTGTGTGAAGTCCACCATACATGGCTGCATCCATCAGCCCAAAACTCCTAAAATTAATGTCTGGGTCAGAACAAAGGGACAATATGTAGCAAAAGGGTTGTATTTTAATGCTAAGACAATGTCCAGGAATACTGGAATAAGTTACCATCAACAGCTTATCCTATGATAGATCTTGAACTTTCACTGAGTTGTCAGTATTAGATAGACAACACTGTGAGGATTTTCAAATAACCCGCTTCTGGAAATCATATATCTTTATTTTCATGGAAGATTTCAAGTAATGTGCTCTGCATTTTGCGGCATTAGATTTGTAGCCGATACTTTCGTTATTTGTCCTCAACAAAGTGAGAATTTGCACATCTTTTTAGAACACCATAATACGGTCCACCCGAATATTCTCTGTATTTTGGAGTTAGAGAAGAACATTTGCTTATTGTAATGTTCCTCCATTCTGTAGAATCTTCACAAATGTAGAGAAACAAAATCTACTATGTTGAATTGGCTTTTCTAATGTTGTCAACATTTAAGTAGTTGTTGAAGGGAATAAACATTATATTAGCAGATAAATGTTACTTATCTTGCTATGGCTGTCTTGTTGTCTAATGTTTTTTCTTTGTTCCTGTATAAACTTCCCAAAGTTATTGGTCCAGAGTGTTTCAGTGACAAGTCACTGGCATGTTGCTACTATTTATCACCATATTGATTTAGTTTTACATCCTTGATACATTTTCTACAACACCAGTTGTTAAGTAAATGCATTGTGCAACATTTCTGCACAAGACAAAGAACATAATTTCTCAGACAGTCACACAGACCAGTGCATCTTAATGCTAAGCCACGTGACATGCTTAGCACCTAAATTACATTATATAGTATAAACACAGCTTCCAGAATCTTCTTGGACTGGATATAATCCAAATTAGTGTTAACATTACTGGCTTAACTGAAATTGCATTTCAGATATTACTTACATAATCTTTTCTGGAAATAGTTATTTACATAAAGATTTATGCACCTAAAGATTGCCCACCTGATTAGCCGAGTGGTGTAACGCACGGCTTTCCAGAGTGGGAAGGAGCGCCTGGTCCCCGGCACGAATCCACCTGGCGGACTTGTGTCGAGGTCCGGTGAGCAGGCCAGTCTGTGGATGGTTTTTAGGCGGTTTTCCATCTGCCTTGGCAAATGCGAGCTGGTTCCCCTTGTTCCACCTCAGCTGCACTATGTTGGCGATTGCTGCGCAAACAAGGTCTCCATGTACACATAGACCGCCATTACTCTACCATGCAAACGTAGGGGTTACACTCGTCTGGTGTAAGATGTTCCCTGCAGGTGGGGGTGGGTGGTGTCCACCAAGGGCTGAACCACACAATAACTCTGGGTTCGGTGTGGGGCGGCAGAGGGATGAAGTGGACTGCAGTAGTCGTCGTGGGTTTGTGGACCATTGTGGCTACGGCGGGGATGGAGCCTCTCCGTTGTTTCTAGGTCTCCAGTTAACATACAATACAATACACCTAAAGATTCATAACAGAGGTTGCAACTTCCTGTATTTGTACACAGTCAACTGTATTATGGATAAGAAAATTAGAAAAATGACAAATGAAAACAGAAATTTTGTTTATATGGTAACTGAGGCACAATAATATTATCTTTGCTGTAAAGCAGCTCTCGGATCGTTTAACGTGACAATGTGATTACTAATTTCATGGTTTAAAATCGATATTGTGAAATGGAAAATAAAATTATAATATCAGAAAAATAATGTTTTTGTGATCAAACATATGCAAAAATATCTTCAAATGTGGAATATAATTTAAGTATCAAAAATTAACTCAAGTCTGGCCAAAATTTATATGGAATCAAACATTTCAATTGATGTACAAAAGTTCTGAGGAGGCGAGATCCATTACAATATCCTTCCTGGATGTGTTGATCAAGAGAAAGTATGAGTGCATCTTGGCTCATGATGTTAACAGGAAGCCAGGCTGTACTGCTTTGCGTCTTGAGGTTGATAGTTGTCATAGTGGCTTAGTGTGAAGGGATATTTCATACCTGGGTTCATAGGGCCCATGTCATTCCAGATCCATAAAGTTTGTCAGCTGAGTTATCTCATCTTGAAGTTATGGTTTACCAGAATTGGTATAGTCAGAGACAAATCATATGCGCATTGTACTATCAGCCAACCATGAACTGGATGAGTGATGCCAATAACGAGGTGGTGCCTAAGCCTACAGCTTTCTTGACTTATGCGGCTAGTGTTTCCAACAGGATTGGTTGTATTTTGTGGAAACATGTTGTGAAGTAAGATTAGAGCCCTTTACAGACTGTGAAGGATTATCTTTGTATGCATAAGGTGGTTGTATACCGTATCCTGTGCACTTCTGTGCTGTAATCTATTGTTCAGACCATTGGGGTGTGGAGGACTAGTGTATAGAGCATAAGCAACACACACACACACACACACACACACACACACACACACACACACACAAAACCTGAGTAAATCTGTCATTGCAAAATATTACTTGTACTGATCATTATACGGACTATACAAACATGTAAATTCTGATATGTGCTTCCAGTAGCTAGGATATTGTTATTAAGAATGCCATTGAGATTAAACTGAAAGTGACCATACAAATGTGAGATGGAAACTGAAAAGGGACCTTTTATCAACAATTTTGGATTTTGAACTATTGATATTTTTACATTCAGCATTACATTCTAAACAATTTAAAAAAAGATTTATATCTCTAAATTTGAGTGAGTTACAAAAGGCTTAATATTGGTGATGAAAAATAGAGGTAATCCATTTTAAAGTTTCAATTTATTATCATTTTTTGATTGTTGTTGTGGTCTTCAGTCCTGAGACTGGTTTGATGCAGCTCTCCATGCTACTCTGTCCTGTGCAAGCTTCTTCATTTCCCAGTAGCTACTGCAACCTACATCCTTCTGAATCTGCTTGTTGTATTCATCTCTTGGTCTCCCTCTACGATTTTTACCCCTCCGTGCTGCCCTCCAATACTAAATTGGTGATCCCTTGATGCCTCAGAACATGTCCTACCAACCGACGATCCCTTCTTCTGGTCAAGTTGTGCCACAAACTTCTCTTCTCCCCAATTCTATTCAACACCTCCTCATTAGTTATGTGATCTAACCATCTAATCTTCAGCATTCTTCTGTAGCACCACATTTTGAAAGCTTCTATTCTCTTCTTGTCCAAACTATTTATCGTCCATGTTTCACTTCCATACTTCCTGACACTTAAATCTATACTCGATGTTAACAAATTTCTCTTCTTCAGAAACGCTTTCCTTGCCATTACCAGTCTACATTTTATATCCTCTCTACTTTGACCATCATCAGTTATTTTGCTCCCCAAATAGCAAAACTCCTTTACTACTTTAAGTGACTCATTTCCTAATCTAATTCCCTCAGCATCACCCAACTTAATTCTACTACATTCCATTATCCTCGCTTTGATTTTGTTGATGTTCATCTTATATCCTCCTTTCAAGACACTGTCCATTTCATTCAACTGCTTTTCCAAGTCCTTTGCTGTCTCTGACAGAATTACAATGTCATCGGCGAACCTCAAAGTTTTTATTTAGACATATTTAAAAAACAAAATCAGTGTATATATTACCCTTAAAATGCCCTTTGTCAAATGGTGCAGGCTTTTTTAGGTTAACATTAGACATTACATGATTAACCCCTTCAGACCGATAACACATTATAGTGAACAAAAATTTAAAACCAAATAAACTAGCCCCAAACCTAGAAAAATTAGCGTACACTGCACAGCCTTTTTTTGAAAAATATTGGTATTTTTGTTGTGTTATGGCATCTTTTAGACCAAACTTAGATTTTGGAGCCATTAATGAGCCCAAAACCACATACAATTTTGAATTTACGAAACCCCCAAAATTAGATTGAGATACCATATTTTATAGTTGCCAAAGGATTTAATTTTCTACTTTTAAAATACTTGTGTCTAAAGGGGTTCAAGACTTTCACAAACAGCTTTTTTACCTCTTCTTCTTTGGTTCTGGACATGTTCTTCCTCAGGATCCTTATTGTCAATGACTGGAGGTCCTGGTTCAGGTTCTAGCTATACTTCAGGACACAAAATATCTTTTTGTTCCTCTGTGCAATGGGTGCCTATGTTCTAAGAAAGATAGTCTTTTTATTGTTTTGTCATCCCTGTGGAAATTACCACACCATGGGGTCCATTTTCTTTGGGAAAGATTTGGTGCACAAATTCATGTCCATCAGTGTCCGTTTTGCAGTGATTACTAAGCAGCCACAGCATTATAGCTAACATAGCTGTGATGGTGTAATGGCTAGCATACATGCACAGTAAGCAAGGAGACCCAAGGCCTGGCCATGGCACAAATTTTTGTTCATCTCTTCAGCCTCCATCATTATCACAGATAAATATGAGACTCATATGTCTCAAGGAAAATTTAATTATATCATATCTATGTAACTTACTCTTCTTCAAAACACAATGTAATTGGTTAGATAAAAGATCTAATCACCAAGCGGCGAGGAGAACACACAAATGAGAGGTATTATGTATGTCAGCTTTTGGAGCCAGTGTGGCTCCTTCTTCTGGCAGAAGGGTTGAAGGGGAAGGAAGAGAGGAAGGAAAAGGACTGGTGAGGTTTATGAAAAAGAGTAGAGTTCAGGAAAGTCACCCAGAACCCCTGTCAAGAGAGACTTACTGAACAGGACGATAAGAAAAGACTTTCCTTCACATCCAGTGCAGTAAGTCTTCTTTGACCCGGGGTTCTGGGTGACTTTTCCAAACTCTACCCCTTTTCCTAAACCTCACGACTCCTTTTTCCTTACCTCTCTTCATTCCCCTTCAACCTTTCTGCCAGTTGCAGGAGCCACTAGCTCCAAACACTTGCATACATAATACCTTTTTATTTGTGTATTCTCCTGCTGCTGCTTGGTGAGTAGATCTTTTATTTATCCAATTATGTTGTGCTTTCAAAAATTATTTTCGTTGATTTACTAATCTTCAAGATATTTAGCCAGTCATACATATCACAGCAACTTCTTTTTCATTTCCAGCAACAACAGCAGAGTTAACATTTGTTGCAGGGGTAGGTTTTTACTGCTACAGTACCATCAGCTGTTAGCTAGCATTTTGAAGCTGCTAACTGCAAATTGGTAACATCTGTAGGCATTTATAACTCTCATGTAAAAGGGAACCCCTTGTCTTGCTTGGCATTATTGTATGCACAATTATTTTTTATACAAAGCTATCTGTGCTCCTTTAAGTGCCTATAAAATTTAGGTGATACTATTTTGTGAAGCATTCCATATGCAGCAATGAGATTAGAAAAGGGACCTCATGTTGGACCAGTATTATTTCTCATACTGACAAGTGGTCCATTTTCAGAATACTTACATTGATTTTAATGACATTAATGACTCCTGTTGGATTCAAACAACTTTCAAATTGATAGTAACATGTACAGAATGAAGTAAATTCCTGCAACATACAAGAAAACAAATATAGATATTTTAGATATTATTGAACGATTTTGCATTTACTGAAAATTTTACTTCTCTGACATGGGCTCCCTTTTCTCTTTCCATCTCACAAATAGAGAAAGTTTTTTGCTTGAATTCTGTGCGAGATCTTATTGCTCCCTCCTTGATGAAACAATTTAATTAATTAATTAATTAATATTTCACTATTGATAATGTGTGGTGCTGTTTTTCTTAATTTATGTGGTGGCACTTCTTATTTATGGTGCGTATTGCTTTCTGCATGTGCCTTCTTTTGTTTCCTGGTTGACAACCCATCCCACCGAGTGTTTAAGTTGTGATGCACAGTGCTCTCTTATTTCATTCACACCTGGAAAATGATGGGACGTTCCCTTGTCAAAATAGCAGCATGAAGACATTATCACAACTAAGAGAGGCGCAAAAATCAAGCCAGCAGCTTGTGAGAGCTACCATATTAGGACTAAAAGGAATACAAGAAAAGCCATCAGATCATCCCACAATCATGACGTCTGAAAAGACCAAAGAGGGCCTATTCATGGAAGCTATGAACTATGAAATCTGCCAGAGTGAATTTATCACCTCTCTCAGTACTAACAGCTTCTGTAGGATTGTCATAGCAGAGAGGAAAAATGGCTGTTGCAAACATGTTTTGCATACTGCAGTGGACCATAAATAGTTTTTGCAGACCTGTGGAGGGACTGAAGCAGCTAGCTCAGAAAAGGCCGTTGTGCTTGCAGCACATAGAGAGATATTTCAAAGGTACTGTTGCGCCGGTACTAATGAGATATAGTGTCCACTATAACAAGGAGCTTATTATTTAAAGACTAAAGGTTGTGTAGCCAACTTTATTAATAAAACTTGTTGCACCTAATCTCTCTCTTCCTCTCCACTATATGCAACATAGGACAACTATATGTTTCTGCACATGCCTCCTGTTGACACTTTAGATAATTGCACAAATCACCCCTCTTTCCTTCTGTGATGTGTTTTAACACTTTGAGGATTGAGCAGCTAGGGTGTAGTTTTACTGGCTGATACTATCTTTTTTCGTAGTTTAACTGAATTTTGTGTAGTATATTCTACTGCACAGAATTTACATCTCTTCATTGCATTTGCATTTAGTCTTTTCCTATGAAATATTGCAAAGAAACAGAGACTTACATCAGTCACCCTTTTTTAGAGTTCCATACCTCAGTCGGAAAAAACAGAACCGTTATAGGATCACTTTGTTGTCCATCAGTCTGTCTATCCGACTGTTAAAAACCCTTTTCCTCAGTAATGGGTAGACATATCAATTTGAGATTTTTGTCACATCTTGAGGTCTATGGTCCCTTAACGGTATTAAAAATGGAAGCTTCTGAGTCAATGCAGTCAAAAGATACAGCTATTTATGTCACAACACCAGAGAAGGAAAGTTGCTACTCACCATATAGCGGAGATGCTGAGTCACGATAGGCACAATAAAAAGATTCACACACTCATAGCTTTCGGCCATAAGGCCTTTGTCAGCAGTAGACACACATACATACACACGCACACACACACACACACACACACACACACACACACACACACACTCACGCAAACACGACTTGCACGCACATCTGCAGCCTCCGAGAGCTGAAACTACACTCAGCTCTCTGAGACTACAGACTTGTGTGCAAGTTGTGTTTGCATGTGTGTGTGTGTGTGCGTGCATGTATGTGTGTCTACTGCTGACAAAGGCCTTATGGCGTGAATCTTTTTATTGTGCCTATCGCTGCTCAGCATCTCCGCTATATGATGAGCAGCAACTTTCCTTCTCTGGTATTGTTACATTCCATCCTGGATTTTCTATTGTTAGCTATTTATGTCACATATTTTAATACTGCATCAGGAGATATGTTATCAGGAGAAACATGACTGGCATTCTACATATCGTATCACTGAATGTCAGATCCCTTAATCGGGCAGGTAGGTTAGAAAATCTAAAAAGGGAAACGGATAGGTTAAAGTTAGATTTAGTGGGAATTAGTGAAGTTCGGTGGCAGGAGGAATAAGACTTCTGGTCAGGCGAACATAGTGAATGCGTTATTGTAGCCAAGATAGACATGAAGCCTATGCCTACTACAGTAATACAAGTTTATATGTCTACTAGCTCTGCAGATAATGAAGAGATTGAAGAAACGTATGATGAGATAAAGAAATTATTCAGAAAGTGAAGGGAGACGAAAATTTAATTGTGATGGGGTCTGGAATTTGATAGTAGGAACAGGAAGAGAAGGAAAAGTAGTATATGGAATGGGGGTAAGGTATGAAAGAAGAAAATGCCTGGTAGAATTTTGCACAGAGCATAACATAGCTAACACTTCGTTTAAGAATCATGATAGAAGGTAGTATGTACGTGGAAGAGGCCTGGAGACACTGGAAGGTTTCAGATAGATTATACCATGGTAAGACAGAGATTTAAGTTCAAAAAAGGTTCAAATGACTCTAAGCACTGTGGGACTTAACATCTGAGGTCATCAGTCCCCTAGACTTAGAACTACTTAAACCTAACTAACCTAAGGACATCACGCACATCCATGCCCAAGGTAGGATTCGAACCTACGACCGTAGCAGCAGTGTGGTTCCGGACTGAAGCACCCACAAACATTCAGTCACAGTGGCCGGCTAGAGATTTAGGAACCAGGTTTTAAATTGTAAGACGTTTCCACAATATATTGGTTATGAACTGTAGATTAAAACTGAAGAAACTGCAAAAAGTTGGGAATTTAAGGAAATGGGACCTGGATAAACTGAAAGAACCAGAGGTTGTAGGGAGTTTGAGAGAGAGCATTTGGGGACAGTTGACAAGAACAGGGGAAAGAAATACAGTATAATAAGAACGGGTAGCTGTGAGAGATGAAATAGTGAAGGCAACAGAGGATCAAGTAGGTAAAAAGACAAGGGCTAGTAGAAATCCTTTGGTAACAGAAGATATCTTGAATTTAATTGATGAAAGGAGAAAATATAAAAACACAGTAAATGAAGCAGTTAAAAAGGAATGCAAACATCTCAAAACTGAGATTGACAGGAAGTGCAAAATGGCTAAGCAGAGGTGGCTAGGGGACAAATTTAAGGATGTAGAGGCATATATCACTAACGGTAAGATAGGTACAGCCTACAGGACAATTAAAGAGACCTTTGGAGAAAAGAGAACCACTTGTATAATGTCGAGCTCAGATGGTAAACCATTTCTAAACAAAGAAGGGAATGAAAAAAAGGTGGAAGGACTGTCTAGAGGGTCTGTACAGGGGCAATGTACACAAGGGAAATAAAACGGAAATGGAAGAGAATGTGGGTGAAGATGAAATGGGAGATACAATATAGCATGAAGCTTTTGACAGAACACTGAAATACCTAAGTTGCAACAAGGCCCCAGAAGTAGACAACATTCCATTGGAACTACTGTCAGCCTTGGGAGAGCCAGCCCTAACAATACTACCATTTGGTGAGCAAGATGTATGAGAGAAGTGAAATACCCTCAGACTTCATGAAGAATATAATAATTCCAATCCCAAAGAAAGGAGGTGTTGACAGGTGTGACAATTGCTGAACTATCAGTTTAATAAGTCGCAGCTGCAAGATACGGACACGGATTCTTTACAGACAAATGGAAAAACTGATAGAAGCTAACCTTGGGGAAGATCAGTTTGGATTCTGTAGAAATATTGGAACACATGAGGCAGTACTGACCCTATGACTTATCTTAGAAAATAGATTAAGGAAAGGCAAACCTACGTTTCTAGCATTTGTAAACTTAGAGAAAGCTTTTGACAATGTTGACAACTGGAATACTCTTTCAAGTTCTGAAGGTGGCAGGAGTGAAATACAGGGAGCGAAAAGCTGTTTACACTTTGTACAGAAACCAGATGGCAGTTGTAAGAGTTGAGGGGCATGCAAGGGAAGCAGTGGTTGGGAAGGGAGTGAGACAGGGTTGTAGCCTATTCCCAATGTTATTCAATCTATATATTGAGCAAGCCGTAGAGGAAACAAAAGAAAAATTTGAAGTGGGAATTACAATCCAAGGAGAGGAAATAAAAACTTTGAGATTTGATGATGACATGGTATTTCTGTCAGAAACAACAAAGGACCTGGAAGAGCACTTCAACATAATGGACGGTGTCCTGAAAGTAGGATATAAGATTTACATCAGCAAAAGTAAAATGAGGGTACTGGAATGTAGTCAGATTAAATCAAGTGATGCTCAGGGAATTAGATCAGAAAATGAGAGCCTTGAAGTAATAGATGATTTTTGTTGTTTGGGGAGCAAAATAACTGATGATGGTCAAGTAGAGAGGAAATAAAATTTAGAGTAGCTATGCCAAGGGAAGCATTTCTGAAGAAAAGAAATTCGTTAACATCGAGTATAGATTTAATTGTCAGGAAGTCTTTTTCTAAAAGTATTTGTATGGAGTGTAGCCCTGTTTGGATGTGAAACATGGACGATAAATAGTGTAGAAAAAGAGAGAGTAGAGGCTTTCGAATAGAAGCTGAAGATTAGATGGGTAGATCATGTAATGAATGAGGAGGTACTGAATAGAATTGGGAAGAAGAGAATTTGTGGCACAACTGGACTAGAAAAAGGGATCAGTTGGTAGGACATGTTCTGAAGCATCAAGGGATCACCAATTTAGTATTGGAGGGCAGCGTAGAGGGTAAAAATTGAAGAAGGAGACCAACAGATGAATACACTAAGCAGATTCAGAAGGATGTGGAGTGCAGTAGTTACTTGGAGATGGAGAAGCTTGCATAGGATACAGTAGCATGGACAGCTGCATAAAACCAGTCTCTGGGCTGAAGACAACAACAGCAGCAGCAACAACAACAACAACAACAACATTATTTTGGTGCTTGAAAATTCACTCATCAACCACTACAGTGTACTTCCCATCGACACAGAATCATGAAATTTGGCAAGAAGCAAGGTTTCACTGTACAAGTAAAAGACAAAATCAGAAAACCATTAATTTATAATTAATCACATGAAAAAAAATCTGGTGTTATTTGATCATCTCCGCCTTAAATTTAAAACATTCTTGAAAATCTCTACATTCCTGGGACCGATATCTTGCCAGACTCAGTTTTGATAATAGCCAAAAATCTTTGAGGTGCTCAATTCCTGGACTGGATGAATTGTCTGTATACATAATTAAGTTTGTAGGGAACCCTCAGTCCTGTTCCCACCTGGCCAATTTTTTGTATCAAAATGTAATTTTTTTTTCAAAACAATAATTTTTGTCTATTGTTTCCTAAATAGAAATAGATTTTGATGTTTTTGGTACTAAACACAATACTATTTTCAAATTTAGTTTTTTATTGAAAATTATTTAGTGTGAAAAATTTGGAAGGATTGTGGAAAATGGAGTCCTGCACTTCCCCAGTTCTTGTCTTGCTTTGTTCTGCACAAATCTTACATCTCTTGTGAGGCCATTTTAACATTTCTGTTGCTGGAATCTATTTAGGAATTGTCTTCCACTGAGTCTGTTTACAGTTGAACTATTTTGAATAGAAATTCATTCAGCCTGGCCTCCTTCTGTTTAACAAAGTCACTGCCAATTCAGTAAAGAATTTAATAAGATTTTAGCTAGTAGGCATCACCTTTTGCTTAAAACATACAAATTTACAACCATTATCATGAAAATGGGAAAAAAGCTTTCTTCCACCACTTTATTTTCCTTCTTCTCAAAAGCTGGTTGTTGTGATCCACACCAGCCCTGTCTTTATTATAATCCAAAATATGGGCAGGTTTCATTTTTTGTCTCATTCTTAATTTTGTTCTTACATTGATATTGGATGCAGTCATTTTTTGTTTCATCATCAGAAGAAATGCATTCCCAGTGTCTTTCCATTCCTTAAACAACAAATGGCTTTATCTGTATAAAGTTCTTTTTTTTTTCAGCTTCTAGGCAGTTGGATCATTAGCTACCTTCTTTCTTTTTTCAGCACTGTACTGTAAGGCCTTCTTGAAAATAAATACAAAGCATGTAGCAGACAACAATCAATGCCCTTTACTCTGAGTGTGACCTTGTGCGAATGGCAAGAGGGGGATTGTAAATGCCACAAAGGAAGTAACACTCAGTGTTGGCTGTATTCTTTTTCCATCAGTACGAGTGACAAGTTCTGCTATCTTTGTTTTTTCATGGTAGTGCAACAAGCATCATAGAGTACCTTTATGCAGAGGACAGACATTAGACTAACATTTGCAGATGGAATTATATTTCCCAGGAGACATTCTCAACTTTATCTTCGACAAGCATAGAAGTTAAAGCAATGAATTAAAATTTTATGTTATGGCCGGGACTTAATCTCATTTTGTTCATCTTCGTTCTTTGTATCTGCTCTGGACGGCCGTCTCAAGACACCCATTTCAGTTTGTCGAAAAATCTCATTTTGTTCGTCATTGTTCGTTGCATTTGTTCAGGGCGAACGTCCCATGACACCCGTTCAAGTTCTTAGTTGACCTGTTCACTCAGTTTTTTATTACAGAGGGCAGCTAACCCTTGACCAAACACGCTGAGCTACTGTGCTGGCTGTGCATACTAGGCAGATGTGCTAACCCCTACATCATCGTAGCATTGTGGTTGCCATAGGTGCACGGACTACCCTATTCCAATCCCTCCCTAACACAAAATTCAACCCTTCTTAAATTGTCAATATTGCCAAGGCTCTCCAACATTGGTATAGCATCCTAGCTTTGTATATGATGGGGAAATCCTTCCTGTACTTTAGAGCTAGGTGATCTATTGATCTGATGGAATTATATTTTCCAGGAGACATATGAGTCTCAACCTTATTTTCAATAAGGATAAAAGCTGAATCAACAAATAAAATTTGAGCCACAGCTGGGACTTGAGCCCGGGTCTCCTGCATACTACAGTGATTTGCTAACAACTACACCATCATAACATAACACTGTAGTTACCACAGCTGTACAGATTACCTGTCAGTATTGCCGAAGCGCTCTGACATTGGAATAGCACCCCAGATTTGCACATAAGGGGATGTCCTGCTTATACCTCAGGCATAGGTGACCTATTCATCTGATGAAATTACATTTTACTGAGGATATATGAGTCCCAACTTTACTTTTGATAAGGATAGAAGCTAAATTAATGAATTAAAATTTGTCTCCTCTTGCTTATAGGCAGATGTGCTAACAACTACACCACTGTAGCAATGTGGCTACTAGAGCGGCACAGGCTACCCTAGTATAGTCGACGTAGGATCTATCATGCCTGTCTTTTTGGAGTATGATCCATGAAGTGTAGGAGCTATGTTGCTTGTCTCCAGGGTGTTTAAACATCTGTAGAGAAATGCAGTTCATTACAAATAATTTTGTCCAGGATATCCATATTTCTGTGTTGTTATGTTTAGTTGTGATATCAACCTTAATTTCTGTGATGCTCTTTTTAACCTTTTCTAAATTACCATTACTTTAGTTTTCTTCTTGTTTACTCTCAGTATCTTAGTGCTTTTGACAGCATGTGCAACATTTTGTTCAGTTTGATACAGTATATTTTTTGATTCCAAATGTGATATCTTTTGTTTTCTATTTGATGGTTTATTTAGCTTCTTCAGTATAACAAGCCTGCCATACTGCTTATTTTTTTATCCTTTTTTTCTAATCTGTTTGTATTTTTTGCACAATTCGTAAACCCTTCTTCTATGCTTCCAGATTTATTCATTTCCCTTCATAGTAACAAAAAGCAGTTTCTAATTAACATTTTAGAAGGCATTTGCCATATCCATGAAAATGGGATACATCTATAAGTTGGTTTCTAGTTTTCTTTCCAGCAGCACATGTAAGGCTGTAATTGTTTCTCTTCTTCCTGCACTAGATATGATCCTTTTACTGTTACGTATGTGGATTGCCTTTATTTATTTATTTTTAGTTACAGCCAATTGATAACCATCATTTCTGTAGCATTAATTAATTAATTTAAAGAGTTTTGGTGGATTTATGTACCTAATGTTTTTAGCATTTCTGCAAGGGTCTCATCAACACCTGTTGTCTTTCCATCTGTAAGTGTTTAAAGTGCCTGTTGAAATTCCTAGTTGCATTCTATCTCCTTGCAATGTATAATATTAATGGTAATAAGGGTGTTAAGTTTCTGTCACCTTTTAGTAGCCTGCACAAGATATGTCTGGAATTCTTCTCAGTTATGGTCACCTTCTGATTATTTCTCAATGTCATGCACTTGCTAATCCAGGCCACTGATTATCTTGTGTGACTCTTCTCTGATGCAGTTGGTATGAAGAGTGTAAGAGTGTTCTGAATCTGTCCAGTAGCTACAAAATTATAGCTTAACATTCTCTCACAGAGCTGTTGTATTTTAAATCATCTTGAACAATTTTACAATATACTGTAACAGATCTTGAATTAGCAAGTCATTACATCAATACATATTTAAATATATTTTTTTCATGTCTAAAACCAAAGTTCAGTTAAACAATCAATGAATAAATTGTTTTTTCTATCCTCTTTTGTTTTTACAACCGTTGCTAGCTCTTTTTCTCTGAGACATCCAAAACACCTCCAGGTAGTGATGACACAGCACAATTACATGCCTGCACAGCAAGTAGGTCTGCTAGGATGCTGTCATTCCTTGTAGACATTCCGTATGCATCCCATTTCATGGGCTTTACCCACAGATTATAACACCCTTGAAGAGTTAGGTTGTCACACCCACAACTAAGCTACTTATGCTTTTACACAATCATCTTTTTTCTAACATATACCCTTGGACGAACTACACATTACACCTCTTGGTTCATGATAGAAGGACTTTACTCCTCTTCTACACTCTCACTTTTATTCCCTTGAAGCTCCTCTGACAATTTGAAATAAAGACTTGTTAACAGTAGTTTTGTTCATTGTTACTCATCTGCTGTTTTCAAAAATTTTCCATCTTCAGTCTATATAATCAAATTGATTGTAAAAGGAGTGTCTGATAAGGATTTCAAGTTTGTTTCAGTATACAGAGATTCGAAATGGATTTTATTACATCTGCTGATAGCTTCTTGAAGATCTTTGTACCAAAATCCAAAACCCTATTAGAACACTAGGGAAGAAAGGATGGGCCTACACAGAAATTATTTTTATGTCTTACATTATGACAATATAACTCACAGTTCACATTATATTTATTTCTTATGATAAATAAATATGTCACAGAATTACAGTGAAGGAAGTAGAAGAAATAAGAATTTTGCTGTGTATTTACTTTACAAGTGGTTCCAGGACCTCAGTGCAATGTTAAAATGAAAACATTATCTTCTCTTGATCATATATTTATTTTTATGTGCTGTTGGCCACTTTCAGCCTTTAGGTCATTCACATAGCATCACTGTATAACATGCAATAATTTTGTACAATAGTTTAACCATGAAAGCCAGATGGTAAACCATTCAGCCTCCTACAATGGGTCAAAATCCACTTCAGCAATCATTACAACTTGAAAGATATACAAGTATATGTCTACTTACCAACTGAAGTACATCGAGCTATTTTAAATGGTTACATGTAAGTAATTTATGGGTAAAGGATACCATTTACCAAATAGTAGAAATACTGAGTCACCAATAGACACACACAAAGGGATAGAAAACTTGCTAGCTTTCGGGCATTATTCTGAGTGGACACAAAGTGCTGATTGGATTTCAGCATGTGGACTGGGGTGAGGTGGGGGTTGTGACAGGTGAGATGGGTAGAGGAAGAGAGAGGCTGGAGGCAGGAAGAGAGGTTGAGGTGGGTAGCTAGTGGTTGGTGAGGTTGGCAGCAGTTTTGCTGGCTTGGAATCCGAGAGGGAGGAATGGCAGGTGCATGGGCTAAGCATGTGATGCACGGATGCCAAGCCGGAGGGGTGCAGCACACCGTGAAGATGATGAGGATTTGAGGGGTGTGACAGGATAGGGAAAAGAGAAATTATTGGGGTTTAACGTTAGGAGTATGGGGGCGAGTTATTCGTGCACCTAGGCCTGGTATTGAGGAGAGGTGAATTCATTGCACGGCTGTATGCTAGTCGGTCCAGGGCATAGGATGCACCATAGCCAGCCTGGCTAGATAACTGTTTCCACGTGAGGTGAGCTCAGATGCAGAGATATAAAGCCCGTTGCCGGAAATGGGTAAATCGCAGACCTGGTAATTTGGACAGCTGATGCTCACATTCACCTTTTTGAAGAATATGTTCCAGGAATTGGCAGATTGTCAGACACTCTTAAAGATGGCTAAGTTACGGCTCATTGAGATTCATCAATAACTCCCATCAAATATTAATGCAGATCTGAATATGTTGACCATCCCAGATAAATGAAGTGCATCCAATGACACAACAACAGTTCATCATCTTTAAGACAGAAGTTAATATTATTTCACAGTGAGTAAACATTTTCACAATGAACTTCCAAACTAAAAACTTTTTAACATTTCATGTGAGTTCAACAAACTGTACCTCAGGTAATAGCATTGTACTATATCTATCACCCCTGAAAGCTATGTATCTGTATTTATTTTATTTGTTGATTTACGATGTCTCTTATATTGCTTGCATTATGCAAATGTTTATCAGAACATCCTATTCTCCACATTTACAAAGCAAATGAATACATGCATATCTTATATTTTTTCATGCTTGTGTATTTATTTACTGACAGTGTAGTATTTTGCCAGGCACTTTTTAAATGTTGATTGCAAGTTCTATTAAAAACTGTGGCAATTTAAAACTAGTCAATCATGTGTTAGCAGACACCACAATTGTGGCAGAAAATCCTAAGAAATTTTGGTCCTATGTCAAAGCGGTAGGTGGATCAAAACAAAATGTCCAGACACTCTGTGACCAAAATGGTACTGAAACAGAGGATGACAGACTAAAGGCCGAAATACTAAATGTCTTCTTCCAAAGCTGTTTCACAGAGGAAGACTGCACTGTGCTTCCTTCTCTAGATTGTCGCACAGTTGACAAAATGGTAGATATCGAAGTAGACGACAGAGGGATAGAGAAACAATTAAAATCGCTCAAAAGAGGAAAGGCCGCTGCTCCTGATGGGATACCAGTTCGATTTTACACAGAGTACGCGAAGGAACTTGCCCCCCCTTCTTGCAGCGGTGTACCGTAGGTCTCTAGAAGAGCGAAGCATTCCAAAGGATTGGAAAAGGGCACAGGTTATCCCCGTTTTCAAGAAGGGACGTCGAACAGATGTGCAGAACTATAGACCTATATCTCTAACATCGATATGTTGTAGAATTTTGGAACACGTATTATGTTCGAGTATAATATCTTTTCTGGAGACTAGAAATCTACTCTGTAGGAATCAACATGGGTTTCGAAAAAGACGGTCGTGTGAAACCCTGCTCGCGCTATTCGTCCACGAGACTCAGAGGGCCTTAGACACGGGTTCACAGGTAGATGCCGTGTTTCTTGACTTCCGCAAGGCGTTTGACACAGTTCCCCACAGTCGTTTAATGAACAAAGTAAGAGCATACGGACCATCAGATCAATTGTGTGATGGGATTGAGGAGTTCCTAGATAACAGAACGCAGCATGTCATTCTCAATGGAGAGAAGTCTTCCGAAGTAAGAGTGATTTCAGGTGTGCTGCAGGGGAGTGTCATAGGACCGTTGCTATTCACAATATACATAAATGACCTGGTGGATGACATCGGAAGTTCACTGAGGCTTTTTGCAGATGATGCTGTGGTGTATCGAGAGGTTGCAACAATGGAAAATTGTACTGAAATGCAGGAGGATCTGCAGCGAATTGACGCATGGTGCACGGAATGGCAATTGAATCTCAATGTAGACAAGTGTAATGTGATGCGAATACATAGAAAGATAGGTCCCTTATCATTTACCTACAAAATAGCAGGTCAGCAACTGGAAGCAGTTAATTCCATAAATTATCTGGGAGTACGCATTAGGAGTGATTTAAAATGGAATGATCATATAAAATTGATCGTCGGTAAAGCAGATGCCAGACTGAGATTCATTGGAAGAATCCTAAGAAAATGCAATCCGACAACAAAGGAAGTAGGTTACAGTACGCTTGTTCGCCCAATGCTTGAATACTGCTCAGCAGTGTGGGATCCGCACCAGGTAGGGTTTATAGAAGAGATAGAGAAGATCCAACGGAGAGCAGCGCGCTTCGTTACAGGATCATTTAGTAATTGCGAAAGCGTTACGGAGATGATAGATAAACTCCAGTGGAAGACTCTGCAGGAGAGACGCTCAGTAGTTCGGTACGGGCTTTTGTTAAAGTTTCGAGAACATACCTTCACCGAAGAGTCAAGCACTATATTGCTCCCTCCTACGTATATCTCGCGAAGAGACCATGAGGATAAAATCAGAGAGATTAGAGCCCACACAGAAGCATACCGACAATCCTTCTTTCCACGTACAATACGAGACTGGAATAGAAGGGAGAACCGATAGAGGTACTCAGGGTACCCTCCGCCACACACCGTCAGGTGGCTTGCGGAGTATGGATGTAGATGTAGATGTAGATGTAGATGTAGATTGAAAAGAGTACCGAAAGATGCTTTTGTTAAGAACACATAAATAATTGTTTAAATAATATTTAGCAATAACCTGTAGTCATTAAATGCATGTGCTTCCACAAGAATACTGGCTTACTTTATTTATAATTATTGTAAATTATCTGAGTGTCACAGAATGCTTGTAACTTTTCCTTGTTTAAATATTAAACAATGGAAACTTCAAGTAGGAATATCAACAAGATAGATTGCTACTTACCATAATGCTGACACGTCAAGTTGCAGACAGGCACTATTAGAAGACACTCACATATAGCCTTTGGATACAGCCTTTGTCATTAAAGTTACACACACACACACACACACACACACACACACACACACCGACCAAAGCAAGCATACCTCACACATACATGATCAGCAACTACAGCATCTTGGGCCAGAATGCAGCATCATGTGGGATGCAAGTGGCAATTTGGAGGGGGTGGGGAAGGGGAAGGGATAGTAGTGTATGGGACAAGAGAGAGACGAACGCTGTCTAGTGGAGTGTGCAGGGAGTAGACTGCCAGCAGGTGCAGTATCACGAGGTTGTCAGGCAGGGAGATGGGGGGGAAAAAGGAAGAAAAAAGGAGAGGAGTTGGCAAATACAGGTGGATGCATTGGCAGAGGGCTACAAATAAACAAGGTGGGAGACGAGAATGGGGAAGAGATGATAGGACAGACGGGGTGGAAACTGTTGAGTGGAGGGTGTGGCGACAGTATGTTACCGTAGTTTGAGGCCAGGGTAACTACAGGAAAGGAGAATGTGTTGCAAGGGTAACGCCCATCTGCACAGTTCAGAAAATCTGGTGGTGGAGGGAAGGATCCAGACGGCTCGGGTATTGAAGCAGCCATTGAAGTCAAGTGTGTTATGTTTAGCTGCATGTTGCACCAAAAGGGGTCTACTTTGCTCTTGGCCACAGTTGGGCAGTGACCATTCATTCTGGTGGACATCAGGTTGGTAGTCATACCAATATAAAATGCTGTGCAATGATTGCAACAGAGTTGGTAAATGACATGTCTGCTTTCCGAGGTGGCCTGACCTCTGATGTAGTAGGGTCAGGACTGGAATAGGAAGTTCTGGGTGGGTGGATCGGGCAGGTTTTGCAACTTGGTCTTCCATAGGGATATGATTCTTGTGGCAAGGGGTAGGGATTGGGAGTAGCATAGGGGTGGACTAAGATGTTGTGGAGGTTGGGTGTGTGATGAAACACCACTCTAGGAAGATTGGGAAGTATCTTGGGTAGGATGTAGTTCATTTCAGGGCACAGCCAGGGTGACAAAGGAGAAACTCTCTTTGTGGCTAGTTTTTGGTGGTAGTGGGAGGGTTGGGGGTGTGTGGGGAAATGGCACAGGAGATCTGTTTGCAGACTACGTCTGATGGTAGAGCCTGTCTGTGAAGACCTTTGTAAGGCCCTCAGCATACTGAGCAAGGAATGACAGCTGTCAAAATGCAGGTAATGTTCGTGGTTGGTGGATTTAATGTGGACAGAGGCAGGCCATCAGAGAGGAGGAGGTCAACATCTAGCCATCTGAATCCTTCCCCCCACCACCAACTTTTCTGAACTGCGCAAGGGAAGTTACCCTTACAACACATTCTCTATTCCCGTGATTATACCAGCCTCAACCTACACTAAGATATTGTCGCCACCCCCTCCAACCAACAGTTTCCACTCCCTCTGTTCTATCATCTCTTCCCCATTCTCATGTCCCATCCTGTTTATTTGCAGCCCTCTGCCAATGCATCCGCCCATCTTGCCCCACTCCTCTCCTTTTTTGTTCCTTTTGTCCCCACCTTCCTACCCAACAACCTCCTGACACTGCGCCTGTTGGCAGTCTAGTGCCTGCACACTCCACCAGATAGCGTTCGTCTCTGCCCCAGCCGTAAACTACTTCCCCTTCCCCATCCCCACCCCCTCCAGACTGCTGCTTACATCCCATGTGATGTTGCATTCTGATTCTGGCCCGAGATGCTGAAGTTAGCGGTCGTGTGTGTGTGTGTGTGTGTGTGTGTGTGTGTGTGTGTGTGTGACTCATCATCTGTATGATAGGTAGCGATCTATCTTTCCCTACATTATTTATTTAAATTTTGTTGTAACACATTAGTTTAGTTCAGGAAGTGATCATGTTGAACACGGGGTTTATGGCCTTCAGCCAGTTGTTACGTGCCAGGACACGTCCTTGCATTAGTGCCACTTAAAGTTCACGTCACAACTGGAAGTATTGAAACATTTTCTCTTCCAGTAGATAGTGCCCAGTGTTCCCGACCTACCTTGCTTTGCTTATTCAATATTGTTTTCCCGGTAGCTGTGTCCATCTCACCTAAACCACACTGAAATTAAGAAGCCAGGATCCTAGACTAAGTTTTCCAAAATCAACAGTCAAGACCGTATTAATTGTTGAACATTTATGACAACCACAGTGTGATTTATTTGTTATCACTCACACACACAATATTCGTGTGACCAGGCCTCTTACGCTTAATCGTCACATTAGGTAGGTCAAAAACTTCCAGTCTTTAACAATATTCACAATTACACTTTTTTGGTACCGACTGGAAAAATTAACCGACTTGCCGCACTTTTGCTCCATGAGAATCTGACCGAGAAGTAACTTGAGAACTGCATCAGCTCGTACCTTATATAAACGAGCGCTTGAATATTTGACTATTTCTGTTAATATATTATAGTTTAGAATTTACCAAGGTTAAAATTATCCTTTCTAATTGGTTTTGAAGTTAATTATTGGGTTTAATACGCGGAACTAACTTATGCATTCCAGATTTATAACCATGAGAGCCCTCTTGAACAATAATTTTTACTTTTTCAATTTTACTTAATTCTTAATTAATGCACTTACAAAGTTGAGATTGGAGTCATTTTACATAGAAAAATAAAGGTAGCAAAAGTATCGAAACAGATCTCGGAATTATTTAGTAGTTTGGTCACAACTGGCACTGAAAGTCATACAGGCTACAGATTTTAAATCTTAATATCTATTTAACTAACAGACTTTAGGTTAATTTGAACACTTTGCTGGAATCAGTAAAATTTAAGCTTTCTTTTGGATGCAGTCTTATAGCTGAATTCGATCTATTAGCTCACTCGAATTTTACTTAATATGTACTGCACAATATATGTCATTGTTCATAACTGCTAATATGATGCATTTCCAATAAAACTAATTAGCTCATTACTTTCAGAATGGACATTAGAATGTACTGAAATAATAGATTTTACAAGGGGAATTTTATTTAAACTACACTCCTGGAAATGGAAAAAAGAACACATTGACACCGGTGTGTCAGACCCACCATACTTGCTCCGGACACTGCGAGAGGGCTGTACAAGCAATGATCACACGCACGGCACAGCGGACACACCAGGAACCGCGGTGTTGGCCGTCGAATGGCGCTAGCTGCGCAGCATTTGTGCACCGCCGCTGTCAGTGTCAGCCAGTTTGCCGTGGAATACGGAGCTCCATCGCAGTCTTTAACACTGGTAGCATGCCGCGACAGCGTGGACATGAACCGTATGTGCAGTTGACGGACTTTGAGCGAGGGCGTATAGTGGGCATACGGGAGGCTGGGTGGACGTACCGCCGAATTGCTCAACACGTGGGGCGTGAGGTCTCCATAGTACATCGATGTTGTCGCCAGTGGTCGGCGGAAGGTGCACGTGCCTGTCGACCTGGGACCGGACCGCAGCAACGCACGGATGCACGCCAAGACCGTAGGATCCTACGCAGTGCCGTAGGGGACCGCACCGCCACTTCCCAGTAAATTAGGGACACTGTTGCTCCTGGGGTATCGGCGAGGACCATTCGCAACCGTCTCCATGAAGCTGGGCTACGGTCCCGCACACCGTTAGACCGTCTTCCTCTCACGCCCCAACATCGGGCAGCCCGCCTCCAGTGGTGTCGCGACAGGCGTGAATGGAGGGACGAATGGAGACGTGTCGTCTTCAGCGATGAGAGTCGCTTCTGCCTTGGTGCCAATGATGGTCGTATGCGTCTTTGGCGCCGTGCAGGTGAGCGCCACAATCAGGACTACATACGACCGAGGCACACAGGGCCAACACCCAGCATCATGGTGTGGGAGCCATCTCCTACACTGTCCGTACACCTCTGGTGATCGTCGAGGGGACACTGAATAGTGCATGGTACATCCAAACTGTCATCGAACCCATTGTTCTACCATTCCTAGACCGGCAAGGGAACTTGCTGTTCCAACAGGACAATACACGTCTGCATGTATCCCGTGCCACCCAGCGTGCTCTAGAAGGTGTAAGTCAACTACCCTGGCCAGCAAGATCTCCGGATCTGTCCCCCATTGAGCATGTTTGGGACTGGATGAAGCATCGTCTCACGCGGTCTGCACGTCCACCACGAACACTGGTCCAACTGAGGCGCCAGGTGGAAATGGCATGGCAAGCCGTTCCACAGGACTACATCCAGCATCTCTACTATCGTCTCCATGGGAGAATAGCAGCCTGCATTGCTGCGAAAGGTGGATATACACTGTACTAGTGCCAACATTGTGCATGCTCTGTTGCCTGTGTCTATGTGCCTATAGTTCTGTGAGTGTGATCATGTGATGTATCTGACCCCAGGAATGTGTCAATAAAGTTTCCCCTTCCTGGGACAATGAATTCATGGTGTTCTTATTTCAATTTCCAGGAGTGTATTTCTGAATTATGTACTATGAGGCTGAAGGCCACAGAATCTGTAGTTGGAATCTGAGCAGTGAAAATGAAAAAAAAATAAAAGTTTGTTGCTTAACTAAGTTACTGAAGGAGTGTAAAACCAAAACAGGATAGCAGTGGGCAACCCTGCTTTGTTACACAGTGAGAGTTGAACAGTGTTGGAACACTGCTGGAGTCTTGTGAAGATGGGGCTTTTCGAGTGATTCTAGACACTTTTACTTGAGTTCTGAAAAGGGGCAGACCTGCCTGTGGTAACAAGTAGTTTTTGATGGTGGAGGCGATTGATTGTGGGCAGTGAATGGCCACTACCATACTTTAACTTATGAAGGGATTTATATTTCAAGAGATTTGAATATGCTCCAGAGTCGGACTCTATCTTTTGGCACTTGATCTGTGGTACTGAGAATAGACTGACATGAGCTAATATTCTTTGTATCATGTGTGTTAAGTCATAAATCATCAGGTTGAATTCTGGACTATTTTGTGCTGGTGAGTGTTTAATGTACTGTGACCATGAAATGGACTTAATTATCGTGAGACATTGATGATTGTTTTCATCCATTGGGTAACAGAGATTGAAGCCAGGAGTGTTACAGGAGTGAAGGATATGTTGCAAGGGTAACTCCCAACTGCATAGTTCAGGAAACCTGGTGATGGAAGAAGGATACAGGTGCCTCAGGTTGTGAAGCAGCCATTGAAATTTTACATGTTGTGCTCAGCTGTAGGTTGTGCCATTGGGAGCTCAACATTGTTCTTGGGTACAGTTTGGTGATGACCACTCATTCTGGTGGACAGCTGTTTGGTTGTCATACAACCATAAGAAGCTTTTTGTGACAACAAACCAGTTGTCCACGGGAATGAATGTCCACTGCCAAACTGTGACCAAGAACAAAATTGGCCACCCAGTGGCACAACATACTCAATTTCAATGGCTGCTTCACAACCCAGACTATTTTGATCCTTCCCTCCACCACCAGCTTTTCTGAACTACGTGGATGGGAGTTATTCTCACAACACATCGTTTGCTCCCATAGCCCCCTTGATCTCAATCTCTGATGACCCACATCTTCCACCCAACAGTTTTCCCTTCCTCTGTTCTCTTGTCCCGCTACTAATGGACGTCGCCATTATCATGCACTTCACCCCACTGACTAGCCTGTGCACATGCCAGCCTGCATTCCTAGCCAGCAAAACTGCTGCCTCCACCCGAACTGCTAGCTACCCACCCCTAGCCACTACTCCAGATGAGAGTAGCATTTAGTCCGAAAGGTAGCAAGTTTTATTTCTCTTTTGTGTTTGCCTATTGACAGTTGAGGTTTCCGCAATTTGGAGAGTGGTCACATGTACTTCTAACTCATTTACTTCTATCAGAATTTTACTACTGTATTTAAAGTTACATCTTTTTCTTGCATCTCAGTTGCTCACAAAACTGAAACAGTAATCTTTTCAAGACAGCTGACCAAAATTTCAACATAATCCTTGAAATATCATGTGTGTCTAAACTCCAAGATATCAAAGATATTAGAGTGAATTGCAGAAGAAGTAATGTGTAAATGTAAATTTCATAGACAATATGTTAGAAATTCTCCAAGGAACTTGTTATGAATCTTTATTGATATTCTACACTTGTGTTTTATGCAGTGACATGTATGTTTGATTGTACTTATTCGGCGCAATTTCTTCTGATTTCTGGTTCTTTTTAAATATCTCTTGGTGGATACTGAATGCTAACTTAATTCATTGACCTTTTTTGCTTCTGTAAATGGGTAGGAATTCCTCACTCTATGAAGTTAGTTAGTGTAACTAACAACATAAAATATTTATATGATATATTAGTGTAATTACTTAGTCTTTGAGTGCATCACCTAGTTCTGATTTATTGCAAATAAAATTTTTAGGTTGCAAATTTCTTTTACAACATTATATTATAATGTCATTTGTATTGTTGTTAATGAGCAGTGATTAATATTTATTAATGATCATGTACTATTGAGGGAGATAATGAATAACAAAATCTATTTCAGAAGGCATAAATAAAAAGGAACCATGACAGGAAAGAAGAGGAGCTGAAAGCAGAATGAAGGAGATCTGGTTGGTTTTATTTCTTCCCACAATGGACAGTCTCAGTCGATAATATTTTATCTTGTTATGTATGCAGGTGGTGGTAATGGGAGGTCCAGCAACACATCAGCCTTCATCTATGTCTGTGGAGCATCCTGCTGCAAGTACAGCCGCCACCTCTGCCCCATTATCACATCAGGCCACACCCCACCAGGATGCTAAGAATGCACCTACAGGACTGCGAGTCCGCACTGATGAATTGCGCAGAGCATCCTCATCACCACAGGTGCTTTTTGTGCAACAATTTTTGTTGTGATACTGTACTCCCTTAATGTAGGACAATCGGGGGTGGGGTATGGAAAAACTTAATGGGAGCTGGAAAAGGCTACCTCAATTTCAGAATATTTGTAAGGTAGAATTTATAATAATCAATTGACACTTGAAAAATTACTCATACTTAGAGATGTTGTGTATGTTGTCTGACCACACAGTTGTCCATTCGCAGTTTAATGTAAATTATGCAGAGTTCTGTAGAACTATTTTTTTATGCTCTGATGGCAACAGAGGCTTTTTTAAATATCAGTAAAGAACAAGAGTGGCAGGATGTTTAGAATACTGATAACATAGATGATAAATATAATGCTTTCCTTAACACATTTCTCGTGTTTTTTGAAAGTTACTTTCCTTTAATATGGTTAAAACAATGTATTAGTACTACAGGGAACATAGGTGGCTGACTAGTGGCATACGGATCTTATGTGGAGCAAAGTGGGAATTATATTAAAACATTAGAAATTGCAGTAACCCTTTACAAACTATACTTTAAGGTGTTCAAACATGTTATGAGGAAGACAAACAGCAAGTGGTATGCAAACAGGATAACTAATTCTAAATAAAATTAAAACCATCTGTTCATTTGTGAAGGAAGTATGTGCCACACAGTTCAAGGTCAAGGATATAAAGACAGTATGTAGTAAAAATGTTTCTGTTACTAGTAGGTCAGGTACATGTACGGTATTTAACAATCAGTTTCTCAATATAACAGCAGAATTAAATACAGGTAATCGTATAACTCTCTTAGAAACTGGCTTTATAAGACTGCCATCTGAAATACACCTTTGCGATTTTGACAAGGGGGAAACTGAGTCGGTAATTAAATTGTCAAAGACGAAGGACTCCCATGAATATGACGGGGTAGCTGACAAAATATTAGAGCACCATGCTGCATATTTTAGTCCAGAAATGTGGCTAATTTGTAATTTTGCCTTTCCGGAATGATCAGTTTCCTGAACAATTAAAGTGAGGAACTGCTTTATAAAAAAAAAGGCTAATGTAGACAATTTTAGATATATTTCTAAGCCGTCAGTATTTGCTGAAGTTTTTGGAAAGACTGTATAATGTGGGTAATGATCAGTTCACATAATTTGTTGTCAGACATTCAGTTGGGTCTCTCTTCTCTTTGATGAACTGGATAGATTGCGAAAAAAAATTGTGAACATCAGATGGCTTGTTTGATTTAATTAAGGTGTTTGATGGTATCGATCACAAAATATTACTGCAGAAGTTGAAGTATTATGGAAGAAGAGTAATAGCTCATAATTGATTCATCTCATACTTAAAGAACCTGTTCTCCACAGTAATGACGGCAGCTATGATGCACTGTTAAGTTGGGGGGGGGGGGGGGGGAGGGAGGTGACTGAGGATCAGTGCTGGGACCAGTGCAATTTTTTTTATACATATGATGATATGCCTTCTAATATGACAAGTGATTCTAAAATATTTCTCTTTGCTGATGACACCAGCTTGATAGTGAATGATGTCGAGTGCAACATGGCCATGTATCAAATAGTGCAATAAGGCTCAAATTTTACAGTTTCTAACACACAATTCAACTAAAACTGACATTTTGATTACACAGAATGAGCATATGATAAGTGAGTCTGAACAACCCAAATTTCATGCTATTCAAACAGTGGAAACTCCAGGTTGGAATATCAACAGTACCAGGAAAAGATGGATTGCCACATTAAATGTGACATGTTAAATTGCAGAGAGGAACAGCAAAAAGACACGTACACATTACCTTTTGCCCACAGCCTTCATGAGGAAAGGGAACACACACACACACACACACACACACACACACACACACACACACACACACACATTCATTCACGCAACAAACGCATACCTCACACACACATGGCGTATGCGCGAGGTGTGTTTGCTTGTGTGTGTGTGTGTGTGTGTGTGTGTGTGTGTGTGTGTGTGTGTGTGTGTGTGTTCCTTTTCTGACAAAGGCTGAGGCCAGAAGCTAATGCATAAGTGTCTTTTTGTGTTTCTGTCTGCAACTTAACGTGTCATCTTTACGGTAAGTGGCAATCTATCTTTTCTTTACATTGTTTCTAGATGTTCACGTATATGGTAAGCTGTCGTGGAAAGCCATGTTCAGCATCTTCTTCAAAAACTTTCCATTATAACAGTACCTTCAATAAGTGATAGTGTAACAAGGAAATTAGTCTACTTCACTTGTTTTCATTCACTTATGACAAATAGCATTACATTCTGGGGTCATTCTTCCCATTCATAAAGGATATTTTAGGCTGAAGAGTGAGCAATTAGAGCAATGTGTGGTGTAAGTTTGTGAACCTCTTGTCAACCCATGTTCAGGCATCTGGTAATTCTGACATTGGCCTCTCAGTATATATTTTCTTTGATGTCATTTATTGTTAACTGTATGCGCTTATTCCCAAGAATTAGCAGTCTTTACTCAGTTAATACTAGACAGAAATTCATTCTGCATTTGCATCACACCTCCTCAAGTGTCAAGCAGACATGCAGACAGTATTCTGCTGCATCCATTTTGAGTAGGTTACCACTAGAATTAAAAAACACTTTCAAGCCAAACCAAACAATTTTCTTATGACTGACTCCTCGTATTGTGTTGGGGAGTACTGGAAAAAATTAAGTGAATTCTTGTGTTAAAGTGTTGAGTATGCTAGGATATACTTAGTATCTTGTCATCTGCATAGGATTCATGTAAATAATTTCAAGTATCGACTCATTCGATGACTCTGGAGATTTGCTCCTAAATTTGGTCCTATGGACCAAGGTGTTTAAAATAAAATCAGAATGTATTCGAATACTAAATGTATTCCATCTGTGCTGCTTTCCATGAAATTTGAGTAAGCACATATGAGTTGCCGTTGTCTGATACAGTTGCTTTCATATTTGCAATGAAATTCTGTTTGCAGTAGGCGCATAAAGAATTCTTTCTTTGTCCTTCACATTTTTCTTTGTGAAATAATTGTACATATGTCATAGTGTTGTTATTTTAGTATCTTCTTCTGAATAGAGCTGATTTGTAAGTACATCTGAGTGAAGCTGTAATCAATGTATTGTTACCAGACCTCTGTCTGTGAATGATAACAATATTTTGTTGGAAATTGATAGATTCCTAATCACGATTAAGATAATACACACACACACACACACGTATACATATTCACAAAAGCAAACACATCTCATGACTGCTATCACTGGCAGCTCTGACCAGAATTTGACTGTCATATGAATAACAATCTGGAGTGGGGTGGGGAAGGAGGAGGGACAGGAAGGTATGGGTGAGGGGTAGAGAAGAGTGCTGTCTGATGGGACATACAGGGACTAGAAACTGCCAGGGGTGTGGGAGGAAAAAAGAACAGGAACAGGAAAGGAGAGGAGCAGGGAAGGGGAAAGGATAGGCAGGTGCAGGGGACATGAAAAGGAAGAAGGTGATAGGACGGAGGAGACAGAAACTGTGAAGGTGTTGTAAGGGTAACACTCATCTGTGTTGTAAGGAAAAGCTGATGGTGGATGGTAACACTCATAGATGGCCCAGATTTTGAAGCAGCCATTGAAATCAAGCATGTTAATCCAGCTGCTGACCCACTCCAGATTACTATTCATGTGACAGTTGCATTCCGGTCAGAGCTGCCAGTGTTAATGGCCATGTGTGCATGACATGTGCTTGCTTGTGTGAATGTGAGCATGTTTTCTTTGCTGGAGATGCCTGTGGGCCAAAGCTGTAATGTGTAACAGTCTTTTCATTGTGCCTGTCTGCTGCTTAGCACATAATCTTTAAGGTGAGTAGCAATCTATCCTTTTCCTAATATTGTTTATACTCCAACCTGGAGTTTCCATTGTTTAATACTTTGTTAGCTTCATTTCCTATACATATTCAAGTTCAACTGAGTAACTGACTGTGTCTCCAGCTTTATAACGCAACTGCAAACAGTGCACTGCTTTCCACAAAACACGTACACACACACATTCTGCTGTGTGAAAAGTGTGAGTTGAAACCAAAAGCTCACAGAACAGTGTGGGGATCACCATATCACTAGACATCAGTTCTATAATATGTATATAAAATGCCATAAATTGTGTTTAGGTACCAGTCCACATACCAGACGATGAAATGTTTTTTGTTTTACTCATGGTAATTCACAGTGCAAGCTCTCAGACATAAATTGCCATTATTATTTTATTCATAGCTATAATTTTTCAGCAGCTATAGTACAGGGTGACCCACGGGAGACGGACGGTTTTTCATGAAATAATACTCAGCCAACTTTAAAATTAATGCATGTTTATTTACACAAAATCAAAGCTCATTATTTGCCATTTTAGTTACAAAAGTTATTTGTGAAAAAATAATGTCATCAAGGTGATGTCCATCATTTTGAATGCAGGACTCAAGTCTCTTCTCAAAATCCTCCATCACACAGACTAAAATCTCTGCGGGGATGGCAGCAATTTCTTGAATGATTGCATTCTTCAACTCATCCAAATTTCGTGGTTTGTGGTTATAGACAGAGTTCTTAAGGTAACCCCACAGAAAAAAGCCACATACTGACAAGTCGGGAGACCTGCGAGGCCAAGGAACATTCCCAAAATGTGAGATAATCTGGCCAGGAAACGTGTCTAAGAATTGTCATTGAAGTGTTTGCAGTGTGCGATGTTGCCCCATCCTGCTGGAACCAAACACATTTTAAAGGGATTCGTCATCTTCTTAGTTATGGTTTCAAGAATGTTTCAAGCATACGAATCTAACTAACCAAATTAACAGTAACTGTGGCCCTATTCTCTTAAAAAATAATAGGGTCCAATAATGGCAACAGAGCCAAGAGCACACCAGACTGTTACTTTTTCTGAGTGTAGAGGACGCTGGTGGATAAGGTATGAATGCTCTGGAGCCCAGTAACGTTGGTTTTGCTTATTCACAGTCCTGTTTAAATGAAAATGAGCTTCATCGTTCATCAATAAAATTTCATTTTCATTCGATCCCAAAATCACTTGCACTCTGCAAGCGAAGTCATCTCGTACAGAAAAATCAGTTTCCTTAAGTTGTTGGACAATGAGCATTTTGTAGGGATGGAATTTTAATTCTTTATGCAAAATTCATCTAACCGATTGATGATTGCTTCGTAACTCACTAGCATGACGTCTAGCTAATAGTCCTGGGCTTCTGCTTGCCTTGCCCTTTCAACATTTTCTGATGTCGTTACTCTGCATCTTTGGCCAAGATGCTTCTTATCCAGTATGTTTCCAGTTGATCTGAAGTTTTCCACCCATCTGAGGATTGTGTTACGGCTCAGAACAGCTCCACGTCGACCGACACTAAACCACACCCTAAACAATCGCTGCGTAGCAATAATAGACTCACCACTTTTCACAAAACTGTCATAAACAAACACTCGACATTGCACGTCCCACTGCTCCATAGTGACTGAGTAAATGAAATGGCGTCTTGTGTGGATCAGAACTATCCCCACCAAGACCATCTCCCACCACCGCGCCCTCAGTACTATGCAGTTCAAAACCGTCCATCTCCCGTGGGTCACACTGTATGTATTTCAGAATAAAATTCAGTCTCCAGTTGCACAGATATTTTTATTTCACCTCACTGGTTTCAACAAATTACTCAGTCATTATCAGAAACTTAGTTGACATTGCTAATTTACAGTAAATGAATCACATTAAAAGCAGTACTAACATTCTGAAGATGACAAATTAATTTGTCAAAACCAATAAACCAAAACAAAAATATCTCTTCAATTGATGATTGAATTTTATTCTGAAATAAAGTGAAATTTTTGTGCCAGGTGAGTCTTCATCTATGGCTCACTGAATATATTTTGTGTATCTGCATTAATATATATTTTTTTTTACTTCAAGCAACACCCAATCGGAAGCAAGAGTAACCAAAAAAGAGCATTCATTGTAAAGTGAATAAGTACTCTGCAAACTGCTAGATGCACCCATGTGGTACACTCTTTCCACCACAGCAATAAAAATTAAGGTTGTAGTTCTAAAACTAAACTAAACTCTGCCCAAACAAGCCATGAAGGCCCAACAGTACTGACCAGCCGCTGTGTCATCCTCAGCCCACAGGTTTCACTGGATGCAGATGTGGAGGGGCATGTGGTCAGCACACTGCTCCCCTGGCCATATGTCAGTGGACGAGACTGGAACCTCTAGTTCCCAGCTTCTCAGTTTGCCTCACAAGGGCTCAGTGCACCCTGCTTGCCTTCAGCGCTCAGCAGACTGGATTGTCACCCATCCGAGTGCTAGCCCAGCCCAACAATGCTTAACTTTATTGATCCGACTGGAACCTGTATTACCATTGTAGCAAGAGTATTGGCGAGGTTAAAATTCTAGCCAACAAAATAGAAAGAAAATTATCGAAACAATAAAATATTATACAGACTCACTTACTATAACAAAAGAATCGTTTCAGAAATATCAAGATAAAATTAAAATAGCTCAACATGGCAATTGGCAAGAATTATCTTAAGAAATTAATAATGATGCACAGAAAATATTCAAGTCTAAATGTGCCAATTGGCAAGAATTATCATAAGGAATTCATAATGCTGCATAGAAAATATTTGAGTCAATTAAAGTGAAAAGAAAATATGGTGGAATGATATATAACCAGACTTTATCAGAGAGGGTCAAAGGGCAAAATGGGAAAAGTGGAAAAGTGGAAAAGTGGAAACGCTCAATGAAAATTGAATACTATAATCTGTTTAAATGGAAAAGAAAGGAAACAGCAAGGATAATTAAAAGAACTAACAGATATTTTGATAGGAGGAAACTTTCAGAAATGAGGAAAACTTTTCAGTTATAATACCTGTGATTTTTATTAGACATTTAAGAGTAGACTGAAAGGGTACCACAGCCCAAGTGTCTGTTTCATAGATGAAAATGACAGACATGTCTGCATCTACATCTACATACATACTTTGCAATCCACCATACGGTGCATGGCGGAGGGTACCTCATACCACAACTAGCATCTTCTCTCCCTGTTCCACTCCCAGACAGAACGAAGGAAAAATGACTGCCTATATCCCTCTGTACGAGCCCTAATCTCTCTTATCTTATCTTTGTGGTCTTTCCACGAAATGTAAGCTGGTGGCAGTAAAATTGTACTGCAGTCAGCCTCAAATGCTGGTTCTCTAAATTTCCTCAGTAGCGATTCACAAAAAGAATGCCTCCTTTCCTCTAGAGACTCCCACCCGAGTTCCTGAAGCATTTCCGTAACACTCGCATGATGATCAAACCTACCAGTAACAAATCTAGCAGCCCGCCTCTGAATTGCTTCTATGTCCTCCCTCAATCCGACCTGATAGGGATCCCAAACACTCGAGCAGTACTCAAGAATAGGTCGTATTAGTGTTTTATAAGCGGTCTCCTTTACAGATGTACCACATCTTCCCAAAATTCTACCAATGAACCGAAGACGACTATCTGCCTTCCCCACAACTGCCATTACATGCTTGTCCCACTTCATATCGCTCTGCAATGTTACACCCAAATATTTAATCGATGTGACTGTGTCAAGCGCTACACATTACATTCAGACATTACAGGATTCTTTTTCCTATTCATCTGCATTAATTTACATTTATCTATATTTAGAGTTAGCTGCCATTCTTTACACCAATCACAAATCCTGTCCAAGTCATCTTGTATCCTCCTACAGTCACTCAGCGACAACACCTTCCCGTACACCACAACATCATGAGCAAACAGCCGCACATTGCTATCCACCCTATCCAAAAGATCATATATGTAGATAGAAAACAATAGCGGACCTACCACACTTCCCTGGGGGACTCCAGATGATACCCTCATCTCCAATGAACACTCACCATCGAGGACAACGTACTGGGTTCTATTACTTAAGAAGTCTTCGAGCCACTCACATACTTGGGAACCAATCCCATATGCTCATACCTTAGTTAGGAGTCTGCAGTGGGGCACCGAGTCAAACGCTTTACAGAAATCAAGGAATATGACATCCGTCTGATACCCTTCATCCATTGTTCGCAAGATATTGTGAAAAAAGGGCGAGTTGCGTTTCGCAGGAGCGATGTTTTCTAAATCCATGCTGATGCATGGACAACAACTTCTCTGTCTCAAGGAAATTCATTATATTTGAACTGAGAATATGTTCGAGAATCCTGCAACAAATTGATGTTAAGGGTATTGGTCTGTAATTTTGAGGACCTGTCCTTCTACCCTTCTTATATACAGGTGTCACCTGCACTTTTTTCCAGTCGCTCGGGACTTTACGTTGGGCAAGAGATTCACGATAAATGCAAGCTAAGTAAGGAGCCAATGCAGTAGAGTATTCTCTGTAAAACCGAATTGGAATCCCATCAGGACCTGGCGATTTATTTATTTTCAACCCATTCCACTGCTTCACAACCCCAGGCATGTCTATGACTGTGTCCTCCATACAGGAATCTGTATGAGACTCAAATGGCGGTATGTTTGTAAGATCCTCCTGCGTGAAAGATTTCTCAAATGCTAAATTTAAAATTTCAGCTTTCGTTTTGCTGTCTTCCATTGCCAGGCCAGACTGATCAGTGAGTGACTGGATGGAAGCCTTCAACCCGCTTACCGATTTTACGTAAGACCAGAATTTCCTTGGGTTTTCAGCAAGATCTTTTGCTAAGGTATGACGGTGGTTCTGGTTGAATGTTTCGAGCATTGTTCTTTTTACAGCAGCATGAATCTCTACTAACTTTTGCCTGTCCTCATTCTCCCAATCTTTCTTGTACCGCGAGTGCAACTGCCTTTGCTTCCTGATCATTCTCTGAATTGCCCTGTTAAACCATGGTGGGTCTTTTCCGTCCGGAACCCACCTTTTTCGGCACACACTTGTCCAATGCGTGATTTACAGTGTGTTTAAAATTTGCTCATAATTCTTCCACGTCCATCGTACCAGAAGTAAGTGAAGTCAATTCATTTACGAAGTGGGATGCTAACAACTGCTTATCTGCTATTTCTAGTAAGAATACTCTCCTAGCCTTCTTGACCAACTTTTTAACTTTTGTAACCATAGTCTTAATGGCAACATCATGATCACTAATCCCTGTCTCAACACTGACACCGTCGATGAGGTCTGGTCTGTTCGTGGCTACCAGATTTAAAATATTTCCATTACGTGTTGGCTGTCGATTTAGCTGCTCAAGACAGTTTTCGGATAATGTGTTCACAAGTAATTTACACGACGGTTTGTCTGTACCACCTGTAGTGAATCCATAGACATCCCAGTCTATACTAGGTAGGTTGAAGTCGCCTCCGACCAATATATCATGATCCGGGTACTTCTGCAATACGGAATGTAGACTCCCTTTGAATGATTCTAGAACTGTCAAGATGGAACCTGGTGGCCGATAATAACATCCCACAATTAACTTTATTTCCCCTAGCCCTGTTAAATGTGTCCAGATAACTTCACAATCACACTCTACTTCGACCTCAGTAGACACAATATTTTTGTCAACTGCAATGAAGACACCACCTCCTACGGTGTCTAATCTGTCTTTCTGATACACATTCCAAACCTCACTAAATATTTCAGAACTTCCTATCGCAGGGTTCAGCCAGGTCTCAGTCCCGAGAATAATTTGCACTCCACATGCTTTGTGGAGGGCAGTAAATTGAGGAACTTTATTCTGAACACTCTGAAAATTTACTGCTAATATCTTGATAGCTGAAGTGTCTTTATACTGAGCGCGTCCTGATTTCCCTGCCTGCACATCGACTGGTGAGTGTTCCTCAGGACACCTCGTACTACTGCCTAGCCTAAAAAAAAAACCATGTGCACGCCACAAGTACTCTGCTACCCGAGTAGCCGCTTCCTTTGTGTAGTTCACCCCTGATCTATCTAGGGGCGTCCTACAATTCCCCACCCAATAGCGCAAGTCTAGAAATCTGCAGCCAAGACTGTCACAGAGTCGACGAAGCCTCTGGTTGAGACCCTCCACTCGGCTCCAAACCAAAGGACCCCGATCCACTCTGGGAACAATGCTGCAAATAGAGAGCTCTGCTTGCACCCCGCGTGCGAGGCCAGCGGTCTTCACCAAATTCACCAGCAGTCTGTACGAACTGAGGATCGCCTCAGAACCCATTTTGGATGAGGCCCCCCGGCAGACAAACTGAGTGCACGTTGGATTTCTTTCCAGCCCTGTATGCTATTTCCCTAAGGGACTCCATCACCTGCCCAACGTTGGAGCTCCCAATAACCAGCAAGCCTTTGCCCCTGTGTGCCTGCTCGGGCCCTGCTGAAGGAGTGTCCACCTGCCCACTGACAGGATGAATGGGCGAGACCAGCTGGACAGCCTCCACATTGACCCTCCGCCTCGAACGACGCGAATGCCTTGCTGTCGGCCACTCACCCTGAGGTGAGGGCAGCCCCAACACGCCAGGTACACTAGAAGGTGCCGCGGCACCTGAGTCAGCGGACGCAGGAAGCGACACCTGGGGTGTCTCAAGCTACACGCCAGACCCTTCCACCGTCGCTGCACCTCGAGGCAGCAGCCTGAAGGCGGCTGACCGTGGCCAACAGCACACTCAGGTGCTCGCGAACTGCGGCCAGTTCCTCCTGCGCCCGCACACAGCACGCACGCACCCTATCCATCCTACTGCTAATATCTAACGATTCCACGAATTTATACTCTACAGCTATCAATAAGCAATATTACTCCTCTCAAATATGAGAGTATGCAAGGATTTTATATAATTAAATATAATGCTGAAAATTGTGAAATATATGCAAAATATTTTGAACAGGATAGTGGAAAAACAGACAATGAAAAATCCAGAATGCAATAACAACAATTTGGAAAGGATATATTGTTACTCACCACATAGAGGAGATGTTGAGTAGCAGACAGGAACAGTGAAAAAGACTGCTATTAAAATATTAAGCTTTCAGACAAAGTCGTTCTTCGAACATAGAAAACACAAAGACAAGTCTGGCTGCTGAGGCCTGAGTGCGGTTGTCTCTGACATGAACAGCATTCTGCTGAGGTGGGTGGTGGGGATAAGGAAGAGGCAATGGGTGAGGAGGGGGAGGGATAGCAGGATACGGGTAGAGGAAGATACTGTGCTGCTTGTGGGAGCAGGCAAGAATGTGGTGAGGACAGGTTAGGACAGGGCTGAGAGATGCAGTGTCCAGATTCGGTGCTGGGGCAAGAGAGGAAAAGAGGGAGGAGAGAAGCAGAGAAGGGGAAAGAACTAAAAGGTGCGGTAGAAAGTGTGTGGAATGCTGGAATGGGAGAAGGGAAGGGCGATAGATAGGTGGAGGACAGGGATTAGTGAAGTTAGTGATCAGGGGACTATGGGAATGAAGGATATGTTGTAGGGAGAGTTCCTACCTGCGCAATTCAGAAAAGCTGGTATTGGTAGGAATATTCCAGATGGCGGAGTCTGTGAAGCAGTCTTTAAAGTGAAGCACATCATGTTGGGCAGCATGTTGAGTATTTGGTTGGTCCAGTTGTCTCTTGGTCATAGTTGGCATTGGCCATTCATGCAGACAGACAGGTTGTTAGCTTATATGTCCACACATAAAGCAGCACAGTAGTTGCAGTGTAGCATGTAGAACACATGCCTACTTATTTGGGTAGCCCTGCCTTTGATATGGTAGGAGATGCCTGTGACAGGATTGGATGATGATGATGATTTTGAATGTGGGGCACTCAGCAAAATGGTCATTAGCACCATTATGAAGTGTCAGCATATCATTCCAGTAGGTGGGGGGGAGGGAAGAGGTGGGGCAAGTCTTTCCACACAACAGAGTTGTTTATAATGCATTGAAGTCCACCTCCCTTCCTCTCCACTTTAAGGAGGTAGGACTAGAGTAGTTGGTAATGAGCAGATGTAGGATTAGATTAGATTAGATTAGATTAGATTAGATTAATACTTGTTCCATAGATCATGAATACGACACTTCGTAATGATGTGGAACGTGTCAGGTTAATAAAAGATGTCTGTACAAGAAATTACATTACACAAAATATTGCATGACACTAATGATTAAGTTTTTTTTTTTTCTTTTTTTTTTTTTTTTTACTTACTTTATATCTAAAAATTCAGCCAATGAGTAGAAGGAGTTGTCATCTAGAAATTCTTTTAATTTATTTTTAAATGTTAGTTGGCTATCTGTCAGGCTTTTGATGCTGTTTGGTAGGTGCCCAAAGACTTTTGTGGCAGCATAATTTACCCCTTTCTGTGCCAAAGTCAGATTTAACCCTGCATAGTGAAGATCATCCTTTCTCCTGGTGTTATAGGTATGCACACTGCTATTACTTTTGAATTGGGTTGGATTATTATCAACAAATTTCATAAGGGAATATATATACTGTGAGGTTACTGTGAGGATCCCTAGATCCTTAAATAGATGTCTGCAGGATGACCGTGGGTGGGCTCCAGCAATTATTCTGATTACACGTTTTTGTGCAATGAATACTTTTCTACTCAACGATGAATTACCCCAGAATATGATGCCATACGAAAGCAGTGAATGAAAGTAGGCATAGTAAGCTAATTTACTGAGATTCTTATCACCAAAATTTGCAATAACCCTAATAGCATACGTAGCTGAACTCAGACGTTTCAGCAGACCATCAATGTGTTGCTTCCAGGCCTTGGGTCTAAGTCTGTTGCAAGGGTTTGAGCCGAAAGGCAAGTGGTTGGGAACAGGGGTGGACTAGGGATGGAAAAGGATACTGTGTAGGTTAGTGGCCAGCAGAATACCACTTTGGGAGGGATACGAAGGATATTTATCATTTCAGGGCAGGACGAGAGGTAGTCAAAATCCTGGAAAAGAATGTGATTCAATTGCTTCAGTCTTGGTTGGGTCACGAGAGCAGTGCTCCTCTGTGGTTGGATGTGTGAGAGGTGGTAGGTAATTGGAGAAACAAAGCACAGGAGATCTGTTTCTGGACAAGATTGGAAGCCTTATTTTACTGTGTAAAGGCCCTGTGAGACTCTTGGCATATTTGTAGAGAGACTGCTTGGTAGGTGGGAGTTGTTACAATCACAAGAAATACCTCCTTACACGGCTGAGAATGAAACATGGCTTTCTCATGTGGTGGAAGGACCCATCAGTATGAGGAACTTGCAGAACATGGGTGTTGCTCAACCATATTTTAATTGAGTGTGGTTTATTTTTTGACTTGATGGCTGATCTGTGTCTTCCATAGTATCAATGACAATGAGATGAGTGTGTATGCATTGTAAGGTTTTGTTTGTTGTCTGGTCTCCTTTCCAAAATACTAGGAGGGAGGTTTTAGTGTGTTACAGAGTGCTTGGTTCAGCCATTACACTGGGGAACAGTGATTTTGGTGCCTTACTATTTTGACAAATTTCTGATTATATTTGGGTCAGCAATTCCAAAACTCCCTTCAGTTTTATGTCATCCAGCTGTATAGCTTATTCTCATTGTATTCCCCTCTAACCATATTAGTCCACATATACAGCTACATCAGTCACAGACAATTAAATAAAGAAGACATTTGGATGGATCAAGCACTTCCGTTTGTATTAAGCAATATTGTATCAATCTAACTGCCATTATTTATTTGTACATTAGTCACATTTAGTTCATTAATTTTGTTTCGATTGGGTCACTGAATCCTCATTTCTGTGATTTTCTCTTAAGCATTGATCTTGGACATTCATACTGGATGCTCCAACAGTAATCCGCCATCATATGTGTATCCCACCATCCACAATACTGTTCTTCCATTGAACTTATTTCCTGATGGAAACACACACCCTGTTCCTCACTTACATCACCAAGACAATCTGGAAACAGGTCCAAATGACTGTGCAGGTAGTGGCATTTTATGCTCATGTTATAATGAAGTGCACAAAAAGTAATGAACATAATCTCTATTAGATCTTGAGGGTTGAATAACCCTTTGGCAGTTTTTTGTTCTACGGATTTTTATTTGTATGAACTAGTTTTGGGCTTATTAGGCCATCTTCAGATAACTACTGGCTATTGTTTATTTACAAGGAGCTTGCGTTCTTACGAACCAGACATTCTGGACTAAGATACAACGCACTTACATACGATCTTTAGTTGTGGTATTGTCTTTGGAATTGTCAAACGGGTCTTTTGAATTTTTGTTCTGTGAAACTGTTCTTCAACATAATAAATAACATTTTATGGTTTGTCAGTGCCATGTATGACAACAAGTAGAATTATTTAGAATACACATTATTACAAAATTACAATTTTTTGGTATTTGTTGTGAACAGCTGCACTGGACACTAATTGTTAGTTGTACAACAGCAATGTTTTCTTTGGAGGGTTACATTTTGTTATAAGAAAAAGTGTGCATTGGTAAATACCAAATATTACATTGTTACAGTTTAGTTACAGTTAGGAATGTAAACACATAAGGGATATTACATTCTATTGGGGTGTAAATTTGTTTACTATTGGGACACTTTGTGGTTAGTAGCAAGTTTACTGTATTGAGTAAAGTTTAAGAGTGGTGATGTGTTCAGTTGCAATTGGTCATTTAGAACTAGCTGGGGATTTAGGGCTAAATGTTTGTTAATTTCAAGTGCTTCTAGTAGGCTGAGTTTTCTGCCTTTGTTGGCTATATGTAGCACTTCTGTGTGTGTAAGATATTTGTGTCCTTCTTTGAGCACATGTTCAGCAAAGGTGGAGTCTGATTGATTTAATCTCCAGCTGCATTCATGTTCAGTCAGCCTTGTTGATGTGGCCTGGTCTGTTTGACCAATGTACAGTTTATTGCAGTCAGTGCAGGTTATTTTGTAGACCCCACTTTTGCTTAGTTTATCTGTTTTGTCCTTGCTGTTGAATAGGAGATTAGCTGTAGTGCCTCTGACATAAAATGATGTTTTATAGTTTTGGGTTTCAGTGTTTTGGCTAGTTTGTCTGATAGCTTACCTAGATATGAAATAGTACACCAGTTGGTTTTTGGTGCAGTTGTTATTGCAGAGGGGGTATAAATGTAGGGCAAGATTTTCCTTCTTTTTTTCATGTGCAGAATTTTGTCAACTAATTTGGGTTATAGCCATTGTTATATGCAATACATTTAATGGCATCTACTTCTGTTTGGAAATTTTGTTTTGACATTGATATGGATGTGAGGCGATGCACCATGGAATGGAAGGCTGCATGTTTGTGTGTTATTGGGTGTTTTGAACATGAGGGTATTACGGTGTCTGTTGTTGTGGGTTTTCTGTAAATTTTGAAAGTTTGTGTATTTGTGGTGATATCTGTGTAAAGGTCTAAAAAGCTAATGGATTTTTCACCTAGCTCCATGGTGGATTGTATGTTTTTGTGTTGTGAATTTAGATGTTCTAGGAATCTATTAGATATTATAATTAAATTTTCCCCAATACATTAAGTGTCATCTGTATCTACAATAATGCTGGAAGCTGAAGAAATGAATTAAAATTTGTGCCACAGTTGGGATTTGAACCCAGTAAGCAAGATGACCCGGGTTCGAGTCGCGGCTGTGGCACAAATTTTAATTCATTTCTTGAGCTTCCAGCAGTGTTCTCTGCTAGTTCTTCATTGTTAGAAGTGCTATAGTTTTCAGGGAAATTCTGTTCTACCACACCCGAGTAATGATCACACAGCTGCCTCAGCATCATTTATTGAGTCTTGAAATTTCTGCTCATTTATGAGTTGGCAGATTTGTGGTCCATCATATATACCTGCTTTCACAAATACTCTTCTTGGGTTTGCCGCTAGATCATATTTTAATGATACCACTGTCCGACGTCTTCAGGTGGTCGTCATCAAAATTTATCAAGCCAAGAGAAGACAATGCGTTTGAACAGGAAGAGGCTCGCAGTCGGAGGAAAGCAGTGCTCACAGTGCCCACTGCCAGGAGGCATAGAAAGGCACCGAACCAAAAATCTTCATCCCTGGTGATAAGACAGTCCCACAAAGATGACACTAAGGATAACACTTCGGTCTTCTCATAAAATGTGTGATACCCCATGTCTGAGCATTGCTCTGCTACTGGTTATTTATCAGGTTGGCCAAGCAGATATGACAATGGTTTTTAACTCAATGTTCTTGCACGGTTTGGCATGTCTGCCCAATATAATATTTCCTACATTGGCACGGAATCTTATACACGCCACATTTCCTAAGTCTTAGATTGTCTTTGGCCGAGCACAACTAACTCCTCAGTTTTGCTGGTGACCGAAAGAAGATGTACCACCAAAATATAACTGGAATGCTGTTGCAGTGGGTGCCTCCACATCTTCATTTATGTCCCTGTTTTGAACTTACTTAGAATGGAATACATGGCACATCTGTCTAACAGAATAGTTGTTCTGACTCGCACACACACACACACACACACACACACACACACACACACACACACACACACACGAGAAGACTGAAGTTTTATCCTCAGTGTCAAATGTATTTTTAAGGAGGTCATACGTATCCGTATGGCCAACGATCTCATCAGCAGGGATGCAGGTATTGAGTTCAGCAGTGCCTGGAATCCATCAGTGGCTGGCATGGGGCACTATGAGCGCTGCTTTCTTCCAGCTACAAGTGTCTTCCCAGGCACGCTTATCCGCTCCTGGCCTGATAAATTTCGGCGCTGCCTTTTGACTATCGTCAGTTGTACCTTATAGCAGGGACACAGCAGCTACCACCACATGAAGAGGTCGATAGTTGTATGGATAAAATATTGTGGGATTTGCACAGTATAGTCCAACAGATAACTTGAGAAGTTTATTTGTGACAGATCTGTCGGGAAAGCCTGAAATGTCACGTATCTGCTGTTATTTTCTCCGTACTTAAATGCAGAAAATTTTGTACATATATAGCCAAAGTATGTTCCATCTCTGTTCAAAGCCTTGATTAACTGCTTCATTTATCCAAGTTTGATGTGCAGTGGTGGCAATATGATGCACTTTCTGTGAGCCAAAGGTTCTGTATTGAGGTATTTTCTCCAGTGATGCTCAATGATGTTCCATGTGAATCCATAGATGTATCACGACACTGCACTGAGCAGATATTTGAATGTTGTGCAGCGGTAGTTGAATTTAGTGAAACTAAAGTTCTAATTGTTGTTTATAGGCCCCCTAACTCCGACTTAGAGCATTTCTGCTCAAGCTGGAGAGTGTTCTTCTTTCACTTTGTAGGAAGTACCAGAAACTAGTTATATGTGGTGACTTCAATATAAATTTTGTATATGATGGTGCAAGAAAAAGGATGTTGGTAGATTCATATGATCTGATGCAAACTGTTCCCCCCCCCAACTATGGTGCAGGGAACAGTAGCACAGCCATAGACAATATTTTTATTCATTCTTCATTACTAAATGGACATTCTGTTTGTAAAAGCACGAATGGCCTTTCAGACCATGATGCACAAATTTTGACACTAAAAGGCTTTTGTACTCAAACCAATGTCATATTTAATTACAAACTATGTAGGAAAGTTAATCCAACAGCAATATAGAGTTTTTTAAACCTTGTCAAGGAACAAGTGTGGCAGGATGTTTATAGTGCCAATAACATAAATGGTAAATACAATGCTTTCCTTAACACATTTCTCATGCTCTTTGAGAGTTGCTTTCCATTAGAACATTCTAAACGGGGTTACTAGCAGTAATGGGCAGCCCAGGTGACTGACTAGTGGGATAAGGATATCATGTAGAACAAAGTGGGGATTATGTAAAGATGTTAGAAGTAGTCACAATCAAACTACAGTAGCCCATTACAAACAGTATTGTAAGGTTCTTAAAAATGTTATCAGGAAGGCAAAGAGTATGTGGTATGCGAATAGGATAGCTAATTCACAGGATAAAATTAAAGCCATATGGTCAGTTCTGAAGGAAGTGTCTGGTCAGCAGCACAAGGTTGACGATATAAAGTAAGTTTGCAGTAATAATATTTCTGTTACTGATAAATCAGATATATGTACAGTATTTAACAACCATTTTCTGAGCATTGCTGGTGAATTAAATAAAAATTTAATATCTACAGGAAATCATATAAATTTCTTAGCAAATGCCTTTCCGAGATTGACGTCTGAAATACTCCTCTGTGATACAGACAAGAGGGAGATTGAGACAATAATCAAATCACTGAAGACTAAGGACTCTCATGGTTATGATGGAGTGTCTAGTAGAATATTAAAGTACTGTGCTGCACATGTTAGCCCTGTATTTAGCCATATTTGTAATTTTTCCTTTAGGAATGGTCAGTTTCCTGAGCAATTAAAGTACTCAGTAGTAAAGCCGCTTTATAAAAAGAGAGAAAGGGATAATGTAGATAATTTTAGACCTATTTCTATGCCAGCAGTGTTTGCAAAAGTTATCGAAAAGGGTGTGTATATAAGGTTAATTGATCATTTTATATCACATGATTTGCTATCAAATGTACAGTTCGGCTTTAGAAGTCGTTTGACAACTGAAAATGTTATATTCTCTTTTCTCTGTGAGGTACTGGATGGGCTAAACAAAAGTTTCGAATGCTTGGTGTATTTTTTGGTTTAACAAAGGCATTTGACTGTGTTGATCACACAATACTGCTCCAGAAGTTGGACCATTACGGAATAAGGGGAGTAGCTCACAATTGGTTCACCTCTTAGTTTAGCAACAAGCAGCAAAAGGTCATTATTCACAATATTGATAACGGCTGTGATGTGGGATCTGAGTGGGGTACTGTCAAGTGGGGGGTGCCCCAGGGATCAGTGTTGGGGCCGCTCCTGTTCTTCATTTATATAAATGACGTGCCCTCTAGTATTATGGGTAACTCTAAAATATTTCTGTTTGCTGATGACACTAGCTTGGTAGTAAAGGATGTTGTGAGGAACATTGACTCGGTTTCAAGTAGAGCAGTACATGACCTCAGTTCATGGCTTGTAGAAAATAAACTAACGTTAAATCACAGTAAGACTCAGTTTTTACAGTTCCTAACACACAATTCAACAAAACCGGACCTTTTAATCTCACAGAACGGACATATGATTAGTGAAACTGAACAGTTCAAATTCCTAGGTGTTCAGATAGATAGTAAGCTGTCATGGAAAGCCCACGTTCACGATCTTGTTCAAAGACTTAACACTGCCATTTTCACTATTCGAACGGTATCGAAGGTGAGTGATATTTCGACACGTAAATTAGTCTACTTTGCTTATTTTCATTCACTTATGTCGTATGGTATTATGTTTTGGGATAACTCTTCCCATTCTAGAAGGATATTTTTGGCCCAGAAACGGGCTGTTCGGGCAATAAGTGGTGTGAGTTCACGAACCTCTTGTCGACCTCTTTTCTCGAGTCTGGGTATTTTGACATTGGCCTCTCAATATGTATATTCCTTAATGTCGTTTCTTGTTACCAATATTACTTTATTTCCAACAATAAGCAGCTTTTGCTCGGTTAATACTCGGCAGAAATCAAACCTCCATTTGGATCGGACTTCCTTAACTCTTGTGCAAAAAGGTGTGCAGTATACTGCTTCATCCATTTTCAATAAACTGCCACTCGAATTCAAAAATCTTAGCAGTAATCCATGCGCTTTTAAATCAAAACTGAAGAGTTTCCTCATGGATCACTCCTTCTATTCTGTCGAGGAGTTCCTTGAAAAATTAAGCTGATTTTTATAGTATTGCTGATAGCATTTATTGAAACTTATGGACTGACCTTTTTAAGGTTCATGAACGTTTATTTTTATCTGTTATTATGTTTATGTTGTAATTTCATGTACTGACACGTTCCATAACCTTGGATATTTGCTCCTCAATTTGGTCCTATGGATCTTTACGAGGAAATAAAATAAAATAAAATTTCTCAGTTTGTTCGGCATATGTTTCAAGGTATTTGTCCTTTTCTCCTGATAACTCAGGAAGACAGGTAAATATATGAATAATTATCTCCTCTGAATGTGGAATGGGGCATCTTGCAGAGGGTAGATTGTGATACATCCACCTTTGCCAGCTATGATGCCCTTTTTATTCACTGAACAAAAGTAGCAGTCATCTCTGTGGTTTATTTGCTGGTACCCTAAATTTCAGACACTTCTGTTTCCCAGTTGTCAGTTGTTGCAGATGCTCTGTGCACATTTTACAAACAATTTGAGTTGCCCAAGCCTTATCTCCATCTCCCATTTTTCTTTTGAAATAGGCCAAAGAAGCTCTGTGTACTGAGTGAGTCAGCAATGTCTGATAGTTCTTGTATTCATAGTGCACAGTGACTTTTGAGATGCAGCAACTTATTTTATTTCAAAAGTTTCACAATGAATAACAGTTTAAATCTTATATGCTGATTTTGACAGAAATTACTTATTTGTGAAATATAATTTCCTTTAAGTACTGGCACCCTCTTTCTCAGTAAGCTCGTCTACCCTGTGTGCAATGTTTGTCATTATTCTCTCCAACATGTTATGGGGTACAACACAAATCTCTCACTCAGGTGGTCTCACTTAATTGAATCACAGTATGTGGCTTGCTGATGTACACTTTGTTCTTGAGGAAGCCCCACAAGAAAAAGCCACATGGAGTAAGGACTGGAAAGTCAGGCAGCCAGTCAACATCTCCTATATTGGATATCACTTTTCCCAGAAACAACTTTCTTACTTCAAACATACATACATTAGAAGTATGAGCTACTGAAAGCAAGCATTTCAACAATTTATGCCATGGTGATGAAGTTCTGGTACGAGAAATTCATGAAACATGGTTAAATAATGCTCTGAGTTCACGGTGATGTCTCTCCCATTTTCTTGAAAGAAATAAGACCCTGTGACACCAAAATGTTTCCTAATCCAGCCCTCACTGTAACCCTGTCACAATGCAGTGGACGCTGGTGCAGTTGCAGAGGGTTGTTTGGAGACCGATAATGACGGTTTGTTTATTAACACTGACATTTCAATAAAAATGGGCCTTTATTTCATCAAAATGACTCCTCCTCATAAAATCTTGAGGCTTTAACTTCTGAACAATTGCAATTTTGTATGGATGAAAATTTAGATGGTGTAAATTGCATCAAATGTACAAATTTGATAACCCAAGAGACTGTGCATGTCATCTTGCAGGTTGGTTGGGCTCTGTTGAATTGCCTGACACACAACATCGGCATGGGTGACACGGCCGTCTTTGCACTGCCTCCCAGTTTTTTCTTCAATGCCAAACCTGTCTCACGAAAGTTGTAAATCCATGGCAGAAAGGTATTACGGTTTGCGATGGCACCATTACATGGAATGTTGAATTGGAAAGAGTTATGGTCAGAGATTCTGCGTTTTTAAACAACGTGTCTGTGACGCACACATGGTGCTGTGCAGAGCACCTCTCCATAGCAACTACACTGCTGTTATAGGGAAAAGCAATGAACCCAAGCACTACCTTCACTATGGTGCCTCACCCGCTATTACTTGAGTCGAAAGCGTCAGATAATGTGACTCTCAATGTATAAAACTAGTTATGGATTCTCTTTGATGAATCAATGTTTACTCTTTACAGATGAAAATAACACATCAGGATTATTCCTACATTGTCTTCTTGATGAAACCATGTTAGTGTGTTACAAAAAATTACAGTAAAGTTCAAGCACATATGCAACATAATGTGAATAGAGCTTGGATAAAATCAAGTAGTTTTATTCAGTCAATCAGTTTACAACTAGTGGACTAAAACCAATGTAGTCACAATTGCAACGTGTAATGATATCATCACTATCTCATGAACACTAAAATACTCAGAATCAGTTCAAAAATATCAGGCACTAAATAAATAAAGTTCCCTAGTTTTATTACTAAGTGGTTGCAGCTATACTAGCGGTTTTATAACCCACTCTTGATGTGAACAATACACCATGTTGGCTATTAGCTTGTCTCACTTAAATCTTATATGGGTCAGGCATACACCAACACTTTAAAACCTATGCATTTATAAAGACCTGGCCCTTAGATCCTTGTAATGCAGTAGGCGGGTTTGCAAAATAATGTAACTAAACTGCATGGACATATCCTATGGGATTAATAATGTTGTAGAAACAGAATATTTATTGTTCAAATTGAAGAAATATATACTGCAAATAATAATTTGAAAATGGTGGTCTTACACAGTTGTAAATTAAAAATAAAACAAAGATAAATAATAATTAATATAGTGGAAAAGAAAATTATAAATGGAACATTCACGTCCAAAGTTTGCTGAAGTTCATTGTCCTGAATAAGCACTGTGTCTCAATATTAACTGCAGAAAACAGTTAAAAGTTCTCATGTGCTGAAAGTGCCACAGATAAAGTTAAAGTTTGTAAGTGCATTCATACTCCATCTTTGGAAACTACCATAAACTATTCTAAGTCCAAACTACTATAAGGCCAACGAAATGTTGAAGAATTTGCTTAGCACTGTTGGTTCACTGCCCAGACTATCTCAGCTGCCATTAAGCACATATGCTGATACAATACCACTCGCAAAAGAGTAGAACCTCCAGTGACAACACACTACCAAAAGAGACTGTGATATCACGCAGTACCGAATCCATGTTAAATATTGAAACAACAACCACCACCATCAAAACTAAGGCTGTTTGCACAAATATGCTTAATGTCATATTAGTTCCACACTTATTACTATTATTTTCTGACCTCTCATTACTAAACTCACACAGTATTACCTAAGTTATGAGAAAAATCCCTAAACAAACATACATTTGTTTTTACAATATGAAATAAGTATGTTAAAGTTATAAAATACTTATGGAGAGCATGAAGAAAGTGTATCCTTCTGCCCCATCTGTCTAGAAGTTCTTTTTGCAAACGATTTACTTTTATTATTTGCCCTTTGATAGTGATTTAATATAACTTTTATTAATGGCTATTTACATGTATATCTAATAGCAAACTCTATATTAAAAACAAAGATTCCAAGACTTACCAAGCGGGAAAGCGCCGGCAGACAGGCACATGAACAAAACACACAAACACACACACAGAATTACGAGCTTTCGCAACTGGCAGTTGCTTCGTCAGGAAAGAGGGAAGGAGAGGGAAAAATGAAAGGATGTGGGTTTTAAGGGAGAGGGTAAGGAGTCATTCCAATCCCGGGAGCGGAAAGACTTCCCTTAGGGGAAAAAAAGGACAGGTGTATACTCGCACACACATACACACACATATCCATCCACATGTATGTGCGGATGGATATGTGTGTGTATGTGTGTGCGAGTGTACACCTGTCCTTTTTTTCCCCTAAGAGAAGTCTTTCCGCTCCCGGGATTGGAATGACTCCTTACCCTCTCCCTTAAAACCCACATCCTTTCATTTTTCCCTCTCCTTCCCTCTTTCCTGACGAAGCAACTGCCAGTTGCGAAAGCTCGTAATTCTGTGTGTGTGTTTGTGTGTTTTGTTCATGTGCCTGTCTGCCGGCGCTTTCCCGCTTGGTAAGTCTTGGAATCTTTGTTTTTAATATATTTTTCCCATGTGGAAGTTTCTTTCTATTTTATTTACATCATCATTAATAGCAAACTCTTGTAGGTAGTCATTACCTGCAATGAGTCAGTGAGGAACTAGGTCATTAAAACTGCCTTCATAATACATGTAGCTTATGGGGGATTTATCACTATGGTGCATTTGCATATCTACATTTTATAAAAATTATCTGTAACTATTCATGTTCATCCTGGATTTGTAATGGAGCCTATTGTGGTACTTGCTGATGTCGTCAGCTGTCTTTCGGTACTTCATATGATACAGTTGCTTCAATGGTTTCTTACTGAATTATATTGTCCAGCATAATTTTCATAATTAGAAACAACTGTTACTTTCATAATATTAATCAATAAATCATGTTTAAAGTTGTAACGAGCTCGTCTCATCACCATGATTTTTACAGTGTATTAGGTTTTATTGAGTTGTGTTTGTAACGTTTGTATTGTAGTTTCCCTGAAAAGGAACATCCATATTGTGATTATTTACTGTGGTTGCTGTTGTCTCTTCTTTAACTAGCTCACCTGTGCCTGTTTGGACCCACCGGGGAAAATCCCGTGCCTGTCAGTCACTCTGCTTACCCAGAGGCAGCCCTGTTAACTGCTGCACTGACAGTTAACTCCCCCTTCACCACTCTGGCTCCTTGATTCAAGTACTCAGAATGTCGCATGGTCACCCAGCCACAATGACCTGTTGCACTTTTAAACATTTTGTCTTGCTAATTTCTAATGAATTTCTGTATTGGTTTTATATGTTTCATGTTGTTTTTTATGACATCCTTTAAGTCTGTGTTGTGTGTTGAACCTTGTTTGTTTTATAGAATGAAGGCTTTCATGACCGGATGACATATTTGCTGGTAAACCATTTGGGATGTGATGTTGTGGTCCAAGAAACTCTTATGTACCTGACATTTTGTCCAGGACTACCTTGGACATCCTCAGAGGCACTCCTGCGCTGAGTCTTGCCGAGTGACCAGTGCTTGAAGTAACATGTGATGGGCAGAGATAACCCTTGTCAAAGATAAAACTTGACTATCGATGGTCATCTTGCCAAAGATAAAATTGTTTAGCGATTCTGCAGGGCTACTGTCCATATGTCGCTACGTTTCATTGCCTTCTATTTCCTATTAAAACTATCCTGATGCTTATAAATTTCAATGGCTTCTGTACATAGTCGTGGGTAATAATTTGATGTTATAGATAAAATTTATATCTCAGAAAACTTCACTTCATGGCCCTGACTGAAGAGCATGCTCTGCTACAGCTGATTTCTCTATTTTTCCTAGTCGGCAAAGACTTTTGTGCTCTTTTAGCCATGTATTTACACTCCTCTTGGTAGTTTCAATGTAAACTTTACCACACATACAAAGAATTTTGTATACATCTCATGTCGACAGGGGAGGGCATTTATTCTCTTTGTTGGTCTAAAGATTGGTCTGATGACATGTTTCTGTAAAATCTTACCAATCTGATCCATTACTTTTTTAATAAAAGGGAGAGAAACTGTATTTTTCTGTCATTGTGGTTCATCCTTGTCCTTCTGTCTTCTGTTCCTTGGTTGCAAAATTCTCTTTACCTCTTTCTTCGAGTAGCCTTTTTCTCAAAGGCCTGCTTCAGATGTTTTATTTCAGCATCCAGGTGTTGTGATGTGCATATCCGTTCGGCTCTAAGGACAAGACTTTTAATGACAGCTCTATTTTGTTGTAGATGGTGATTGAGTTTTTATGCAAATATCTATCGCTATGTGTTACTTTCCAAAGGCCTTCATGCTCCAAACTTCCATTGGACCATCTCATAACTAAAACATCCAAGAAAGGTATTCTATTACCATTTCCATGCTGAACTGGATTTTTTTGATTAATTTTATTTATATGATTAAAGAATTTGTCCAAAGCCTTTCTACCATGGGACTAAACCACAAATGTGTCATCTACAGACCCCTACCAGGGAGCTGGTGTCTTATTTGCTTTGTCCAGAGCCGATTGTTCGAATTTCACTGTATAGTAATTGTTGATCGCAGGACCTAATGGGTTACCCATTGCTACACCATCAAGTTGCTCATAAAATTCTTCATCCCACTGAAACTGACTCGAAGGAAGGCAATGTCTAAAAAGAGCAGTCAAATCTCCTGGAAAAGTATCCATTATAAAAATCATAACTTCGTTAACTGGAATCATAGTGAATAAGGACCCTATGTCAAAAATTACAAGAACATCTTCACAGCCAAAATTAGTCTTTCAAGTTTCTCAATAAAATGACATGAGCCTTTTATATAAGAGTCAGTTTATATACAAAAGATTTGCGTCATTTTATTGAGAAACTTGAATGACTAAATGTGGCTCTGAAGATATTCTTGTAAGTTTTGACGTAGTGTCCTTATTCACTATGATTCCAGTTAACGAAGTTATGATTTTCACAATGGATTCTTTTCCAGGAGATTTGACTGCTCTTGTTAGACATTGCCTTACTTCAAATCAGTTCCAGTGGGGTGATGAATTTTTTGAGCAACTTTTGATGGTGTAGCACTGGATAACCCATTAAGTCCTCCAATCGATAATTTCTATATGGAGAAATTCGAACGATCGGCTCTGGACAAAGCAAATAAGAAACCACCTCGCTGCTATCAGTTTGTAGATGACACATTTGTGGTTTGGTCCCATGGTAGAAAGCCTTTGGATGAAATCTTTGATGATCTAAATAAAATTAATTGAAAAATCCAGTTCAACATGGAAATGGAAAATGATAATAGAATATCTTTCTTGGGTGTTTGAGTTATGAGATGGTCCGATGAAAGTTTGGAGCAAGAAAGTTTTTTGGAAAGTAGCACATACTGACAGATATTTGCATAAAAACTCCAATCACCATCCACAACAAAAGAGACGTGTCATTAAAAATCTTGTCCTTAGAGTTGAACGGATATGCACATCAGAACACCTGGATGCTGAAATAAAACGTCTGAAGCAAGCTTTTGAGAAAAATGGTTGCTCAAAGAAAGAGGTAAAGAGAATTTTGCGACCAAGGATCAGAAGACCGAAGGACAAGGATGAACAACAACAATAAAAAAATACAGTTTCTCTCCCTTTTATTAAAAAAAATAATGGATCAGATTGGTAAGATTTTACAGAAACATAACATCAAACCGATCTTTAGACCAACAAAAAAATAAGTCAAGTTCTCTGATCTGTGAAGGATAAACACCCTCCTCTGTTGACATGTGGTGTGTACAAAATTCTGCATACGTGTGGTAAAGTTTATATTGGAACTATCAAGAGGACCATGAATACACGGCTAAAAGAGCACAAAAGTCTTTGCTGACTAGGAAAAATAGAGAAATCATCTGTAGCAGAGCATTCTCTTCAGTCAGGAAACCACGAAGTGAAGTTTTGTGAAACAGAAATTTTATCTAGGACATCAGATTATTATCCACGACTATGTAGAGAAGCCATTGAAATTTATAAGCATCAGGATAATTTTAATAGGAAAGAGAAGACAATGAAACTTAGTGACATATGGACAGTAGCTCTGCAGAATTGTTAGGCAATTTTATCTTTGTCAGGATGACAATCGATAGTTAAGTTTTATCTTTGACAAGGATTTTCTCTGCTCATCACGTGTTGCTTCGACCATGCCCTCTTTCCTACAGTATATGTGTCACTCTCAAACATCCGATCGGTCAGTCACCAAGACTCAGCGGAGGACCACCTCTGAGGATGTCCAGCGCAGTCCTGTACAAAATGCACAACCTCACATACCTAAAGGTTTACCAGCACCCTTGTTTGTTTTGTTTCATTTTGTCTGTGATTGATTTTAGAGCTTATTGTTGTGTCAGTCAGTTTTAACCACACTTCTCTCTCTTCATTTTATGTGATGGCACTAATGACTCTGCAGTTTATCAGCCTAAAATAACAATAATAATAATAATAATAATAATAATAATAATAATAATTCAAAGACTGAAGCAGTCCTCTAGAACTGATTTCGCTTTAATCTTAATATGCCATTATCTTTACAGGTGCACTACACTTTGCCAGCACCCTCCCAATGTATCTAATTGTTTTATTCTACTTTGCCCCATTTCATGTCACTTAGTCCCCTAATGTATAAATGACGAGACAGATCTCAGAAGTTAATTACTAGCCTTGCAGTTGAATACAATCAGTTTGTTTCTCATTGTTATGACCCTTACATTGATTTATTAAGTTTAAAGAGAGCTGTCAAACAGTCCTGTAGACTTAAGTACTTACCGAAAACAATATGAATGCTGCTAACATCACCTGATACATTGTTTTGTATATTAAGAATATTAGCAGCCTATCATACTTCCTGGTTACACCAATTGTTGTCTATTCAGAATCCATTAAGGCAAACCAGATTCTGTTAGTTAAAAATTGTGTGAGCCAGTCACATATTTGTGAAGATATTCCATAAAATTGTATCTTGTTTATCAGTTGACAATGTGGTACAGTGTCCAACACATTTTAGAAATCTGAGAAGATGGAATCTCTCAGTTCCCTCTATCTAGTACATGCAGGTTTTTATATGAGTCAACAATGAACTGTGTTTCACATGAGTGGTTTTTCTTGAACTGGGCTGAGTGTTTTAGAGAAGCTACTTTTCCACCAGAATGTCATACTGTTTGAACTTAGATTATATTCTAGATACTGCAACACACAGACCTTACGCTTATTGGAATGCAGAGGGGGGAGAAAGGGAAGGAACCCATGCTGTCAGCTGCATCAGGTCTTTGATGCAGGGTCAGAGGTGTCAACTGAAAATGTTTGTCAGACCGAGATCCAAGCCCAGGATTTCCTGCTTATTAGGCAGTTGCTAAAATCTCACCCAACGCCACTTAACCTCAGTCCTCTTCCGTGTCCTCTGTATTCTCTACTTTGAGATTCCTGCAGGAGGTTGAATGTGATTGTGCATTCACACAGAGGGTGGTGGAGTCATATCCCACCGAGGCAATTTGATTATATAAATGCATGGTGTCTGTTCTTTCAGACATGTCTGAAAGAACAGTCACCACGCAGAATCTGCAAATCCCAATGCAGCTGGCATCATGAGTTCCTTGCCTTTCCTTTCTCCTTCCTCCACTTCATTTTACATAATACATATCACAGCTGGAAATTCCACGTGGTGTCTCTTCTTTAGGGCATGTCTGCCATGCATTCATATAATTGAGGCTCCTAGGTGGGCTATGAATCCATTACCTTCAGTTTGAATTCACAATCACATTCGACTTCCTGCAGGAGTCTCAAAGTTGCAGTCATGGAGGACATGGACGGCAACTGTGGATAGGTAGCGCTGGGTGGGAATGTGGGGCAGGTTCGAATTCTGGTCTGGCATACATTTTCACTCAGTGCTGCTGGCTGTGCATAAAAGTCCTGGTGCAGAGGACATCATGAGTTCCTTCTCTTTCCTTTCCTTTCTTTTCCCCCATCCACCTTTTGCTTACATAATATGTATCTCAGCTACAGATTCCCCATGGTGTCCGTCCTTTCAGACATGTCCGAAAGAACATATATCACATATTATTGGTCACTGATTCTGTACATCCATTCTGTTATTCTTTTCGTAAATAGGGGTGATCCAAACTCTTTGAGCAATGTGGGACTATTCCTCACTGCATGGCAGTTATCAATAAATATAAACTAGGAAATAGACTTATTTTACTTTGTGTATAGTGCCTCCCCCCATGAACCATGGACCATGCCGTTGGTGGGGAGGCTTGCATGCCTCAGCGATACAGATGGCCGTACCGTTGGTGCAACCACAACGGAGGGGTATCTGTTGAGAGGCCAGACAAACGTGTGGTTCCTGAAGAGGGGCAGCAGCCTTTTCAGTAGTTGCAGGGGCAACAGTCTGGATGATTGACTGATCTGGCCTTGCAACATTAACCAAAACGGCCTTGCTGTGCTGGTACTGCGAACGGCTGAAAGCAAGGGGAAACTACAGCCGTAATTTTTCCCGAGGACATGCAGCTTTACTGTATGATTAAATGATGATGGCATCCTCTTGGGTAAAATATTCCGGGGGTAAAATAGTCCCCCATTCGGATCTCCGGGCGGGGACTACTCAGGAGGATGTCGTTATCAGGAGAAAGAAAACTGGCATTCTACGGATCGGAGCGTGGAATGTCAGATCCCTTAATCGGGCAGGTAGGTTAGAAAATTTAAAAAGGGAAATGGATAGGTTAAAGTTAGATATAGTGGGAATTAGTGAGGTTCGGTGGCAGGAGGAACAAGACTTCTGGTCAGGTGACTACAGGGTTATAAACACAAAATCAAATACGGGTAATGCAGGAGTAGGTTTAATAATGGATAGGAAAATAGGAATGCGGATAAGCTACTACAAACAGCATAGTGAACGCATTATTGTGGCCAAGATAGATACGAAGCCCACACCTACTACAGTAGTACAAGTTTATATGCCAACTAGCTCTGCAGATGATGAAGAAATTGAAGAAATGTACGATGAAATAAAAGAAATTATTCAGATAGTGAAGGGAGACGAAAATTTAATAGTAATGGGTGACTGGAATTCGAGTGTAGGAAAAGGGAGAGAAGGAAACATAGTAGGTGAATATGGATTGGGGCTAAGAAATGAAAGAGGAAGCCGCCTAGTAGAATTTTGCACAGAGCACAACTTAATCATAGCTAACACTTGGTTTAAGAATCATGAAAGAAGGTTGTATACGTGGAAGAACCCTGGAGATACTAAAAGGTATCAGATAGATTATATAATGGTAAGACAGAGATTTAGGAACCAGGTTTTAAGTTGTAAGACATTTCCAGGGGCAGATGTGGACTCTGACCACAATCTATTGGTTATGACCTGTAGATTAAAACTGAAGAAACTGCAAAAATGTGAGAAATTAAGGAGATGGGACCTGGATAAACTGAAAGAACCAGAGGTTGTACAGAGTTTCAGAGAGAGCATAAGGAAACAATTGACAGGAATAGGGGAAAGAAATACAGTAGAAGAAGAATGGGTAGCTCTGAGGGATGTAGTAGTGAAGGCAGCAGAGGATAAAGTAGGTACAAAGACGAGGGCTGCTAGAAATCCTTGGGTAACAGAAGAAATATTGAATTTAATTGATGAAAGGAGAAAATATAAAAATGCAGTAAATGAAGCAGGCAAAAAGGAATACAAACGTCTCAAAAATGAGATCGACAGGAAGTGCAAAATGGCTAAACAGGGATGGCTAGAGGACAAATGTAAGGATGTAGAAGCTTATCTCACTAGGAGTAAGATAGATACTGCCTACAGGAAAATTAAAGAGACCTTTGGAGAGAAGAGAACCACGTGTATGAATATCAAGAGCTCAGATGGCAGCCCAGTTCTAAGCAAAGAAGGGAAGGCAGAAAGGTGGAAGGAGTATATAGAAGGCTTATACAAGGGCGATGTACTTGAGGACAATATTATGGAAATAGAAGAGGATGTAGATGAAGACGAAATGGGAGATACGATACTGCGTGAAGAGTTTGACAGAGCACTGAAAGACCTGAGTCGAAACAAGGCCCCCGGAGTAGACAACATTCCGTTAGAACTACTGACGGCCTTGGGAGAGCCAGTCATGACAAAACTCTACCAGCTGGTGAGCAAGATGTATGAGACAGGCGAAATACCCTCAGACTTCAAGAAGAATATAATAATTCCAATCCCAAAGAAAGCAGGTGCTGACAGATGTGAAAATTACCGAACAATCAGTTTAATAAGCCACGGCTGCAAAATACTAACGCGAATTCTTTACAGACGAATGGAAAAACTGGTAGATGCAGACCTCGGGGAGGATCAGTTTGGATTCCGTCGAAATGTTGGAACACGTGAGGCAATACTGACCTTACGACTTATCTTAGAAGAAAGATTAAGAAAAGGCAAACCTACGTTTCTAGCATTTGTAGACTTAGAGAAAGCTTTTGACAATGTTGACTGGAATACTCTTTTTCAAATTCTAAAGGTGGCAGGGGTAAAATACAGGGAGCGAAAGGCTATTTATAATTTGTACAGAAACCAGATGGCAGTAATAAGAGTCGAGGGGCATGAAAGGGAAGCAGTGGTTGGGAAAGGAGTGAGACAGGGTTGTAGCCTCTCCCCGATGTTATTCAATCTGTATATTGAGCAAGCAGTAAAGGAAACAAAAGAAAAATTCGGAGTAGGTATTAAAATTCATGGAGATGAAGTAAAAACTTTGAGGTTCGCCGATGACATTGTAATTCTGTCAGAGACGGCAAAGGACTTGGAAGAGCAGTTGAACGGAATGGACAGTGTCTTGAAAGGAGGATACAAGATGAACATTAACAAAAGCAAAACGAGGATAATGGAATGTAGTCAAATTAAATCGGGTGATGCTGAGGGAATTAGATTAGGAAATGAGACACTTAAAGTAGTAAAGGAGTTTGTCTATTTAGGAAGTAAAATAACTGATGATGGTCGAAGTAGAGAGGATATAAAATGTAGACTGGCAATGGCAAGGAAAGCGTTTCTGAAGAAGAGAAATTTGTTAACATCGAATATAGATTTATGTATCAGGAAGTCGTTTCTGAAAGTATTTGTTTGGAGTGTAGCCATGTATGGAAGTGAAACATGGACGATAACTAGTTTGGACAAGAAGAGAATAGAAGCTTTCAAAATGTGGTGCTACAGAAGAATACTGAAGATAAGGTGGATAGATCACGTAACTAATGAGGAGGTATTGAATAGGATTGGGGAGAAGAGAAGTTTGTGGCACAACTTGACTAGAAGAAGGGATCGGTTGGTAGGACATGTTTTGAGGCATCAAGGGATCACAAATTTAGCATTGGAGGGCAGCGTGGAGGGTAAAAATCGTAGAGGGAGACCGAGAGATGAGTACACTAAGCAGATTCAGAAGGATGTAGGTTGCAGTAGGCACTGGGAGATGAAGCAGCTTGCACAGGATAGAGTAGCATGGAGAGCTGCATCAAACCAGTCTCAGGACTGAAGACAACAACAACAACATAGTGTAAAATTGGAAAGGAATTTTGTCAGAGCTGGGTTCTTCTTTGTATTTGAATTTTTTTAACTGTGTATGCCATGATTACATCACTGAGTAGTGTATCAGTCTTCTCTACTGTGATGTAATGTAGCATATTTTATACTGATAAACTAAAATAAACTTATGGCATTGTAGAAACCGAAGAAACTTATGCTCCTAGCCAATACAATGTCCATACATTAAACGGTGACTGTAAAAGAAACAAGAGAATTGATATGTCAAAATTTTTACTAGAAAATTACAATCTATGATGGGCAGTCAAATGAAATGAAAACCAAACACCAACCACAACAGAACCATGGAATGGTTCCATTCAAAATTATTGATCAACACGTGCATTAAGACGTGTGTTCCATTGGCAGACAAAATGATCAGTTCCTGTTCCATAGAACAAGTTTGGCTGCTGATGGATCCACAACCACGCCCCCTCTTGCACTTTCTCATCCAACTGAAACTGATGTCCATACACCTTTCTTCTGTCACCAAACATGCGAAAATCACATGATGAAACAACCAGACTGTACAGAGTATGTTGCAGTTTTTCCCAACGAAATTGCTGAAGCATAACATTTGTCTGATTGGCAGTGTGGCTGTAGGTATCATCATGCTGATAATGTCTGACAGCATTCCAACAGCCTGAGGGCAAATGCCAAATCCAACAGTGAAAATTTCCCACATCTGCCCCACCAAAGAAACCCAGATCTGTTCATGTAAGGCCCAGTAAGGCCATGATGATGACCTCTTTCTTTGACTGCAAGGGCACTCTGGTCATAGAGTTCATCGAGCATGGAACCACAGTCAGTGTGCAGCAGTATGAAGCCACTTAGCAAAAACTGTGAGATGCCATATAATCAAAACATCCAGGGATGCTGTCAGATACAATAATCTTGTTGCACGATGGTGCTTGCCCCCACACTACCAGTCAGATGAAGGCTAAGCTCCAGTGATCTGGTTGGGAAACATTGCAACATCCTCATTACGACCCGATCTTTCACCGTATAACTTTCGCATCTTTGGTGACCTGGAGAGAGACAGGCATGGACATCAGTTTCAGTCAGGTACAAGAATGAGTGCAGTTGTTGATCCGTCAGTGGCCTACCGCATTCCAGAAAACAGGAACTGACTGTCTTGTCTCCCAGTGGGATAAATGTCTTAATAGGTGTGGTGATAACTTTTCATTGGAACCATTCCATTTATGGGTATTGGGTTTTCATTCAAATACCCCTTATAGATCACAATTAACAAGCAGTGTTTATCGGTTGAGAAAAAAATCACTGAAAATGTTGATAGTATAATTTAGTTAAGATTTTATGTTGTTGATATTTGCGTTTACAACATTGTAACCAAACTGTTTACTTAAGAAGTTTTAGTAAGTGATGCCAGTAATCATAGTGTTGAGGCCCTAATATATACCTGTTATATCATCATCATAATCATAATCATTACTGTAGACAAAGCATTCCTGTGGTCCAAAAGCAAATAGAGAATGAATCACAACATACTTAACTGGCTACAACAAAATAAACACTCTTACATTTTTATGAACATGGCAGATTATGCATATAAATTATTTTCTGTGAGGTATCTTATAACTGTAGTTCATATACCAACAAAAATAATAGTTTTTGAAAATATAATGTAACTGGATGTAGATAAAAAATCTAATCACTAAGTGGTGGCAGGAGGAAACACACATAAGATTTCAGCAAATGTGCAAGCTTTCAGAGCCAGTGGCTCCTCCCCCTGACAGAACAGTTGAAGTGGAAGGAAGAGGGATAAAAGAAAAGCACTGGCGAGGTTTAGGAAATTGTGGGAGTTCTGAAAAGCTGCTCCAACGCAGGGTTAGGGGAGACTTACTAGATGGTCTCCCCATCACCCAGAACCCTGCGTCAGGGGAGACAGTGTGGTACAGTAAGTCTTGCCTGACCTGGGGTTCTGAGTACCTTTTGTGTAAATCTATCCATTTCCTAAACCTGGCCAGCCCTTCCCCTTCATCTCTTTTCCTTCCCCCTCAACCCTCCTGTCAGAAGAAGAAGCCACTTGTTCCAAAAGCTTGCATGTTTTGTTAACTTTTATATGCTTTTCTCTTGCTGCTTCTTGCCGAGTAGATTTTTTATGTATTCAATTATATTACGAATCTAGTTGTATTGTTTCTCATGCCGTTAGAATTATTATGTTACCAGTAGCATTATGGTAAGGTTTTAGTGCATTAAAATCAAAGTGTGTGTTGGAGGATCATACTGCTCTTTCGTGTAGTAAATATGTAGAGGTAACTGTTTCATTTGCTGGATTTGGATTCATTAGTAAAAATGGTTTTGGTGAGACATTACGACTTTTTAGAAGATAATTCACTTCCGTGATGTTTGATGCAAGTTGATGGTACTGGATAATTTTAATCAGTCAGCATCCTCCCTTCCTTGACACTGACCTCCAGTAAATTGGAACAAAATGTGTGAAAGATATTGATACACTGTTACATACAGAAGGTGGTGATTGGTATGTTGAAAAGTCCAACTTAACACATGTAACTAAGTGATGGAGTATGATTTGATAATTTAAACAAAGTAATTTTGTAGAATATATCTGTTAGGATAGTAGGCCATGTCATTACAAAATACTAAGACAACTACAAAACTGCTATTTTGACTGTTTCTGCGACTCTTTAAAAAGCTGGTGTATTTCCAGATATTTTTAAAATAGCAAAAGTTTCACCAGTACCAAAAAAAAGATTCATCTGAAAAAATATCAAACTACTGACCCATGGTTCAGTTAAGTTCCTTCTCAAAAATTCTAGAAAAACTCTTCTATGACAGGCTTTTAAGTTTCATGAATAAATATACACCTCTTACAGTACAACAACATGGTTTTAGAAAGTCTAAATCTACACATACAGCTATTTTCGAATTCTTTGACTGCATTTTAAAATCCCTTGATCAACATAAATTAGCTGCAGGTATTTTTCTAGATCTATCAAAAGCCTTCGACATCCTGGACCATAACATTCTGCTCGAAAAATTAGAAAGACGAGGAGTAAGAGGTGTAGCACATAGCTGGTTGTGTTCATACCTAAAAAAACTGCAGGCAGAAAGTATCACTTCAGTATGAGTTCAACAAAATGAATAAAACAAGAAACAACTCCTTTCTTTCTATGGAATTACCACTAAAATACGGTGTACCACAGGGCTCAATCTTAGGTCCACTACTCTTCTTGATTTATGTGGACGACTTAATTGAATATATGAGTCCCACAAAAACTATCTTGTTTGCCGATGACACCAGCATGTTGCTCACTGGATCCAGTCCAGAAACTTTGCGGTCCACAGCAGAAAGTTCTATGAAAAGACTTTCTGAGGGGTCCACAAAAAAAAAATTCATTATAAATACTGAAAAAACTGTGTGTGTCGCTTTTCATTTAATTCCTCCAACTAATCAAATGTCTATTCAAGCCCAATTAAAAAATGATCCCCTAGAAAATGTAGGTGTCACAAAATTCTTGGGTCTTTGGGTTCAGCAAGACTTAAAGTGGGACACACATATAAATAACTTGTGTAGAAAACTATCATCTGTGTGCTATGGCTTAAGAATTTTGAAGGCTACAACAAGCAAAACAACAGTACTGCAGTCATACTATGCACAGTTCCACTCACTAATCCTGTATGGGATCATTTTCTGGGGATACTCAACTCGCAGTGTAAAGGTATTTAGAATGCAAAAAAGAGCTTTAAGAATAATTTGTGGCCTTAAAAAGATGGATTCCTGTAAATCCTATTTTACTGAGCTTGGTGTTCTAAATGTTCCAAGTTTATTCACTTATGAAACTATCTTGTTCACTAGGGACTACCTCCTGAAAACAGGCAAACTGCTACAGAACAAAAATGTACACAACTATAGTACCAGAAGGGAATCAAATATACATAAAAAATATCACAGAACAACCACCTATCAGAGGAGCATAATTAACATTGATGTAATACTACACAATAAGATGCCGGAGGAAATAAAAAATACTACTCGTCCAATATTTAAAGCTAAACTAAAGGCATTTCTAATAAAGCACTGTTTCTATTCTGTCAGAGAACTTCTGAATAAGTAACAAAGTTAATTGTAATAGGTACCTAATTTTAATTTGCCTACTATTTTGCTAATACTATGTATTATTGTAACTTATCTTTGACCTGTCCAATATCAATTGTACAGTTTGTGCTATATGATAAAACTTGACCAATAAAAAATCAAATCAAATCAAATTAGTCTTCTTCGTGATAATAGTTTAGTCAACATGAAGAGGACCTCTACAAATGTAGTCAAAATGTCAGTTTATGGTTGGTTTAGTGTTTCACAGTGTAATTGCTTAATACTCTTAAAGAATTTTATTACAACTGACAGTGGAAGCTAGGGAATCCGACACATTCGTACAAATTAGTGTGTTAATCTGCCATCAAACTTTTTGAGTTATCATTTTGGTGCAGAAATTGAGTGCATTAAATATTTCCTGGACATTAGATTAGATGCTATTGATTCTGTTTGTGAGAGAAGAATAAGCCATATTAAACTTACAGGCAAGAACAGGACTATATTGTACCATAGACTTCATATCTCATCTACAACTTGGTAGTGTAGTGTAGAAACTAAATATGACAGTAATATTTATGAAACTATAATAACAATGACTGTTAATGATGCATTTAATTATTTTATCCCATCAAGTGTAATACATATAATTCTCATATATACAGGAGACAACGTACGAGTGCCCACTGCGATCGAACCACTGCCCTGCCCTGAGGCCTGGCCCTGCACTGGGTTGCAACTATTGCTGGAACACAATCGACAGCCATGGCCGCATTCTCCGGCGTAAGACTAAATATTATTGCCCTGAGTGCCAAACCAATCTCTGCATTGTTCCCTGTTTTCAGGCATATCATGAACGTGCGACAGCTCCACCTGGCAGCAAGATTTTGCCTAAGACTGGTTCCATATAGTGAATAATGTCACTCCATTAGGATAAATAAATTCTTTCAGCTGTCTGCCATTCAGAAAGTGCACAGAGACAATATTTTTCATTGTTAGAGAGTCAGTTCTGTCAAAACAGAGAATTTTGGCTTGTTTAACTTGGAGGGACAAATTGGATCATTTAAAAGAGTTCCACACACACACATTAATTGTGCATGATCAAAATGAACTGTGTTGAACTTGTTAGGTACGTTGTATTCTCTTACATTAACATGGTCAGTGGATTTATGTGACTGCTGAATTTTCTTTCAGAACTTATAACTTGACCATATTTTTTGTGTTTCATTTTCACATTACATATTACATGCAATGAACTCATTCGATGCACATTTCACAGTAAATAGAATTTTGTGAAGCAAGTAATAAAGGGGTTCTACATTAAATTAATTATTATCTCGAACAGATTAACTATTTACAAAAATAAAAATAGGAAATCCAATCGGTACTACAGAAACATCATCCTGTTTATATTTTCCTTTAGTCTTTCTGGGTTGAGTTTCATTGAAATTTGTCAATGCTTAGGCCCAAAATCCCTAGCTGTGATGACGCCCTAATATTCCCAACTGCCATATGATCTGGAAGTGATGTCGAAGTTATAAGCTGTTTCATTAAAGAATAACCCAAATAAATTTACAAGCATATTGAATACAAGGAAGAAGTTTGTTTTTGGTCACTCACTTGGAATACTGGAAGGTATTTTGTAATCAATAAGCTTAGTGGAATATGGTTCCAAACTGAATGGCCTGTTGATTCTAAAAGAATTCTCCTGTCATATTCCCAGCTGACACACTTACGATGCTACAAACTGCAAACAGAAATATGTACAATTCCTATTCTTAGTGGCTTCAAATAGAAGGATGTGCCCTTGGCTGACAGCAGCATAAAGTAGTGTAGTGGTGAACCTTGACGTTTCAAATTTAAAAGAAAGATGAAAGGAATAATGAAAATAGAGAAAAGGATTAAATATACTGAGAGAAAAGTTATTCATAACCACATTAGAGGGTAACATATAAGGTTTGCAGTAGAACAGTTACCTTGATAACTTTTTTTCTGTTATTGCTGTGAGTCTCTTCTGTTCTGTATTTTCTGTTGTGAAGTTTTAGCTGATGATATGAGGTGCCTTTGGAGAGAAGTTTAAAAAATCTGCGTTGTTAACTAGTTATATACCTTTTAATGCTGCCTTTTTTGCGGTTTTTAGCTATGTGATTTTTATGGGCTCATGTGTGGTCTATAGTTTCATTTTTGATTATATGTTTGGATAGTATTTACAATAATGTTTCCCTTCATCTTTGGCACATTGATTTGGATTCCAATTTTTAACATCACTTCAGAGAATATTTATAGCTTTCCACATCTTCTGTTCTTCCATAGAAATTTGCCGTATCACTTTAGAAAGCAGATCTGTTGCATAGTGCTGTAATATAAAATTAAATTCACACCATGAAGCAGCAACAACTCAAAAGACCCTTACCCTTTGGCTCCAACTGTCCAAATTTTCATGCAGTTTAGCTTCTGTCAATTTTAATTCTCTCTTCTATCTGTCAATTTTAATTCTCATCCAGTTTGTTTAGTAAATTGTATGCTGGCAGGACATTCGGCTTGGGCAGTATACCATTGTAACATATCACATATAGCTGTGTCATGGAATTCATGTGCATACTGTGTGCTGATATCCTTTTAAATATGCTATTGACTCTACAGCTCTGCTTTCAAACAACATCTACCAGATGGCGATGGAACATTAAACTCTAAACTTTCTTCCTGTCTTTTTCAAGAAAACATTGTATGGTGACTTTTTGTGTTATACTATTTTTCTAAGGCTTGTATGAATATCGACAATATACAATTGCGTACCTACCCAATCTTCTATATACTCTAGATTATCTGACAATTTCCAATTAAAGAGTCTGGAAGCACTAAAAATTCAATGTGTGCTTGTTTATTAAAAAGAGTGTCACCTTGGATACTAAACTTTTTAATTAGGAGGTGCTAATTCACTGTATCAATTATGCAACTGAATCCTTTAAGTGAATAACTGAATTCTTAATGTCAGAAAAAGAGATATTTTACATTTCACAGTAGAATACTGGTTTCTTAAGAAATGTAGATAATAGATGGTATCATATATCATTGCAAATTAACAGGAGGACAGCAGATAATATTTTGGGTGTCTGAGCTTGAAACGCTGACCCTGTAAAAATGTGTAGATTATAATTCGCTTTCAGTAGTTACAAACTATATGTTTTCCTTAGTTCCTGTTCCCTTGTCCTTCATTGTCCACTTGGCAGTCATCAACACAATCTTTTAAGTTCACTAATTCAGGCAGTAATCAAGCTCATCTCACTAGCTTCTATATTTTAGTAATTTTTTTTTCCCTTGCCACACTGTTTTCTCAATTGGCCAGAGGCTCAACAGTCACCTATTTATGCATCATGTTTATTATGTAATTTTGTGCATAATTATCTGTTTCACAAAAGATACAACATGCCTCCCTTAAAAAAAACCTCAAATGTACAAAATAAAATTTCTCTGCAACTCATTAATGCAATTAATGGTATGTTTTCTGTATGCCATTACAGAGTTTATATTTGTGAAGACTGGTATTATATGTGTTTGAAGGAATCTTACTGTTGTACTCATAATGCTTGAGTGCTTAATCTATGTTTGCAATATGAAGAAGGTGAATGAAGTATATTTGTTGCTGTGAAATTCACTAAAAATTAATTCCCTGAACTACTATGCAGATTAATATAGTGAATTTTTTCTAACGTATAATTTAATGATCACAGGAAATTTGTCACACTCATCTCCATGAAGCACTACCCCAATAATTCCCTTCCTTTCAGAACATTACGTTACATAGATCTATATTTGCAGGATTTTTTTTGTAATACTTCATATCAGAAATTAAGTGATTTGCTGTTTGAGCTGTTGAATGTTGTGCAGCTGAGTATACATTCCAATATTTTTCTTAGCACACAAGAAATGAGAAAGAATAACACTGTTTTGTGCTGAACTATTTTTACTCCCTTTCACTCTAACCCTTAATTTGTTAAAGTGCCTTTCTGTAGCAATATAACATTCACACTGCAAATTATCACGGGTTCTGAGATTTTAACATCAAAACAATGTTATTTCCATTGCTTGCAAAAGATTTGAGGTTTTAAAAAATTGTGAAGTTTATCTACACTTCAGGTGTCACTTTACTCTTTAAGTTCTCCTTAGATGAGTTAGTGTGGTTTGATGAAAAACAAAGACACCACTCTAGTAAAGCTCAGTGTTTCTTAAATAAACACAAGGTTGTCTTTTTCTGCTGTCATTTCTTTCCACTGGACATGAAGTTAGCACCTCTTCAGTGATTGTGGTTTTCATTTCTCAGTTTTTCTCTCTGATTTCAATGTTCTCTCATGTAACATTATAAGCAAAGAGAGGCAATATATCAAATACAATTCAAAAGATGGAATCAGTAGCTTACATAAAAATTCACACTTCCTTTCCACAAAATTTAGTTCATCTTGCCATTTCTTTTGTGTCGTACAATATAATTATTTAGCACTATTTCCAGCATATTGATCAGAGAGGTGCAGACTATTAAGAGCCATAATGTAACATGTTAGTGGAGTTATTTCCAAAAAGGAACATAGGACAAAGTAGTGACAGAAATACTATAGAAAAAAATAATGTTCGTTACCTCTTACCTACTGCACAAGTTTCTTCTGGAAGCCAGTGAAGTACCTAGACTAGACCATTCTGTAATTCATTGTTTATTAATATTTTTACATCCACATTTTTCCATTGTTCCAGTAAAAGGCATGCAAACACACTCTTGAAGATATATGAAATAAATTCTTGTCCTTTTCAAATCATCTCTAAAATACTTGGTTTTTACTGAGACAAAGAATGTGTTCGTAATCAGTGCTGTTAGTGTTTGACATGCGGATAAGTATGGCACCTCTGTCTACAGTCTCATACATATTTCATTTCACTCTCCCATTGTGATATTTTGGTATATAAATTGCAACAGTCTGTCACCATATAGGAAAGTCACTTGATACAGAGCATTCATGACAGTTTTACTTCTTTTAACTGACAAACTATAAATACTATATGCTAGTACCTGTGGTGGATAAGTCTTAGTTTTTACAAGAAGGGTGATGTTGGCTACGTAAATGTAACTTTTCAGTGCAAAACCAATGGCAAAGATCCATAATTTTGTAGACTTTTAGTGTTCAAAATACTTCCTGTATTATTCATTCAGTTACTATTGTACAATAATATGCATTGCTGGGTTGATATTAAGAATGTTGTGATAAAGATACATGTATACTGTGTACATATGAAGAGAATGGTATGAACCATTTAAATCTTTATTTTCTGTATTTCACTGTTGTGCCTCTTAACTGTCAAGATTTTGTACAGTTGTTATAGTCTTTGTGTCATACATGTTACAAACAGAAACTTTATTTTTAATTATACTGTTTGCAGATAAATATTAAAAGTAACTGTTACTTATGCGCATTAACAGCTAGTATGCAAAAATTTGAGAGAGAAAATTGGTTGTAAAACTTATTGTTTATCTACAAAAATATTGCTCAATTCTATTTTTATGCTAAAATTGCTTGTATAGACATCAGAAAAGGTTTTGTTTTGTTTTGTTTTGTTTTGGCTTTGGGATAGGCTGTAATAGAAGTTGCAGTTGTGTGATGTGAGTAAAAAGTATACTAAAAATTGTAGTTGGTTCATTGTGGTATTGTTGTCAGAGAGCTATAGATTAAACAAGTAATCCCAAAAATGTGCAATTCTGAACGTGTAGACAGGCAGTTTAGAAACTGTGTGTAATGCATTTTACAAAGTTCAAAACCATATATTTAGTTTTAAGGACAGTAACAAATATTTGTCCTTGTACCACATGTTTGGTATTGTTAAGATTTCAGACTTGCGGAGAAGGTACGAGATCTACTCTTAATCTTAATGTATAAATGCCACCGCCCGCCTCCCCCCCCCCCCCCCCCCAACACAAAAATAAATAAATAAATAAATCCTGAGGATTACATTACTTTACAGGGTTAACAGTTAAAGAATTAAGCATAATTGTGACAAGATGATCACTCAAGTTTACATTTAACACATTAATGAACGGGAGAAGGGGGCAAGCATTTTTGAGAACTTTGTAAAGGAAAATTGATGAAACCAAGCACACCAGAAAAGTAGGACTGCTACTAAGTCTTTAATTATTCTATCCCCAGAATGTGTAAGTGTGATGAAGGCAGTTCAGTCAACTGACTGAAAATTAAAAAACATAAATAAAACTCAGTACATATGGTATACTTTTCAGAATAATTAAACAGTAGCACTTCTTGCCAGAGAAGCATGCATTTGCTCTCTTCAGTACCAAACAGTTTCCTGTGAATTTTTCCATTATAGTGTAACATCAAGAGTAATATTAGTAAAGTTATGCAAATAATTTTTCAAATTCTGTTATTTGTTTTCATGCATCAATGACTTTTTCCCAGACCAGGTCTATTATGTACTATCTTCTAGAAGCACATGTTGAATTTGGGAAAAATTGCCAGACTGTCCATTAATGGAAAAAGAAAATCCTTCCAGTGGTTATCAGCTTGTGGTGATTGTCAAAAAATAGTTATTTAATTTTCTTAAAGAAATCTCTCTTACTCTCCAAAAACTTTTCCTCATCTGCTGTATGTCCATGTTAGCCTGACTCCCTTATTGTTTTATTTCAGTCACAGGTCACACAAATAGTATCTTAACCAGTTTGGACATTTTACAAAGTTATTAGATACTTGATTTTTCTGAAAGTAAAAAATACAGTGATTATGTTCCCTCCCTCTTTAGTTAGTATGCTTAGTCTATGTGAGCATGTTTGTCATTTTGCAGACTTCAGTAAATTGTTGCACAGGCACTCTACTTTAAATCTCACTTGCAGTGTCAATGCAAATTCCATATTTTGACATGGATACTAATTAGATCAGTTACGTAATGAAGGTTTTTTTAATACCTGAAACTATATTCATACAACAACTTTCAAATTAATTGGTGAGTCACTTTAATTCCCAACTGCTTGTGTATTTTGTGATCAAGGGCAAAATGTGTTTCCAGTGATTACTACAACTGACATCTTCACCATTTTCAGCATCTCTCTCTCTCTCTCTCTCTCTTCTCTCATGGCCTTGGCTGATTAGTGCCTTTGGAAAAAGTCGAAACCATGTTCCAGAACAGAACTTTAAATAAAATGTCCACTTTTTATTAACAGTGTTCTATCAGCATACCTGTGTGACAAATTACACTCTGCCTTAGCAAAATCCCCTCCATTTCAAATTCAACAAAGACATTCTATACAGCAAATTCGAACAGTGGAAACTCCAGGCTGGAATATCAATATTAGGAAAAGGATAGTCACTGTAAGTAGCAATCTATACTTTTCCTAATATTGCACACTATATAGCAAACTTGGCAAAGAGGCAGGATATGGCAGAAATACTTTATCCTGAACATGAACAGTGATTCCAGTATGATACCATTCCTCTGCAGTGAGACATATCTTGAAAACTTTTATCCTAGGAGCACACAATAGTGCTCAGTTTTATATTCTGATTAAAATAATCTTTTGATTGTAGTATCACATCAAAGCTTTGGTTAAGCTCTGAAGCACGCTGAAAAAGCTTGGTGGGTAGGACAGAGTGTCAATTGGGCACATATTTGTTACCTGCAACGGTGGCTTCATTAATTTCCCTGTAGCCATGTTTTAGTATTGTAAATTTTAAAACACTCAATTTTTGGGAACAATGTCCTCTAGTATTAAATTTGCAGAAGTCATTACCTGTAAGAGTAAGTCACATACTTTAATTACAAAATGAGTGTTTTCCCTAAGCACAAAATTTCATCATTTTATGAAGCTGACATATTTTAATAAATGTTAAATCATGATGTGAGTTAGTATTTACTAAGAAAACATGGTTTTCCATTCTCGTGGAAACAAGATCCTCTGCTAAATATCAATGTTTGAATTATAATCCATTGTTTGTTGAGCAAACTTGTCATCTGAAGTACATCTACATGATACATCCACACTTGGCTACAATGAGAGAAACAAAGCACACCCACCAGTCTCACAGGTTGCTTCTGTTTTGCATTTATCTGATGTGGGAGCAATGCTCCATGGACAAAATATGTATATATATTTTTAGATAATGAGAAGCAGGCTCTCTCATTCTTCACTGCAGCTGGTTTGCAGGTATTTGTAAATCACCTTTGGCTGTACATACAAAATTATGCAGAAAGATAACTAGAGGGATTTTGACATACAAAATTGAAGTCCTCTTAAAATATTATCGTTGGAAAAATTACAGTATTATTGTTATATGGAACATTTTGTTCTGCTGTTTAAATACTTCTAATAGTAGGTAAATGAAATAGGACGTTTATAATAGAAGTGTCAGATCTGTGTATATTTTCTGAGAATATTGAAGTTATGTTTCATATGGCTATTGCTGTAATTGGGAAGTGTATGTCAATTTATTGCTACATGTTTGACAATGTTAACAATTTGAAATGTTATTACAACACTGTGTTTCATGGCTGCTTTGTAATAAGCCAAGTATCTTGGCTACACAGTTATGTTCTATGAAGCTCATATCTGAGTTCTGCAAATCCAGTATTAGTGCTGTCAAGATGTGCCATTATGCACCCCCTTTTTTATTTTATAATTGCAGTGATTTTCATCCACACCAGTTGGTTACAGTGGATGCCAAAATGTTTTAAGGAAACTTTTATTAAGTATTAATGTATTTAAAGAGAGTTGATATAAGAGTGAAGTATGCCGGTGAAAGCACTTTGGTGTAGCAGAAAACTTTGAAGAAACAATTTTAGTGTGTGTATCATAATACAGCTCATGTGATGTATTTATGATTCTTCATACTATTCAATTACATATGGTTTATATCTGCGTACACAAAGTTCCGTGTGATGGCATGAAAAACACATACATTAATTGTGGGTTTCCCAAATGTTAATATTTTTGTATGATTAGGTTGCATGTTTTGGAGGTCTGAAGAAATTATTTTCTACTTTTTCAGACCTTTTGTTAAATGCTGTAATATTTGGCAACCATACATGATGTTTGGCATTTATTTTTATAAAATAAAGTTAATGTCTATTGCATGATAAACATTATGATTGAATATATTTGTATTTTAGTGACTGTCGTACATTGTTTCAGTATTATATCATGATACTGGTTACACTGTATGTGAGACAAAGCAACGTACTTTGTCTTTATGTTGGCGTTACTGTGTGTGTATAAAAAAGGAACAATGTTACACATATAGAATAAGGATTGCTTGGAAAAGGTGTGAAATTTTGTTCAGTTCCCAGCAAATTCAATTCATCAAATGATTGCCAATCTTTTTGTTGCTTCTTTTGAACATTCCTGCTTATACTGCTCTTAGCAAATGCATATTGCATGCGTTTGAGAGGGCAAAGTGCAAACCATATAAAAAAAACTGCAGGCCAATGAAGTAGAGTCCTTGTATCATTAGTACCCTCTGCTGTTATGTCTACCTTGTGACATTCTGCTCTGGAATAACAGTCCCAAATCTTTTGAGTATTTTGTATAATAAATATTTAATAACTTGTCAGAATTTCTCCTTTATATTCTAGTTTACTAGATCAATTGAGTAAATACATTTCCTTTAGTATTATTGCATGTTCATGAGCTTTAACTTCACAATTTCTCGTAATTCTGTGAAACTGTGCATTGTCCCCTATTCGTACTTTTATCGTTTGACAGATTCTATTTTGAGCTTCATTCTAGAACACAATGGCAAGCTAATTGTTTTGTTAATCAAACTTTTATGACCTGTTATAAGTGTGGTGAGTCAAATTTTAGTTTTTTAATTGCAGTCCCATGGCACAGTTCACAACTTAGGAACTTGTGAACATCTGGAGAGTGTGTTATTTACAGAAGATAATTAAATTGTTAATTTGATTTCAAATACAAATTTGCAGTAGCATTTTTCTTTGCTGTAGTCAGAACAGAATTACTGGACTCTAAGCAGTCATTCAGTGAAATTCTCTGCCTATTTTGGCAGCCGATTGTGCTGTAAATCACATGGGTAATGAAGGAATTAATCAGTAACCAAAGTTTACATCAAGTAATAGCTATGAATATAAAAATGGGATAATGAATGAACAGAAGCTTTAATTATTAACACCGAATGAATTACTGCTTTCAGAAAAAGCAACTCTTTGTTTTCTGCAGGACGTCACTAATTCACAATCTGCAGTTTCCTTTTGATCATTCTCATTTTCAAGCCTAAAAAGTGGGGCTTGTCATTCTAATACTTCTCTCCTCTCTCTCTCTCTCTCTCTCTCTCTCTCTCTCTCTCTCTCTCTCTCTCTCTCTCTCTCTCTCTCTCTCAACCCCTCCTCCCCCCTCTCCCTGCAGCCCACTCTCCTAAACCAGACAAAGAATATTGCTGGGTTTCTGGAATCTCATAATTCAGTGTGCTCCAAGATATATTTCTGGTGTTGGCTTCTCTACATTAATCTGGGATTTTATGATTACGAAAACAGTTTGAGATTTTATTCCCTTTTAGTACTAGAATTTTTTTAAAAAAAATTCTTTTGCACTTAACAAAACTTTTACCTTTTGCAGTGCTTTGCATATTGAGTAATTGTAAGTTATGTTGTGGTCCAGATCTCATGCTAAGTTGCAGGTGCAAGCTCAAATAAGCAGTGTTGTAATACAACCTCTAAAATAACAGGACATTGGCCTGTAATTTTAATTGTGAACCTACCTGTATTTACAACAGTGAATTGATTTGGCAGTTAGCTGTATACAGATGTCCCAAATTTTGCTTCTGCTTCAAATATGAGCATTCTTCTTTATGATTAATTCAAATGTTGGACCCATAGATCAGTGACATATCATTATTAGAAAATACATATTGTAAGATGAAGCCGCTGTATGATTTATTTTTTAATTGTACAAACAGATACCATTTTCCAGTAATTTTTTTTATATAGCATAGAACAAATGTCAAAAATATTTCAATATTTACAAATATTTTGACATTTCTCTCTCTCTCTCTCTCTCTCTCTCTCTCTCTCTCTCTCTCTCTCTCTCTCTCTCTGTGTGTGTGTGTGTGTGTGTGTGTGTGTGTGTGTGTGTGTGTGTGTGTGTGTGTGTGTGTGTGTGTTTTTTTCAGAAAAATATTTATTAAAAAAAGTTGCAAAACTAACAATAAATTATACAGCAGCTTCACTTGCTACAATAAACTTCTAAGATTTATCACAGCTGCAGAGCACAATCAACAAAAACATTATTAGTAATTTACCATGATACTTTGAGGACATTCTGTGACTTTTCATAGTTAAACTGTAAAAACCATTTTCTTGTACTTTTTCTTATCATCTGGTACAAAATAATGGCAACTGTTAGAAGAAAATGTTCAGGTGCTGCAAATATAAGTTTTATCTTCTCCTCGAAATTCCACCTAAGCTTCAATGTGTGTTCTGAAATCAAACCATACATTAAAATGAAGAGGAGGAGATTAGCGTTGAACACCCCATTGCAAACAAGGTCATTAAAGACTGCATTTATAAATGTCGCTTACTTTTCTGTTCTCACTTATATCTAAAGCAATTGTAAAGTATATATAATTTATTATGTTACATATGATGCACGTGTCAACTTCAGTCTAACAATGTAGCTGTATACAGAAAATTTTGGTGCGCAATCCCATCTTAAAGGCCACTTAATATGGGCAGCACGGCCAAAGTTTTCGGCTTGTTTGGGAACCACAATTCACATTTTATGCATACTTTCCGAACACAATTAGGACTTGTCTGATACTGCATATTTTTGTGTGTGGCTGTTCAACTTTGAACTGTGTCCTTTCACTGCAATAAGCATTATCAAAAATGTTCAATTCAGTATCAGTGGATAAGAAACCTATTACAGGTGTGTGCTTGTGCTTAAATGTAAATCTGTATGGTCTGCACACTACTAATTTGTGTATTTAGGTAATATGTTCAACTAGTGGTGGCAAACTTTTCAGTAGGACCCATAGAAGCCCACACATCTGCATTCGTCCCTTTTGTCACTTTATGTGAGGCAGCAGAGGAACTCTCACCTGTTCACCCTCCAGCAGAATGCAAGAAAATGTATGTAATAAATGGGTCATATGTTGCCACACAGCAAGATACAAAGTTCAAGATGGATGAACAGTTACACACTAATGTTGCATGAAAAATGGTTCAACATGAAAAATGGTTCAAGCAGTCTGCCTTTTTTTCTGTCATAGCTTGTATTATTGCAGCAATTGGAAGTACTATTATTTCTCTGTAAAAGAGATGGATGGAGTAATTGGTAAGAGAGCATAAATTTATTTGTGGAAGATTTGTGTTTAACTTAATTGTACCATTATATAAAACTTCATTAATGCTTTACTTATTTCTGAACATTTCATACTGTATATTATCTGTACTTTACCAAGTGTCTGAATATGTGAAAATGTAGCAGTTGTGACTGTGATAACACGTATTATCCCAAGATGAGGGTCTTTATATTTCTGTTTCTTGAGGTTTGCTTAGTGAGCTGATCACAGCTGCTGTTCTAAATGTTAACTGAGCACCTGATTTTAAGTAGTACAATTCTACAGTATGGGAGATATAATTCAAGCACTGTAACAGTTTGTGTGTGTGTACATATATATTTATTATATTTCACTTCAACTGTACAGTGATTCAACATATAAAACTAATGCTACTAACAAAGAGCTGTTTTGAGTTCTTCCAACCTACTTCTTCCCTTCTCCAGACTCACTACCCTTTGTCTGTATTTCTTCTTGAGCAGCTGGAGCCTCTCTGAAGTTTGGGAACTGCTCCCATGGTGCTGACAACTCAAAACGACGGAACTCTTGTGCCAGTTCTAGTGGCTCGACAACAACACGCTTTCGTTCATCATCGTAACGCACCTAGAATGGACAGACAAAAGCTATGACAATGCTCACAGGTGATAATGTGTCATCAAACTTTAACAAGTAGTTTACTTTTCATACACCATTACAGGGTCAAAGCTAATAAATGCTAAAACATACCATTCTCTCAGTAAGATATTAGAACAGCCCATGTGTATGACAATGCTTACTCACTCAGCATATGGTAAAGGCACTGAGCAGTGGCTGGACGCACAAACAAGATTGTGTACATGTGTTCATATATCTGTTCAACAACAATGCCTTTATAATATGATAACAGGCTTTACTTATTCCCTGATAGAAACAATTATGAGGGGGACCAAAAAAAAAACTGAACGACATTGCCTTGGGTAGGGCTTGTGTAGTTTGCATTTCTGCCACTAGGCGTATATAGCGCAACTTGCTGCCAGTTCAGCACCGCCTGTGTAATTGATCTGGCTTGTTCTGTTGATCTGCAATGATTGTTTTTGCTAGCACTGTTTTGTTCTTATTTCGTTTTTTTATGATGGCAAGTTTAATCGAAGAACGTGCAACTGTCAAATTTTGTTTTCTACTCCGTAAAAATGCCGCTGAAATGGTTTTAATGTTTAAAACAGCTTACCAAGATGATGCTATGGGAAAAACCCAAGTGTACGAGTTATTTGCTTGATTTAAAAATTGTGACATGTAGACTGGTGACAAACTTAATTCTGAACAGCCGTGAACTGCCCAAATCAATGAAAATATTGAAAAAAATTCAAGAGCTTGTGCTCACAGATTGTCGACAGACAACTGATCCATTGTCAGAGCTTAGTGGGTTATCTTTGAGCTCAATTCAGCGAGACTGGTTCTCCCACCATGACAACGCACCTGCACACACAGAGCCATCTCTGTTAATCAAAAACTAAGCATGGCACAGTTCCATTGCCCCATGCACCTGGCTCTGGGTGACGTTTTCTTATTTTCACATATGAAAAGGGGCATTGAAGTAGTCATGGAAAAATAACGAGAGATGAGCTGTCAGCCATTTCTAAAGGTGACTGGACAAAATGTTTTGAGCAATGGAAGCACCACAGGGAGCAATGTATTAGCTGTAATGTAATGGAGAGTATTTTTAAGGGGTAAGGTTGTTTTGTAAACAGCTTGAATATATATAGCTTTTAGAAGATAATTCTGGATTTTTTTTGGGTACCATCATATTTATGAAGCATATAGCAAAATCATAATATGTTTATTTTTTATTAATATTTTGAAATGAAATGACTGAAGAGAGTTTTAAATTAATTAAAACAAATCCTCAATTATGACTGCAATACATTAAACATTCGCTAATCAAGAGAATGATACAGTCTTAAATAAAAATTTAGCAAAATTTATTATTGTAAAACAAGAATGATTTCCTTCATGCAACACAAGAGAACCATCATCTAGAAAATAAAGAAAAAAGCATGCATACATTATGAAGTAGAAAGAGATGTTTTCTTTTGAATCAATCCATGGAGGAAAAAGCATAACTAAATCACAGCAATAAATTGTGTGTTAGAAGAAAGATCTGATGGAAGTTTTGTCAAAAAACCAACTGTGGTTGTCAGATTACAAGACAAATACTGGAAAGTGCAAACATTCTAAGAAGGTGTCAATGTTTCTCTCCACCCCAATGATTTATTCACTTACACTGACATCTACATCCATACTCTGCAAACCACCGAAGTGTATGAAAGAGGGCATTTCCCACTGCATCAGTTGTTAGAGCTTTTTCCCATTCTACTCGCACATGGAATGGGCATATCTGAACTGTAATTAATCTAATGTTTTCCTCAAGATTCCTATTGGAGTGATAAGTAGGGGATTTAGTATCTTCGTCATTCAAAGTTAGTTCTTGAAACTGTAAGGATGCTTTCCTGGGACTGTTTATGTATATCATTAAAAACCTGCCACTTCAGTTCTTTCACCATCTTTATGACACACTGCCATAGGTGAAACAAACCTGTTACCATTCTCTCTTGACATAGGACATACACATCCAACACACTGACCAATATTCTATGGTGGGTCACATGAGTGATCCGTAAGTAATCTTCTCTGCAGAGTGAGATAATTTCTGTGGTATTTTACTAAGACCAAAGTCCGCCAACTTCTTTAATTACACCTGACTTTACCCGACTGTTCCATTCAAATTCCTACAAATGTCACACCCACTTTTTTTTGTATGAGCTGACGATTTTCAATTGTGTTTTGTTGATACTGAGTCATAGGATACTACAATCATGCCTCCTCCCCCACAGGACCACAATCAGTTCTGAGGACAATGACACAAAATGTGAGCTTTGTTGAAGCTCCATGAGCAAAGCTGGTCTTCTTAACATTCTCTGCCAGTCATTGGAATAATCCAAATATGACCTCACTGTGTGGTTGTTTGTCCCACAGTGTGCTACAATCGTCCATTTGTTGCACCCTGTTCCCTAAATGGCTGATGGAACAGCCTCCTTTTCAAGATGCTGAATGAGGTCCTCAGGTACGCACTGCACATTGTTCGTATAGATATGCAGTACTCCCAAAGTTTTTATGAAAATGCTTCTAATCACATATCACACACAGAGTTGCAATTTCAGGTGTAGCAGTGAAAGCGTTAAAATACATTGATTAGTTAGCTCTACATTTCATAAAAAATATCATAAAAATCATTAGATATAAATGAAAGAGTCAGAAGCAAAGGGGTGTAAGTATACTACTTGTAATTTTGATAAGACTAAATTCACTTGTACCTCTTTCCTTCTGACATCCTCAAATAAGATAGTTGTGTTCAATTTCATTTATTTTGCTAATTTAATATCATCTCCAAGTACATTAAATTTTAAAACAAGTTTAATGGGACAAATGCATCCTATCACAATTTTTGTGAAATCAGCAGACTACTAGTTGATATTCTCATCACAGCCTGCAAATTACTGTCTGTTAAACAGCTTTGGTATTTGCACTTGTTGATTTTCAAGCAAGAAAAACTTTGTTCACAAATACACGTCGATCCAAATATGGAGAAAATTTTGCCTGCAAATTTCTTGATACATGGAAATGTTTCAGCTGACAAAGATTTATAAAAGTCAACTAAAGTTACAGCACTAAACATTTCTTTCACTGCGTGATCTGCCTGCATGGCAATCAGTTCAAGTTGCAGCTCCTGTGGTGCACTGCCAGTATCAGCTGTGATTGGATACGATAAAGCATTAAATTGAGGCTCAATTTTCTTAAAATCCTGAAATCTTGTAGTAAACTCATCCTCTAAACACTGCAGACAAATCCCTAATCTTAGCTGAAACACTTCCAGGTACTTTCTGTTTCCCTAGTAATGGGAAATGACAAAAGTTGCCTTCATTTGCTTGTCTTGCAAACAGACCTAGTTTTGTTTTAAATGCTTTGACATGTGTCCACATTTCATGAGCAAACAACCCCTTTCCCTGCAATGTCACATTCAGTTTTTCAAAAATATCAGCTGCAATCATCATCTCATATCTCCACTCTTCACATTCTATTTTTGCAACAAAATCATGAGATATCTCCTTAGTGTCCAGAAATAAAATAATTTCATCCTGTAATGCCCAGACTGTTTTTAATACTTTGCCCAAGCTCAACCACCTCACACTGTTATGGTAAATTACATCTTCATGTTCTGACCCACCTCCTCAAGAAGAGATTTAAACTGTCTGTGATTGAGTGCCCTAGCTCTTATTGTGTTCACAACACCAACACCAGGATCTACCACATGCTTTACGTCTAGTGCAGTCTTGCAGATGTAAAATACAATGAAAATCCAAAATGTCACTGTCTGTGTCTTCGTCTTGTAACTTGTGTTTTAAAAGTTTCACCCTACCTATATTTTTCCCACAAAAAGCTCTGGCCCCATCTGTTGTAATGCTTACCATTTTGTTCCAGGATAAGCCACTTGTTTTCACACAATTAACAACACATTCTAAGAAGTCCTGACCAGTGGTTGTATCTTTCATGGATACTATACCAAGTAATTCCTCAGTGATGACAAAATGTTCGTTAATTCCACGGATAAAGATGAGTACTTGTGCAGTGTCTTTAATACCTGTGCTTTCGTCCATTGCCAGTGAAAACCAAACAAAGTCTTTGCTCACAGTCTTTAGCTCGTCTGCACGTTCATCACTAATTAAATCAATGCACTGCACTATAGTCCTCCTTGACAATGAAATACTCTCAAATTTGGTTTGTTTCATTTAGCAAGGTTAAAGGCAACCATGAACCTTGCTTCTGTATCACTATTTTGAAATGGTATTTGCTTCCTAAATAACGCTTGTTGCTTCTTAAAGCATTTCACGAACTCTGCTGCTTTTATATTTCATTCATCATCTGAAAGTTTGCAGCTAAAGTCATTGTGTTTTGTTTCATGATATCGTATCAGACTGTACTCCTTGAATACGGCAACTGTATGGCATAGAAAGCATGCGGCTTTATTTCCTGCATCAATAAAGAAATATTTGGCCGTCCAGCCTTCATTTAACAGACAGCACTTATCACCGACTTTACACTTCTTCTTAGGAGTCATGATTGCACTGAAGTAAAAAAAATTACATGGTAGTGCCACACAGACAAAACACAAGTTAACTACCCGAAAAAGAAGAAAATTGCTCTGAACGTCGTACTATTCACTATTTAAGTAAACTAGAGTGCAAATTGTACATATTTTGCATTTAGCTGGTTTCATGTCATCTTTTACACTGGCAAGCCAAACACACACACACACACACACACACACACACACACACAACGTAAATCGTGAAGCACAAATGTGTGCAACCCAAGCTGACACTTTACCAACAGTAATTCATTCTTGACTATTTCCTACCATTTTTTTCAGATTGGCACACAATATTTCTATATCAAATAAGGTAAGACATTTTCTTGGGTGGGGAGGTGGATGATTGATAAGAATAATGAGGTCCCATGTATAAGCCTATAGCTTTTCTGGTTTACACAGGTAGTGTTTCCAATAGGATTGGTTGTATCCTGGAGAAATACAGTGTGAAATGTGCTCTTCAACATCCATCTAAGATCAGCGTGTGTTTGTCCCAGTTTTGCATGGAGCAAGTGGAGGGGAACACTGCCAGCATGATCTGAAGGTCACAACTCTTATTTTCTGGGTGTTGTCTGCAACAGTCTATCAGGGAACCTATGTTAATTAATAAACAGAAGCAATATCAGGCACATTGCTCTTTAGTACTGTTGAATTTGGCAAACATTTTGTAGCAGAAAACTGAAAAAAACCATCCCTTGAGAAGTGTAGCAATCATTTCCTAATGTTTCACCTTGCTTTCTAGAATGAAACATCACTAAATATTCCAGATGAAGTGCCAAACCAAGCCACTGTGAAAGACAACTGTCTTATCACCCTTGCCTATTGGTGCTTTTATTGTTCCATTGGCTACACAGTTCCTTTAACCAGTGTCTTGTAAAGTAAAACAATGTCAATTAATAAAATGCTCCTCATGACATGCAAATACTGGCATCTCCAGGCCAATCTGATTCTTCTCTTGGTCATAAACTTCGGAGTCAAATATTTTGTGCCAGAAGCCAAGCCTGCAAAGAAAGTTTTGAAATGATAAATTACACCTATTAAATAACTCCACTTCTTTGAAGCAGAGAAGATGCTTGTTGAAAGTAGGGTGTTCCTTGCTCTGATAAAACCATATATATATGTCCGTGTACTGTGAACTGCTTGAATGTGTTAATCTTGGTTAGCCATCTGTCTTTACATTTCTAGCCTGGTGTTTCCAGGAACTACTCCAGGTGGAATTTCATCATTTTCTTTCTCCTTTCCAATTGCAGCACCACAGGCCAGAATGTTAAGTGCGGTGGCTGCTCTGTCCACACTCCAGAAATATCGTATTTACTTGAATCTAAGCCGCACCTGAAAATGAGACTCGAAATCAAGGGAAAAAAAATTTCCCGAATCTAAGTCGCACCTGAAATTTGACAATCTAAATTCAAGGGGAGAGAAAAGTTTTAGGCTGCACCTCTAAATCGAAACAAACTTTGTCCATTGTAATATGAGACACGATTTAGGTCGAATGAATGACAATACAGCTACAGTAGTTCGGTTCGAGTCGTAAGCTTAGCAGTTAAGCTTTACCAGTTAGCCATTGGTATGCGTCAGGCGCTCCGTCCGTATTTATACGGGTACCCTTCCTTTTTCACGTGCTTCATCTAGTTTGAATTGATTGCTTATTTTTCTTTGATCTGATAAGTGCCGTTCTCTTTGTTATAGGTGTTTACGTCACTCTAACCTGAAAATGAATTTCTGTACTGTGTTGCATTGTGTGTCGCATTCTGATAATGAGTGTTTACGGCCTGTCGCCGCTCGCGGCATGGTTGGCTTTTGTGCACACTACTGCCGCTTTTTTTTTTTTTTTTTAAAAAAAGAGCGGAATCGTCTCATTAGCAAAACAATGGCAAGAGGCTGCTATTTGTTGTTACTTACACTGCTGCTTTCTTTGATAATGATCAACAAGAACCAAATAATAGACTGCATATGATAGAAGATGTTCTGAACGAGAGTTTAGCAAAAAATTTTCTCCGTTTGAAAATCTTTGCAGACGCCTCTTTAGTACATTACATTCTACACAGAAATTAGATTTAAAAATCCAGTCAATTGCTGTGCTTCATTTCTGACTGAATCATTACTAAGCATAATACGAATATAAACATGAGATATGTATATTCTTCCGAGTTTGCTGTTGTCTCACTCTAGTTTTGTAGTTTATTAGGCAGACAGGAAAGAATACTTGGCAAAATTCGTATTATTCTTATGGTGAAGAGACTACTGCATGTGATTCACGATTCATAAAAGTTCCTATTGGCAACAATCTCCTCACAGGTAGAAAAAATTCAGAGCATAGAGTTGGCCATATTGACAAACATCCCAAACAGTCTTGCCAGTCGGATTTTCGTAGTACATTGAAATGCTGCTACATTCGAAGATGAACAATACGGAATTTATATTTACTTCGTTGGATAATGTATGAAAATGCAGTGGTCGAAACTCGGGGCGGAGAAAAAAAGCTCGTCGTCCACCTTTTTTTTTTTTTTTTTTTTTTTTTTTTTTTTTTTTTTTTTTTTTTTTTTTTTTTTTTTAAATTTATTTACTGACGCAGAGGTTTCAGCGCCTGTGTAGTGCTACATATATTCGAAGGGAAGTTAGTTGTGCGGCACCTACCAACATTTTAAAGACCGTCCGCTTACTTTGCACTCGATTCTACGCCGCAGGCGGTTTTTTGGATTACAAAAACCGGAAAAAAGTGCTGCTTTGGATTCGAGTAAATACGGTATATAAAGTCAGACCCTCACAGTTTCTCTCCAATTCAGAGCAACTGATGGCTGAATTTTACCCATAACACAACTTCAGAGCATCAGCTGATGAACACACAACACTCCAATGATCAAAGAAATACTACACTTCACAACACAAACACTGGAAGCTCACCAGCATGTGCTACTGTTTACTGCCAGGGTGGCAACAGGACGGGCTATAACTGCTGGCCTGTTACTGTCCAAGGAGAGGAAAGGTTCATCATGAGTATTAGCTGGGCAACAGTATCATATCCCCAGCATTGAACTAGAGTGTCAAAAGTTATTTCAGTCGCACAGCAGACCCTTTTTAGGGTCTGTAAAGGATGATCTGGGTTTGCGTAAGGTGGGTGTCTACTGTATTCATTGCAATTGTGTCACATTATACATCAATCACACCATCAGGTCTGAATGACAGATGTCTATCCATCGTAAGCATGATCCCGATGTTAACAAGCACATGCACGGCAATTTGTCAGCAGTCATAGCACGTTGATGGATATTACTAAGCTACTGGAAGTAGACCCTATTTATATACTGGATTTTTTTTGTTATGCTATCACTAATGAAACTAAGTCATTGTAAAGTATTCACAAACAGCAATGGTTTTGCTGATCAGTATGCTAAATGCTTACACCATGTATTTCTTATTGCAAATCTCAGTGTATAATCACTTCCTCTGAACAATTCTGTGCAAGATCAGTGCTTGTCGGACTTTGTTTGTAAATACTCCCTAAATTTCTCCTTTGTACATGAAATGCTGAAACTCTTACATTTTCACCTTCTTTTTAATAAATTTGAGAAACATAGTATAATATCATAAAAATATCACCAAAGCTACACAGATGTAGTAGCATAGTGGATACAGTAACAGATTTGTATGTGCAAGGTTGTGAGTTCAATTTCACTTTTTTCTTTCGTTTCTTTCTATTTTATGTTTATCAAAATGACATTCACCATTGTACACTTGACAGCAGATTAAGTGTATGGAGGAAAATCAACCTTTGCTACGTGACTATGTACTCTTCACCATTACTCAGTTTGTTGGTGGTACAGGAGCATTCAGTTGTACACATCATTCTGGAAAAAGATCAGGAGGGTGCTCTAAGAACCTCTTCCGCTGTGAGTACTGAAGAAAATGGTAGAAATTCCTTAACTCCTTCCTTTCTAGCACCCCTCCCACCAACCACCAACTGTTCTCAACAATCACACAGGCAGTCATTGTGCTGTTTCTCACTCATCCGTGTTTCCCACGTGTCCGGAGAAAATGGCTGAATCTGTGCTGTGTTCTTTTGTAATACATAGAAGAGAAACAGTTTTTAGAAGCACCAAAAACTGAGAGTTCTCAATGTTCTTGAAAAGTTTTCAGAAAAACAACCATAACTACCACAAAGGAACTTGCAGCAATGAAGTCCAAGTTGATGGGTGTTTCTGTGATATTTGTATTGTGTGCGCCTAAAGAAAGACACTATATGGGTAAGTTGTCAACTCCAGGAAAGACATGAAAACATCAGATTTGTGTGCTAGGAAAATGTGATTTCTTCAAAACGCTGTGGTCAATGATGCACACATTTTTCTTCAGAAACAAAGCACTAAAACAAGGTACTTCAAGTGGTAGATGATGATCACTTGCCTACTTTTAAAAGAAAGACATTTTATAAACTGACAAAAGATACTGGTTTTTAATTTGAAAGTAGGAAATGAAATAGTATAATTACAGATAGTGAGGATATTACTTTGTGGAGTTGTTCTTTCCACCAGATTAAACAATTCAGAATTGAGAAACAGATTTACTGCCTTGACAAAATGAGGCTTAATGCAGGAAATGTGACACAAAGTGTGGACAAATTAAAAAGTGACTGTTACGAGACCAACTTTTGTTGCAAGTCGTATCACAAGCATTAATAAAGACCCAACAGGAAAAGGAAGAAGGCTGATTGTACTGAACTGTTTTTTGTATCACAAATGATTGGGCATTATCATGAAGACATGAATGGTGAAGTGTTCCAAAAATGGTTCAAAGATATTCTACCCAAATTAGGGCCCAACATTTTTAGAATTATGGACAATGCTTCATGTCATAGAGTTAAGGTTGAGTGTATACCACAAAAACCTTGGAGGAAGGAAGACAGGGTAAACTGGCTGATGAGAAAGGGAGCACACACAAATCCTACTGTGATTAAGCTTGAATTACTGGAACAGGTTGAACCTGATGTTTTAGACCAGTGCATTATTGTTAAAACAGCACAATCTATGGATCACACTGTCATTAGGTTACCACTGCAATTTGAATCCTCGCAGAATTTATTTGGAGCCACGTTAAGAATATGTCACAAGAAGTAATATGACATTTAAGCTACCAAACATGCTTAAATTAATGCTCGAAGCTCTGTTGCACGTCTGTACCAAACACTGGTGGGATCCAGAACAACAAGTAATAACAAGTAGTTGGATAGTTTCAGAGATTGTGGCGTTGATTAGCTACTTATCACTCTTGAGGGTGCCAGTTCCACTGATGAAATTTCTTCTTCAGATTCAAAGATGGGAGGAGCTCAGAGGTTACCATAAGGCTGAGGTAAGTAATACCTTAAGTGATTTCAGTTATACAGCAAAATCTCTGCAATACACTCATAAAATCAAACCCTGCTCTCACAGATAAATTATACTGTGTTCACGCAAGTATTTTTATGCTCTTTTTCTAAGCTAAAATGTGGTTTCTGCCTGGACCCTTAACAAGAGCATTACCAGAGTATTAATGTATATTGATGTATCCCTTCTATAAATTAAATGGCATATTAAGTTTTATCATTTGTGTGCTGTTTGTAGATTTTATTAATTATCTGCAGGTGTAATGTTTGGTCTAATCTGCTTCTGAATGTTTTATTTTGATATTTTTGATGCAAATGATTTCAGTGTTCCAGTATTTTCAAATACCTATCTATGAGATATGTTTCAATAAATCAATTGGAAACAGTTTAAACAAAACATTGTTAACATTCACTTGTGGAATGTTGAACTGAAACAATTAAGCTTTCACACGGCTACCTGCAGCTGTTCACAATACTGTGGGCTTTATGGACCGGCTTTCCTGTTTACGTGCACTGGTAATACATTGTTGCATTGGGTTATCTCCACTGAATAGTGCAGGTGAGCCAGACTGCTGCATAAAATGTAAGGTAATTTTTATACCCAACTATACACAGCTAAACTCCCACAGGAAATAAAATCCAATGAGATTATAGCAAACAAAAAAGACTATGCAGTGTAATGTCTACATCAGGTTTGTTACGATGAACAGAGTATCGAACAGTTAACATATGTCGATAACAACCAGAAAACTTGCAACTGCAGGGCACTGCCTTGGGACCAATAAACAGGTGGAATAAAACAAGAGAGATTCAAGAGTGTCATTTCTGTTACTGCACAATGTTATTAAGGAAGCTGTTGAGATTATTGCCATGCACAGTGATCTCTTAGTTAATTTTTTCCTTAAAAATGATGAACTGTTCACTAGTTCAAATGTCAATGGGTGTCAAGGATGTTACCCAGCTGCATTCCTGTAACTTATTTGAACATTCTGATTTTAACCAACCATAAATTCCAATTTCAGATTTTTTAAATTAAATTTTTATATATGTTTTGTGCATATTAACTTTGATTTTCAATTGTGAATCTCATGCTCATGAAACTTTTGCTTGTGTCACTGAAGACTCAGTTCCATGAAGTCCTTGCATTTGGCACCATGTGGTGGCAAAATTAATTAGTGGGTACTGTAGATGTAGTACACACAACCCTCTTCCTGCCAGCCTGATTCTTTGGATAAATGGACATGCTTTAGCTGTACTACACTGACCCCAAGGACACACATCAAACCCATAAAAATACTATGATGAAAATAACCAAAGGAATTGAATTCAATATAGCTTTCTACTACTTTTTGCTACTGTAGTGGGCTTTCTGGGTAGCTGTTGAATAATCAAGAAGTTTGACTTAATTTGTTAAGATAAATTACACCAGGCTCCAGGCTGAAATGGAACAGCTAATACACAACTTTTCTATAATATGATTGTAAATGAAATATTACAACTATCAAAGTTATAATCAAATGATATGCTTACCTCAACATATCCACTTAGTGGAAAGTCCTTACGGAATGGATGCCCTTCAAATCCATAATCAGTGAGAATGCGGCGCAAGTCAGGGTGATTTGCAAAGAACACACCAAACATGTCCCAGATCTCCCTTTCATACCAGTTGGCAGCCTTGAATACCTCACACACTGAATCAATAGGCGTAAGTTCATCTGTATAGGTCTTCACCCTTATACGTGAATTGAATCGAAGTGAGAGTAAATTGTAGACCACCTGTCAAATGTATCAATTATGTAAGGAACATATTCTATCAGATACACTTACTTATTACTTCGGACACACAATATATAATTTCTCAACTCTGTCAACAATTTTTGCAGGTATATCAAGTCAATTTTGTCATAACCTATTTTAAATTCTGTTAATGACACATAACTATACTTAATGTAATTGGAGGGATAAAAAATCTACTCACCAAGCAGTGGCAGAACACACACATAAAATAAGGTTATAATTTGGCAAACTTTCGGAGCCAGTGGCTCCTTCAGGCACAATGGTTGAAGGGGAAGGAAGACGGGTGAAGGGAAAGGACTGGAGAGGTCTAGGAAAATGGATAGATTTAGGAAAAGTCACCCAGAACTGCAGGTCAGTGGAGACTTACTGGACACGATGAGAAGGAAAGACAGACTGTAGTGGACTGCACCAGATGATATTTAAAACCTTAGAGCTTAAAAGAAGACAGGGTAATATGCAAGACAGAGATTACCACTAAAACATCATGTAAGAGTGAGAAGCTCAGTGCATTGTACATAACAAAGGTGGGAGGGGATGGCAAAAAATAGACAGGTAAGAAAATGAAAGATGTAGAAAACTAAAATGGAGTGAAGAAAGGAGTAATTACTGTGAAGAAATGCTGAGACAGAAGAAATTAATGTAAATTAAGGCCATGTGGGTGGTGAGAACCAAGGGTATGTTTTAATGCTAGTTCCCACCAGCAGAGTTCTGAGAAACTGGTGTCTGAGGGAAGAACCCAAATGGCATTTGGTGAAACAGGCACCAATGATGATGGATGTTTGAAGTGAGGGGTGCTCGAAATCATTGCTATCAGCACTGTGACAAACAATCAGCATGCTAATCTGCGTCCCCACACGCAGAGCAGTTTATAATGTATTAAAGCCTGCCTCCCATCCTCATCAATTTAGGGATGATGCCTGAAAGTTCGCAAAAATTCACCACTCTTAACACTGGAATCAGTATGTGTGAGGATGGTGGGCAGATCTCCACTGAGACTGAGGGCTGCCCTAATATCAGAATATAGGGCACAAGTTGCCAAAATATGCTGAACTGAAAGTGGCATGGCACAAACTTCACAGTGATGGATCCTCCTGTCAGAGGAGGAAACCACGTGTTAAAGATCTATGTCTGCTTGACGTCCATAATGCCTTTGTGGTCGATTTGAGTGACCGTAGTTTGTTTTCTGTCACCTGCAATCATTCAATCTTCCAGTGATGCATGATGCGTTTGTCAGAAAATGTGATGGTGGCCTGCAATGGAATGGGACACTGACAGACAGCACCATCCCCACATGCTTCCTTGGTAGCTTTGTCGGCCATGTCGTTTCCCTGTATACCGATGTGGCCAGGCACCCAGCAAAAGATTGCTTCCTTGCCTCAGTGTTGCAGCTGCTGTAATGAGTCATGGATGAGCTGAATCAGCTGGTCTACTGGATACTGTTGGTGAAGTGCTTGCAGTACACTAAGCAAGTCGGAACAGACAAGAAACCTTGTACAGTGATATCTGTAATTTGTAAATTGTTCCGGAAGACATACTTTAAAAATCCTGTCAGAGGAAACATGCCAGAACAACTGAGGACATTCTCTTACTGGAATCTATCTGTATAAACAATGATAAAACTGTGGTACATACTGAAAATGGACAAAAACAAAGTTGTAAAAAAAAAAAAAAATGTGGAGTACAAGTGTGTCAACCTTAAAATCTCTTTGAAACTCTGAAGACGCACAGGTGGCAGTGCATTCGGTCCCTGGCTGTGTATTTTGATGCACGATAGATCCAGATCCTTGAGACAGTCTGTAGCACATATCCAAATGGGGTAGATTCCTGAACAGTCGTTCAAAGGTGGGTTGGCCCACTGAACTTCTGAAAGGCTCCGATCGATATCCGAAGGCCCTTATGGTGGACAGCATCTAACATCTTGAGGTAGGAATTATGGGCATATCCGTAGACCATGCTGCCATAACCTAAATGTGATCAAACAAATGCCCTATAAAACTGCAGGAGGCAGGACCTGTCAGCTCCCCATTTTTTTTCCGGTAAAATATTTCAAAATATTCAATGACTGGAAGCCCTTTGTTCGTAAGTCTTTCAGGTGTGGCAGCCAAGTTAATTGAGTCAAGTAATAAACCCAAAAAGCACACAGTTTCTTGGACACTTAAAATATTGTCCCCTATTGTGAGCACTGGTTGGTTGAATTTGCAATGAGCATGGTTAAAAGTGACACATGTAGTCTTCTTGGATGCGAACTGAAAACCAGTTGCCTTGTCCAGATTTCCAACCTCCTAATGGTCGGCTGTAGCTGCTTCATCGTCATTATAAGACCAGAGGAAGGCTGGAGGATTATAAAGTCATACACAACCACGAGCATTTGACAGAGCTCCCGACTACAGAGGAAAAGCCATTGATAGCGATGGCAAACAATGTGACATTGAGGACACTGCCTTGGGGGACCCCATTCTCCTGAGCATAGTCAGACAAGGCATCGCCAATGGGATATCAAAAACGACAGTCCTCAAGAAAGGACTGGATAAGAAGTGGCAGGTATCCACGTAGTCCCCATTCATGAAGTCGTACCTCTAAGTAGTGTCCTATAATTTCTCGAGGTTGAAAAACATGGCGTAAGATAGAGTCCTGTATCACAATCTCCAATAGAATTAAGTTCTCAAGGGTGGAATGGTAGCACCTGAAACCACACTGGGAGTGGGTCAGGTGACCTCGGGATTCAAGCAGCCTGACAAGGCAGCAGCTGACCATGTGTTCAAGAGTCTTACCCATACAATTGGTAAGGGCTACACTCTGGTAACTGTTAGGAGTGCTATGGTCCCTGCCTGGTTTCCAGAATGGAATTAATATTGCCTCCTTCCAAGTCATGAGGTACTGTCCATCAAACCATGTCTTATTGAAACAAGATAGGAGCTGTCCTTTCACATGAGCACACAGACGACCATGGCATAATGGATCTCATCAGGTCCTGGAGCAGTGTGTCTGGCCGCTGACAAAGCTGATCCCTGTTGCCTCGTGGAGAATGGAAAGTTGTAGACTTTCTCATTAGGCATGAAGGTTTTCTGTAGTTGGACGGTGTTTGAAGTGTAGAGCTGTTCCTTTGGCCCTGATTGCCGAGTGATAGTCGTCATTCCACCAAGGTACAGGCCGTCGTCTGAGGTGGTTACTAGGCTAGGGATGCGCTCTGCGGCAGCCCGTTGTAACTCCCTAATGATATGGGCCATTGTCTCCTGTGTGCAATCCTTTTGTTAAAAAATAGCCTGTTGACTGTACTGCAACCAATTTGCCCTTTGCATCACCCATCTGCATGGTCTCCTGTCAGCCACTGTCCTGGTCAGTAGATGGAGCCACACTGGTAAGTGGTCACTATAATGTAAATCTGTAGCCACTTCCCCACTGAAGCTGGGGAACAAAAACAAAGCTGAATAGCTGTGGAACAAAAACAAAGGTCAATGACTGAAAAAGACCCTTTAGCTGTGGAATAGTGTGTCATCTGACATGTTCAGAAGGCAGATATTCTCAGAATGGACGAGTTGCTCCATCATCCGACTCCTGGAGAAAGTGCCAGCTAAGCCCCACAGCACATTGTATGCACTGAAGTCCCCTACAAGGAGGAATGGGCGTGGGAATGCCTGGAAGAGTTCTGCCAGTTTGTCTGCATCCAAAGCATCATTAGGAGGAAGGTACGAAGAACACACTGTAATATTAAAGAGTGTGAGAACTTTCATGGCAATTGTTTGCACGGTCGTGGTTAGAGAGACAGGAGAGGAGCGCCAGCTGTCATCGATGAAAACAGCCACTCCACCTTTAGCCCTGTCTCCAGGGATATCATCCATCCATACATGGGCGGTAAACCCATAATGCAGGTGTGTCAGTAACTTTAAGATGCGTTTCTTGTAAGCAGATGCAGAACAGTTTCTCCTGGACCAGGAGCTGTAATCCTTCCAAATGCGAGTATATCCATTTAAATGCCACTGCAACACAGAAGTCCCTGTGGAAGTTATTGTTTAGCGAATATGGATGTGATTTACCAGGGAGGTCGAGGGGGAATGTTAGCCGGCGCTCTGGTTCTGCTTGGAAGACCATATCCTCAAGAGCATATTCCCATCAGAGGGGGGGAGAGCTCACCAATCCGAAGGTTTAACTACTGCTTTCTTGGATTTGGAGCTACTTTTGAAAGGGTGTTTTTCTTTACTGATGGGATGAAGTGGTTGCCCGGGTTGCAGGGACAGCTTAGTTGGGTAGCTGTATGTGGTTTATCTGATAAGTCCATCGCTGACAGCTCCCAAATGACTTCAGTTTCAATTGGAGAATTTCCCCCACAGGTTCACCGACAAGTGCATGTGCTTGTACTTGAATCTGTGGTCTGAGTTTCTGTGGCGGCATCACACGCAGTGATTGGAACCTTAAGGGCTGATGCAAAAGAAGTTGTATAGGTTGCAAAGCTTTGAAAGATTTTTTAGCTTACCTTAAGGTATGTGTCTCTTGACTTTCAACTCATGATTTTTCCTTTCCTCGTTGTAAACGTCATACTTTCTGTTCCACGATGGATAATCCCAAGAGCAGTTTACACATTTCGCAGAAAGTGTACAAGAATTGCCTGATTCGTGAGCTACGCCTCCACGACTGGCACACGTAGCTCTCCCATTACATCCCATAGTGGTATGGCCAAACCTCTGATATTTGTAGCATCGCAATGGGTTAGGAACAAACGAGCAAACCTTAAGACGGATATAGCCTGCAGGAAGATGTTCAGGTAATTCCTGCACTTCCATGTTTCCCATTCTTTATGTAACTCTGTGGGGTCCACCTCCCTTATATCGGATCAGGCAACCACACACTTATTAAAGTTAAGGGTGTTATGCAACTCAGCCTCGACTGGGTAGTCACCTAAGGCGTTATATCCCAGGAATGTAGATATTTGTATTGAATTAGCAGTTTCAACTAGAAGTGTTCCATTATGAAGTCATTTGATACTTTTTCAAGACCCAGCAATGCATTCCAATGTCTTGCGAATATAGAAAGGGGATACCTTCTCTAAGATTCCCCCTGTTCACTTGATTACAATGAAAGTGTTATAGCACACTAATGCCTTGTTACTATTATTCTGAGACTTCTTTTCAGGAGGACTGACCAACCAAGCCCTCTTTGATGAGTGGGTGTAGGTACTACCTGATGGTAGACCCATCCTACTAGTAGTAGTAGTAGTAGTAGTAGTAGTTTGAGGAGACTGTTCCATGGGGATCCCACAAAACATAAAGGAAACAACCATCGAGTGAGGCAGAGCCATGCTTGCCTCTGCAAGAAACTGTGGGGAGGGGGCAAGGTGCCCCAGAAGTTGCCCACTAGAGACTGTTGTACCTCAACAGCCACTCACCTCATCAGCATGTAGCACATCTTAGGTTGATGTGTTTTTTTTGTTTTGTTTAATAGGAGTGTGTATCTTCCTCATGGTCTGAGCAGTGAAGCCAAAAACCCCATTCTCCAAAACACACAACATTCCACTGCTGCGCAGCACAGATGTCACTGAAGCTTGACAAAAGCTTATGGCGACAGAGGGTTGACAGCACTCATCAGTCCCCAGCTCAAGAACCCCGGGGTCACCAAGCCCCTGAGGGGAACAGGCACCGAAGTCACAATTGTCATGTTGTAGAGCATGCTCTGCAACAGAATATTGTATGTTGCTCTGTCTATGCCCATTCATCCTAACTGATGATTTGGTGGTAGTCATGCTGATGTAACAGGCCAAACAGTGTTTACATAACAGCTGGTATATGACATATCATGTCACAGGTGGCTCTTCCTTTGGTAGTATATGTTTTTCCACTTACAGGGCTGGTATAGGTGGTGGCAGGTAGGTGCTTAGGGCATGTCTTGCAGTGTGGATGGTTACATAGTTAGGAGCCATAGGGTAGGGAGACAGGTGCAGAAGGAACATAGGGCCTAACAAGAATATTGCGGAGATTGGGAGGGCAATGAAAAGCAATTCCAGATGTGGTGAGCAAAATCTTAGACAGAATGGTTCTGCTTTCAGGACATGATTGTAGGGAGTCATGGCCTTGTCGAATTAGCTGACTAACACATTCCAGACCAGGGAAATACTGAAGGATCAGTGGCGCTGTAGCATCGCAGCTATTACGCGACTGCAGATTTTTGCATTAAGTTTTGTTAGGTTACAGCAAACTGTTTTGGAAGCCTGCAGTTTAGTAGCATTCGGTGGTGGCCGACTTGTGACCTGCCGTATGCATCATAGCCACACCTGTTGCTAAAGGGGACCATGAGAATGCTCACTGCGGCGCGTACTAAAAACACTTATTCACCTCACCTAAGAAACTAAGTAACTATTTTAAATATTATCTGTTTTATTCCAAATTTGGTACATTACCTTTTGTTATTCAGGCAAACTATGTGTCAAAATTAGATACTGCTACCTACAATAGTTTCAGAGATATAAAAAAACCATTAAAAAGTACTTAACCAAGACTTAGGGAATTCAATTCAGTAGGAACTATAATAGTGTACCTTTTGGTATTATTTGAAAACATAAACAGAACTCTCTCTGTGCAGAATTAAGTAATTGAGATTTTCATATTAAAACTTTAATTTTCATTTTCGTAATATGAAATTAATACAAAATGATTATTTGCATCTTATGTCATTGTGGGAGTAAATGAGAGTGAGGGAGAGTGTGTATGTGGGACATATGTTAAACTTCAAGATTAACTTTAAATGCATTATGCAATCATAGTGTGGGAAAGATGTTTGTACCCACAATGCTGATGACTATGTCCCGGCGTACTTGATTTTGCAAGAAGGCAGCCAGAATAGTTATTTGTAGAGTAATGTTTTCCTAAAGTTATCTCAAGATTAATTTTCATTTAGTTTCAGTTAATAAACATTTTATTAATATTTGCAGCATGAAATGACGTAAAAGCATCTGCAAATGTTGATTGTAGTAAAACAGTGTAAACACAAATATGATCTTGAAAGATTGATTTGATTGGCTGTTCGTTTTGATCAACCGATCAGCGTAGTCTTTCGTGTGCATTGGAATGGGTTATATGCCCTGAAAGCAATGGCATTCAGATAGCCATGGACTAGCTGCCGGGCGGAAGGTAATGTTAGAAGTGTCCGAAAAAAGTTATTTGTAAAATGAAGAAGTGACTTATTTTGCGTTTTGTTTATATTGCCATGCAAGCAGATGCATTTACGAACAGTTCTGTGAAGTTTGGGAGATTTTGGAGTGTTTGTTGTAGAGAAAACCACTTGTGAAACTATCTGCTTTTGTGAATTCTGGATGGCGTGTTTAGTATGAATTCACAGAATATGTTTAGGCAAGCATCTTCCTTTCAAGAATCTACTGAAAAGGACCAAGTGTGAAACTCATTTCATAGCAGAGTATTGACTGTATTAATCTCTTAATATTTCAGGTTGGACTTAGTACATTTCTGGCTGTCTTGCGTGTGATAAGCTGCAGGAACTAGTAGTAGATGTGCTATTGATGTAAATGTGCGTTGTTGAAACCACAGCTAAAAGACGATAAAAAACATTATTGGGAAGTGGACATTTTCAATCAATGAAGGAAGGAAGGAAGCATCCACTTTTGCCCATTATTACTAGAGATTTACAGGTTTATTTTGTTACCCGAGTTACAAGGACTATGCAACTTTAAGTATGGACAATGATTTTCTTCAACACTATTTTTAACATCGTCTACATAGAACCTACGAGTGCAGAGCAACGGATGGTGAATGAATGCTGTACTGAGATAGGTTCGGAGCACGCTGTGGAAGAGCGGTGTTAAAAAGTTTGCTAGCACTGAGTGAAGCAAGCTGCAAATTAATGTACACCTGTTTTTTTTGGAGGGATCAGCAGTACCAGTATTGGATGTGGTGGCCCAGGAAATCTGCTTTTGAACTAGGCTCGTGGGGTAATTACATCCAGTGAAGGCTGAGGTGAGAATGGCAGTCTATTGCTGTAAAGTGTCTGCATGGAAACAAATATGTTTGCCTCAGATGCTAAGGCTGTATGGGAGGGAATGTTCGACATAGAAAGGATGGCAACTGTCAGAATTTAAGTACGGTTGATTGTTAGTTGGTTTGATGTGGACAGAAGTGTGTATCTGGCCTCTGGTGAGAGTGAGGTCAACATTGGGGAAAGTGACATTGGATTCTGAATAGGACAATGAGAAATTCAACTGGGAGAAGGTATTCAGAGATTCCAGGAATTTTAACTGGCCTCATGAGTCCATACAGTACGGATGTCATCAATATATCCAAACCAAACCAGAGGCTAAAAACTTATCAATCCAGGAAAGCCTCCTTTAAGTGACACATGAAAAGGTTGGCATAGGAAGGAGCCATCCTGATTCCAATGGCTGTACTCCTGATCTATTTCTAAGTCTGCCCCCCCCCCCCCCCAAATGAGAAGTTTTAGTTAAGTATAAAGTTGATTAAGGTGAGTATGATGGATGTCAGATTTGAAACCAGGTGGGCACTGACTGAGGAAATGCTCAGTAGCAGGCACACGTACGTGGGGGAAGTTGGTATACAGTAAGGTGGCATCAATGGTGATAAGCAATTTGTTTGTTGGGAGTGAGACAGGTGCAGATTTCAGATGATCTAGGAAATAGTTGGTATCTTTGATACAGGAGTGAAGTCTCTGTATTATCTGTTGCAGGTGCTGATCAACTGAGGCAGATATTTGTTCGGTGGTTGTTTTGCAGCCAGCAACTATAGGACAGCCAGGATGATTGGGATGGGGATCTTAAGAAGAAGGTGGAGGTGCGTGGTTTGGGTGCGATGAGAAGTTCTATGGGTTGAGGTGCTAGTCCTTGTGAGGGATCTGAGGTTTTAAGGAGGGACTGCAAGTCAGTTTGAATCACGGGGATGGGATCTAGAAAGCAGATGCTGTACGTAGAGGTGTCAGACAGCTGGCGCAGACCTTCGCCAACATACTCCTATTGATCAAGTATCATAGTGGTAGACCCTTTGTCTGCTGGGAGGATAATAATGGAGTCATCAGCTTTTAGGGCATGTAGAGGCTGGAGCTCTGCATAGGACAGGTTATGGTCACGTTGTAGGGACATGAGGAAGGGTTTTGAAGCAATGTTGGATGTGAAGAGTTCTTGAAAGGCTTGTAAGGGATGATTTTGAGGTAGTGGTGGTGGATAAAGTTGGATCATGGTTGTAACTGTTCAAGGCAGGGTTCAATGTCAGGGTTGCTGCCTGAAAGGTTTTGGGATTGGGTTACAAAGTGGTATTTCCAGTTGACATTACATGTGAGGGAAAGCAGGTCCTTCACCAAAGCAGCATGATCAAATGCTGGTTTAGGGCTGAAACTGAGATCCTCGGATAATACAGATAATTCAGGAGGGGAGTGCGCTTTAGATGAGATGTTAAGGACACTGTAATGTTGTGACTGGTTCTTGTGATTATGAGTTATTCTTGGTCTGGGAGACAGTGTCGAAGGCTGTGGAATGATAAGGAGGTTGAGCAAGCTCAGTTTGTAGAAGAGGAGTAGTGGTTATGGTGTGGCTGTTTAGGGACCTACAGAGGGACAGGAAGGGAAACACCACTGTTCGAGTAGTTTAGGAGAAGGTGTGATTGCTTTTTGAGGTGAGGTCTGGCATGTTGTTGCAGTTTGAAGTTGGCTTGGCAGATGATACCATCCAATGAAACACGAGGGGCAGCAGAGAGCTGCAGGATTTTGTAGGAGGAGGGTAGTCTGATGGAGTATAAATTGGTTGATGAGGCATATAGCTCGTAGATTAGCCGAATAAAAGCAAGAGATTGCTGTATTTGAAAAAGAGCCTGGTGTAGAATAGGAATACATCCAGAAACAGGTACTTTCAATGCTGGGCCGTTTGGAGTAATTTCAAGGGACAAGCAGGTTTCAAGAAGAATGTGGGACCTTAGTTTTGATGGTGCAATAGCATCTTTTCAAAAAGAACAGATGTAGTATGTAATGGGATTCCATCATGGCAAGAGGGGACAATTTGGAGTCTTAGGACTCGTAGGAGTGGCAAAAAAAAGAGCGTAAGCAGAGGGTGGGTAAAAGATAGAAATTTGGAAGAAAAGAAAGGGGGTAATCAGAAAAATTCATGAAAATCACAAGAACAGACAATGATTAACAATAGGGAATGAGTGGGTAGGAATTTCTTGCCAGAAAAGTGGTCTATATCATACGGGAAGAGAAAAAAAAGAAAAAGAAGAAGAAGAAGACTGGGAGGAGGGGGAGGGAGGGTGTGGGGAAGTCATGAAAACAGACAAAATTTTAAAAACTGGCTAAGAGAAAGTCACAGGAGACAATGTAAACTACTTGGCATGGCAATTAAAGTATCCTAGGAGACGGCGGCAGAAGTAAATCAGAGCAGTTTGACGAGAAACAAATGCACAAAAATGTGAAAGAATTACATATAAATGAAGTATGTGGAGAGTGGGAACGAAAATAGCTGTCAAATTTGTAAATGTATCGGCAAAAGATGATCAGGAGAAGGCCCTGCAGTATAGCGAACCGTAAATTGTTATGGACAAATTTGTAAATAACAATCGAATTGTTATGTGCAAATAGAAATGAACTTGTCTAGGCACACAGAAATCAGTACTAGAAAAGATGTAGGGGCAAAGTGTTGATTAGTCTTGGTGATACAGATAAATAAATGAATGGATTAGCACATAAGGTACAAAACAAATGACAGTTTGACCAAGATAGATGAGAACAAAGACTGACAAGAGGATTACACAAGAAGGAATCATGGCCACATGGGCTAATACGACAAAAACAATCAATTTTTGACAATATAAGCACCAGATTAAATTTGAAAACCTGAGAGCTTACAGATGGAACACAATCCAAGACATAGAAGCTAAATGCATTGTACATAAGAGAGATGGGAGGTGGTGTGTGTGTGTGTGTGTTCTGCCTCCACTTGTCGAGTAGACTTATCTATCCAATTACATTATATTGTCAAAAGTTGATTGTTTTTGTTGTTATATAACTATACTTCAATAGCATACGATTAACTTGCAATATGGCGGCCGAACTTCCCCGCATGGGGGCTCCCATCCAACAATGCCATACGATCATTTCTTTTTTGTCATTTCATACATTCAAAAACCAAAGCACTGGTGGAATGGTAACATTAGTTTTTTTCATTCAAGGCAACATTGCTACACGACAAGATCATTTGCAACAGTAACAACAGCCAAGTTATCGCATGGCAGTGGACCCCCTTCAAAATCTGATCTGTAGTGTAACCTGGGATCTGGCTTACACTGGAAGGTGGCAATCTTGCAAGATAGCAATCTCGCAAGGTAGCAAGTCAAGGAATGTCATGTAAAATAGTGGTTGGTGATGGATTAATCTGCCGTCTAACCCAAAATCTAGGTCAACATAATTTTCAATATAAATTTTATTGGAAGAACTAAAACTGCAAGATAAATTGAAAAAAAGCTGTACTGCTCAATAGAATCTGCTGAGCAGTGTGTGCAAGATGGGTGCACTCAGACCTTCTGAGACCAACTGATTAGCTACTTTACTGAGAAACAGTGTCTCCAATCTTAAAAACTGACAATGGTCAAGAGAGAGAGGGCCTGATCACATGCCCCTCCATATCTACATCCTGTGACACCTAAGGTCTGCCGGCCGCAGTGGCCGTGCGGTTCTGGCGATGCAGTCCGGAACCGCGGGGCTGCTACGGTCGCAGGTTCGAATCCTGCCTTGGGCATGGGTGTGTGTGATGTCCTTAGGTTGGTTAGGTTTAAGTAGTTCTAAGTTCTAGGGGACTTCTGATCTAAGATGTTGAGTCCCATAGTGCTCAGAGCCATTTGAACCAACCTAAGGTCTGAGGATGGCATGGTGGTCAGTCAATACCATTGGGCCTTGCAAGCCTGTTCCTATAGAGTTAGTTGTATGGTATTGCTTAATAAACAAATCTATGAAAATAATTTTGCAGCATATTTGGTACATATATTGTATATCAACTAGGAAAAACTGCATGGGCAAGAAAGGAGATTTTTTTGGGGGGGGGGGGGGGGAGCTTTACTCAACTCGTGCAATAATCCTAGCCCGACGATTTTTTCCAATGCCGTAATAAATTTAAATTAATTTAGTATGACCAGTTTCAGAAATACTGAAGAAAGTTTATGAAGTGCACAAGAACTGGCAGAGGAGACTGCAGTTCACCTGGCAAGAAAGGTTAATGATCATATATGTTTCTGTCTCTTGTCTGCATGTCAAATTTGAGGCAAACTATGGAGCAATACGGATGGGTTACTCATGGTGACATACATAAGTTAATGAGAGTTACATATGATGCACAAGAAAAGGCTTTGAAGCATTCATATGGCATCAGGTCAGCTCCTATTGCAGTAGTTCCCTTGTCTATCCACACACAGCTGCCAATGTTTTTGGAGGTCTTTGAAGCAAGCAGGCTAATTTTTAACTGCAGTGCTTGTAAGCTCATTTATCACAGCCTGTTGGAAGCCTACGATATCTTGATGAAGCTTTCCTTTCGCTCACCTTTTTACTCGCAGAAACAAGAAAAGGTATGTTAGAGGCTGGGCTAAAATGGCAGATGTGGCATGGCAATAACAGAATGTCTGGCCAGATACTTGGTAACAGGTAAAGCATTATGGGGTCTTACATTGTAATGCAGTAAGAACCTGTGCTGAGAAAGCTGCAAATCAGGTCAGTGACGTCGAATGGCTTGTCGCAAATGTTTCAAGACTTCGGTATACAGAGTCTGGTTTACAGATTGACCAGGAGGAACATACTCGTGGTGAATTAATCCTTTTCTATCATACGATGTGATCAATATTGTCTCTGTTCTCAAAGAAAAGATTGTCATTTGACATTTTTCGAAGCTGGTGATCCAGAACTCCACCATTCAGCACTTCGAAGATTTGTGTGAGAGTCATACAAGTAGAATCACCTTTCATACCCAGCAATAGTCTTTGACAAAAATGTGGGATCAAGGCTGGCTTTATCTAGTAGTTCTGTAGAAATTCTTCGCCTTTCCTCTTTCTGTTGTTCTGTTAGTGTGTGTGAGTGACAAGGTTTCCCTTAATTCTCCTTTTCCCTAAATCTTTGCATAAAATCTTATAACACACATCACAATTCAAATTAAGTTATTCTGGTATCACATGCAGAGTTATACAACTGTCTTCTTGCAATAACTGGCTTACATGCTCCATGTCTGCATCAGTACATGCTGTAGATGGGCAACATGCTCTGGGATTGTGTTGCACTAAATCTCTGCCTTCACGAAACCTTTTGTGCACTCAAATATCCAACTTATTGAAGGTGCTTTGCCTGCATATGTTTCCTTAATCGCTTTCCATGTTTCACTAGGAGTTTTCCTGAGCTTAAGCCAGAACTTAATGTTCACCCCTTGCTCACTATCGGCATCCACTATGTCACCGTACTTAATGCACCATGGAACCTAAACTGTTTGTTGCTAGTACGGCCTTGCCACATGTAGTAACACAAGACTTCGAGGACACACACGTACTAGGTTACATAAACACACTTGTTCCTTTTTAGTGTTGCAAACTCAGAAATAAAAAAGCTTGTCCCAGAACTCTTCTGACAAAGAGAGTATGGGGAGTATGTAGTGACTTAATCAGCAAGATGATAATTGTCATATTTTATCAATTGTTGATACGATACTGGTTCCTAAATAGTTCAGTTTTAAGACACTATAAACTGATTTGAAACAGTATGGTTCAGATAAAAACACATGTACATCATAATTAATAACAATGGTTTAAATTACTATGGGATTGCTGTGTGTTTTATGGGCTTCATTGATGATGATGATGATGATGATGATGATTAGGATTTCACTTAATGTACAATTTTATTTTTAATAAAGATAACACACTGTTGGGCGTAAACATTTATAAGTCATTGAAACTTGTGGCAGCAGAAAGCCCTTATCTTCAATTTAGGATGAATGTTTAAAATAAGACACGTGTACAAGATACCCTGAACGGCTTATAAATGAGTAAGCTTGGAACAACTCTAAAGAGAAAATTGCGTTTTAAGATTATGTGGTTGAGAATAATGAATTATTTAGGAAAAAAGGAGACGACTTGCCAAAAGGCAGAAGCGCTGCGCTGTGTCGTCACCAAGGTGTGTGTGTGTGTGTGTGTGTATATATATATATATATATACTTCCACATGGGAAAAATATTTTAAAAACAAAGATTCCAAGACTTACCAAGCGGGAAAGAGCCGGCAGACAGGCACAATGAACAAAACACACAAACACACACACAGAATTACTAGCTTTCGCAACCAATGGTTGCTTCTTCAGGAAAGAGGGAAGGAGAGGGAAAGACGAAAGGATGTGGGTTTTAAGGGAGAGGGTAAGGAGTCATTCCACCTTACCCTCTCCCTTAAAACCCACATCCTTTTGTCTTTCCCTCTCCTTCCCTCTTTCCTGAAGAAGCAACCATCGGTTGCTAAAGCTAGTAATTCTGTATGTGTGTTTTGTTCATTGTGCCTGTCTGCCGGCACTTTCCCGCTTGGTAAGTCTTGGAATATATATATATATATATACGCCTGGAAATGAAAAAAGAACACATTGACACCGGTGTGTCAGACCCACCATACTTGCTCCGGACACTGCGAGAGGGCTGTACAAGCAATGATCACACATACGGCACAGCGGACACACCAGGAACCGCGGTGTTAGCCGTCGAATGGCGCTAGCTGCGCAGCATTTGTGCACCGCCGCCGTCAGTGTCAGCCAGTTTGCCGTGGCATACGGAGCTCCATCGCAGTCTTTAACACTGGTAGCATGCCGCGACAGCGTGGACGTGAACCGTATGTGCAGTTGACGGACTTTGAGCGAGGGCGTATAATGGGCATGCGGGAGGCCCGGTGGACGTACCGCCAAATTGCTCAACACGTGGGGCGTGAGGTCTCCACAGTACATCGATGTTGTTGCCAGTGGTCGGCGGAAGGTGCACGTGCCCGTCGACCGGAGACCGGACCGCAGCAGCGCACGGATGCACGCCAAGACCGTAGGATCCTACGCAGTGCCGTATGGGACCGCACCGCCACTTCCCAGCAAATTAGGGACACTGTTGCTCCTGGGCTATCGGCGAGGACCATTCGCAACCGTCTCCATGAAGCTGGGCTACGGTCCCGCACACCGTTAGGCCGTCTTCCGCTCACGCCCCAACATCGTGCAGCCCGCCTCCAGTGGTGTCGCGACCGGCGTGAATGGAGGGACGAATGGAGACGTGTCATCTTTAGCGATGAGAGTCGCTTCTGCCTTGGTGCCAATGATGGTCGTATGCGTGTTTGGCGCCGTGCAGGTGAGCGCCACAATCAGGACTGCATACGACCGAGGCACACAGGGCCACCACCCGGCATCATGGTGTGGGGAGCGATCTCCTACAGTGGCCGTACACCTCTGGTGATCGTCGAGGGGACACTGAATAGTGCACGGTACATCCAAACCGTCATCGAACCCATCGTTCTACCATTCCTAGACCGGCAAGGGAACTTGCTGTTCCAACAGGACAATGCACGTCCGCATGTATCCCATGCCACCCAGTGTGCTCTAGAAGGTGTAAGTCAACTACCCTGGCCAGCAAGATCTCCGGATCTGTCCCCCATTGAGCATGTTTGGGACTGGATGAAGCGTCGTCTCACGCGGTCTGCACGTCCAGGACGAATGCTGGTCCAACTGAGGCGCCAGGTGGAAATGGCATGGCAAGCCGTTCCACAGGACTACATCCAGCATCTCTACAATTGTCTCCATGGGAGAATAGCAGCCTGCATTGCTGCGAAATGTGGATATACACTGTACTAGTGACGACATTGTGCATGCTCTGTTGCCTGTGTCTATGTGCCTGTGGTTCTGTCAGTGTGATCATGTGATGTATCTGACCCCAGGAATGTGTCAATGAAGTTTCCCCTTCCTGAGACAATGAATTCACATTGTTCTTATTTCAATTTCCAGGAATATATATATATATATATATATATATATATATATATATATATATATATATATATATATATATATATATATATATGAAACTTCCACATGGGAAAAATATATTAAAAACAAAGATTCCAAGACTTACCAAGGGGGAAAGCGCCGGCAGACAGGCACAATAAATAAAACACACACACAGAATTTCTGGCTTTCGCAACCGACTGTTGCTTCTTCACACACACACACACACACACACACACACACACACACACACACACACACACAGATATATAGGGGTAGTGGGTGGCAAGTTCTTTACGTTTAGGTCAGGGAGGTTACAGGAGCCAAGGATGTGCTATTAGGACTGCTCCCATCTGCACAGCTCACAGAAACTGATGGTGGTGGGGAGGAGCCAGATGGCATGGGTCGTGAAGCAGCAGCCATTGAAATCTCGTGTTGTGCTCTGCTGCATGTTGTGCCACTATTTGGTCCTCTTTGTTTTTGGCACAGTTTGGCAGCGGCCATTAATTCTTGTTGACAGCTAGTTGGTTGTCATACCGATGTAAAACAGTGTGCAGTGGCTGTAGCAGGGCTGGTATATAATATGGCGCTTTCAGAGGTGGGCCGGCCTCTGATGGGGTAGGATAAGCCTGTAACAGGACTTGAGTAGGAGATGCTGCGTGAATGGATAGGGCAGGTCTTGCATCTGAGTCTTCCACAAGGATATGATCCCTGTGGCAGGGGATTGGAGGTGGGAGTGGTATTTGGATGTTGTGGGAGTTGGTTGGGTGGCAGAGCACCACTTTGGGAGGGAAGAAACCTTGGGTAGGACTTCCCTTATTTCAGGGCATGATGCTAGATAATAAGAGCCCTGGCGAAGGATGTAGTTCTGTCATTCCAGCCCCAGGTGGTATTGGGCGACAGAGGGGGCAGGGAAACTTCACTGTGATTGGTTCTTGGAATGGATGTGAGGATCAAGTGTGCTTGGTGACATGGCACTGGAGATTGTTTGTGAATTAGGACTGGAGGTATTGCCTGTGTGCGAAGGCCTTTGTGAGGCCTTCTGCATACTGGGGGAGGGAGTTCTCATCACTGCAGATGCATTTGCCACAGGTGGACCGGAGGGATAGGATCTTTTGGTGTGGAGGGGGTGGCAGCTGTCGAAGTGGAGGTACTGTTGGTGATTGGTGGATTTGGTGTGCACCGAGGTGTGGATGGAGCCACCAGAGAGGAGGAGATCAGCATCGAGGAAGTGGCATGAGGGTGGAGGAGGATGAGGTGAAGTGGAAGAGAGAGAAAGTGATGAGATTGTGGAGGAATGAGGGTATACTTTCCTGGCCTTGTGTCCAGATTACAAAGATGTCACCAACAAACCTGAACCAGACCAGGGGTTTGGAGGTTTTTAGAAGCTAGGAATGTTTCCTCTAGATGGCCCATGAAGAGGTTGGCATAGGAGGGTGCCATGTGGGTGCCCATATCTGTGCCACGAATTTGTTTGCGTACCTTCCTTTTAAAGGTGAAGTAGTTATGGGCTAGGATGTAGTTGGTTAGGTGTACAAGGAATGCACTGGTGGGTTTGGAATCTGCAGACATTGGAAGAGGTAGTGTACAATTGCAGCAAGGCTGTGGGCATGAGGGATGTTGGTGCATAAGGAGATTACATCTACAGTGATGAGTAGGGGCCCGGGACATAAGGGCATGGGTTGGGGATGATGGAGAGATGATGCAGGAAGTGGTTGGTATATTTACAGTGGGAGGCTAGATTTTGGACAAATTGTTGCAGATGTTGGTCAACAAGGGCTGAGATTCTTTCGGTGGGGGCACTGTAACTAGCCACAAGGGGTGCCTGGGATTGTTAGGTTTGTGAATTTTAGGGGGCATGTAGAACATGGGTGTGTGGGCTGTTGTTAGAGTAAGCAAGGAGATGGATTCAGGTGAGATGTTTTGGGAAGGAACTAAGGATTTCAGCAGCGATTGGAGGTTATGTTGGACTTCTGGGATAGGGTCACTTTGGCAGAGCTTGTAGCTGGAGGTGTCTAACAACTGGCAGAAGTCCTCTTCAAGGTAGTCACTACAGTTCATCACAACAGAGGTGGAACCTTTGTCTGCCAAGACGGTCAGGTCAGGATCTATTTTTAGGTTGTGTAGGGCCTTTCAGTAAGTTGTCTCCTTTATTCCAAAGTAATTCGTTATTTTCAGCCAGAACTTTCCATACATTATTATACCCTGTCCCTAGCCAAAACCCTCTCCCATATCCTATTCCTTAAATGCTGCCTAAACCATGGAATCCCCTCAATAGGCTAACCATAAAAATTCCTATTTCTGGATCCCACCCCTCCTTTTATGATGACCTTCACCTTTTCAAATTCCGCCTCACAAACCATGTTCAACAAAAACACATCTCTATGGCACAGGCATCCCTGAGCCACCTCCACTCCCTCTCCAAAATACTGCTACTATGCAATCCCCACTACCTGCATCTCATCACCCAAATTGAAATCCAGGCACTCCAGCATCTACAAGAACATTCCAAACATCACCTTCACAAGTTATCTATCCTGCTGAAATCCTACTCCCACCTTGGGGCACCACTATCCAATTCCAATCCTACTCCCAGTATTCCTCCTCATCAACCACTCACAGCAGCAGCCAGACACTGCCTGGCTGACCTTTTCGATCTTCCACGAAATCCGGAACTGAAACAAACCCAGAACACAGTTAACCTTTCCACCAAAACCCGCAGCCCCACAGAAGTTTCAGCCCTATCCAAATGCCTCACATTCAGCCCTACTCCCAAGTTTAACCATCTCGTGAAAGACCTACTCCCCTTCTCCTGCTCCCTACAGCTACATCTACCTACATATACAAAGATACTCTGCAAATCTCACTGAAGCAAGTGACAGAGTTCATCAAACCACCTTCACAATAATTCTCTATTATTCCACACACTAACAGCGCGTTCGTGACACTCTCCCCACTATTTCGCAAAAACACAATAGATGCTGCTCTTCTTTGAACTTTCTCAATGTAATCCTATCTGGTAAGACACTGTTTATCCTATCTGGTAAGGATCCCACATTGCACAGCAGTACTCCAAAAGGGAACAGGCAAGTGTAGTGTAGGCAGTCTCTTTAGTAGATCTGTTACATTTTCTCAGAGTTCTGCCAATGAAACACAGTCTTTAATTTGCTTTCCCCACAAAATTTTCTACATATTCTTTACAATTTAAATTTATTGCAATTGTAATTCCTAGGTATTTAGTTGAATTTATAGCCTTTAGCTTAGACTGATTTATCATGTAACTGAAGTTTAATGGATTCCTTTTAGCACTCATGTGGACAACCTCAGATTTTTCATTATTTAGGATAAACTGCCAATTTTCGCACCATTCAGTTATCTTTTCTAAATCGTTTTGCAATTTGTTTTCATCTTCTGAAGACTTTACTAGATGATACACGACAGCATCGTTTGGAAACAACCTAAGACGGCTGCTCAGATCCTAAATTGTTTAATAAATAAGAAACAGAGAGCCTATAACACATTTTGAGGAAGACCAGAAATCACTTCTGTTTTACTCAGTGACTTTCTGCCAGTTACTACGAACTGTGACCTCCCCGACAGAAAATCACAAATACAGTCACATAACCGAGATGACATTCTGTAAGCAAGTATTTTCACTACAAGCCACTTGAATGATACAGTGTAAAAATCCTTTTGGAAATCTAAAAATATTGAATCAATTTGAAATACCTTGTCGATAGCACTCAACACCTCATGTGTGTAAAGAGCCAGTTGTGTTTAACAAGAACAATGTTTTCTAAATTTATGTTGACTGTGTGTCAATAGACCATTCTCTTCAAGGTAATTCATGTTAAAACCAGTATACATTCCAGAATCCTGCTGCCTATCAATGTTAATGATATGGGCCTATAACTTAGTGGATTATTCCAACTACTTTTCTTGAATATTGGTATGATCTATGCAACTTTGCAGTCTTTGGGTACAGATCTTTAGTCGAGCGAGTGGTTGTATATGATTTTTAAGTATGGAGCTATTGTACCAGCATACTCTGAAAGGAACCTAACTGGTACACAGTCTTGATCACAAGATTTGCTTTTATTAAGTGATTTAAGTTGCCTCACTACTCCGAGAATATCTATTTCTAAGTTACTCATGTTGGCAGCTGTTCTTGATACGAATTTAAAACATTTACTTTGTCTTCTATGGTGATCGAGTTTCAAAAGGCTGTGTTTAGTAACTCTGCTTTTGCAGCGCTGTCGTTGATATATTTCCAATGCTATCATGCAGGACGGCACTGCCTGTGTCTTGCCACTAGCACACTTTATATATGACCAGAATCTCTGGATTTTCTGCCTGGTTTCGAAGTTCCTGTACATTGTGGAAACTATTATAATCATCTTGCATTGATGTATGGCACTAAATTTTGAGCTTCTGTAAAAGATCACCAATATTTTGAGGCTTTGCATTCATTTAAATTTAGCACGCTTTATTGCGTCATTACTGCAACTGTATTCTCATCAGTTTTGTGAACTAAGGGGTATCAGCTGCATCATTTGTTAATTTATTTGGGATAAACTCATTTGCTGTAGATGCTATTTCTTCAAATTCAAGCCACATTGGTCTACAGTTACACTGTTAATTCGGAAGAGGTGGAGATTCTCTCTCAGGAAGGTGACAAGTGAATTTTTATCAGATTTTTTGAATGGGTATATTTTTCATTTATTTTTGGAGGATTCAGGAGTTACAATATTCGATCTCACAACGATATCCCTGTGTTCACTAATCCCTGTATCCATTTCGATGCTCATTACCTTTACAGTGGAAACACTTCTTTGTCAACAACCCTCCAACCAAAGCCAGTGCAATCCTAAGACTGAACCCTGCCTGTCCCAATTCGTACCCCGGTCCAACCACGACCCTCCCACATTCCCAACTAACCATCCCCTGGTCACCTTCCAGAAATTCATAACTTCCAACCTGGACTCACCATCCTCCCCCGGGTCCCTCCATAAGACAACAAGCTTTCAGCAAAATACTGCCAGACACAGCCTAAAAAATAGATCCCAAACTGATCATCCTCCTGGCAGACAAAGATTCCAACACTGTTACGATGAACCAGAGTACTACCTGGCCGAAAGAATCTCAGCCCTTGTTAACCAACATCTACAACCAACTGTCCAAAACCTAGCCTCCCACATTAAAGATACCAACCACTTCCCGCACCCACTCTCCACCATCCCTCCACCTTACCTCCCAGGTCCCAACTCATCACTGTAGATGCAACCTCCTTATACACCAACATGCCCATGACCTTGCAACAATTGAACACTACCTCTGCCAACACCCTGCAGATTCCAAACCGACCACTTCACTCCTCATACACCTATCCAACTACATTCTAACCCATAACTACTTCACCTTTGAAAGTAAGGTACACAAATTCGTGACACTGCCACAAGCACCTGTATGGCACCCTCCCAGGCCAACTTTTTCATGGATCACCTAGAGAAAACATTCCTAGCTTTCCAAAACCCCCCAACCCTAGTCTGGTTAAGGTTTATTGATGGTATCTTTATAATCTGGGCCCTAGGCCAGGACACCTTATCCTCATTCCTCCACAATCTCAACACTTTCTCTCCCCTCCACCCAACATGTCACCTTCCTAGATGTCGATCTCCTCTTCTCAGATGGTTCTGTCCACACCCCATTCCACATCAAACCCAACAATCACCAACATTACCTGCACTTTGACAGCTGCCACTCCCTCCACCCAAAAAATCACTCCCTTACAGCCTGGTCATCCATGGCAAACACATCTGCACACTCTCTCCCCTAGTATACTGAAGGCCTCACAAAGGCCTTCGCAGGCAGGCAATACCCCACTGTCCTAATAAACAAACATATCTCCCGTGCCATGTCCCCAATGGCCTGGTTACACACAATAGGCAAGAGAGAATTGCTTAGGACGCGGGTTTGTGCTAGACGGAGACTTTCGTAGAGCGCAAGACAGAGGTATAGCGTCAGCTGTACTGCATTTCACAACTTCGCATAAGTCTGCCGTAACAACATGTAACTCTGTCGCAAGAACACCTAAGGGGCGAGTACGACAGATGAATCAGCAGTATAAGTGGAACGAATGCGTTCATTACAAATGAGCATGACGTCAGGACATCACTCATACTTCCTTTAAATACGCCAGCTTTGATAGCAACAAGGCACTCGCAGTTAGACTTGCAGTTATATGTGTACTGGATAGCTGCATAGCGCTCAGCTTGGTGATCGGCATGTTAATCTTTATTAAGGAGATGTTGCAGTAAGGGCGGCCCATCCAGCAGCAGACTTGAGGGGACAGTACCAGCTCTGGTCCTCTCTGCTGCCGCTGTCAATCATAAACCCAGGATTAGCAGACATCGCGGCAGACTCGCTCGCCGTCAATGCTGACCACATCAGTGAGCCATCGTCGAGATTGTGCAGGGCCTAGGCCCTGTGCATCCGCCGCCAACGACGCTGGGGGACTGCAGCCCGTTCCGCCTGTCCACTGCGAACGAGCCACCAGGAGGAGCAGGGAGGAAGACGGCGTGGGATAGAGTACACTCCACACTACGAGAATGCCTCTCGTGCCGACAGCACCGGGACTCCAACCCAGAGCCTCCACGCGCAGTGGCTGCTATCACAGCCGAGTCAACCGGCTAGCCGGATGCCGCCAGTCACACGCGGCCGAGGTAAGGACATTCCTCCGCTACGTCACAGCACGCAGCACTGCGCTAGCAAGACATGCGGCCCGGAGCTGGTGTCAACGCTACGAGTCAGCGAGCACTCGGGGAAAGTCGTTGATATCACCAAGCCACATTGTACTCTGCAGGAATAAAGGTGTTATGAATTAATAATGTTTCTTTGCCGTTTATGATGCGTCCACAGTCATTTCCTAGCACCCTAACAACTGGAGAGGTCCCCGATCGGCCTCCAGTCCACTGTAGGCGACCGGGACCACCAGGGCGGCTACAGAACTAAGTCACAGGTGAGGGCAGTGTGTACAATCATACATCAGAGTGCAGAGAGTAGACATGGTGATTAATAATTGTGATTAACATTAGTTATGTATGAAATGATAAACTTTATGGCAACCGGACCACATCAAAAGGGAAATAGCTAACTCGAGTCAAGTTGTGGAATCATGTAAATACTAATTGCTGTGAATGACCTTTACGCACTGTAGGGGCATTTACTAAGGACTTAGAGTATAATAAAATATCTACTACAAACTGTTCTTGTCTCAAGAGATCTTTCTCATCATATTTTGTTTGTTCCTAACTTAGTTATGTGGAATAGCAAGACTGGGAATTGTCTGGGAATCTGGCACATTTCATTTAGATACATGGTTAGAAACATTAACACCATGACACGTGTACCTTGGGAGCAAAACCTACCCACAGATGCTCTCAAGATCAAGAGGAGAGGATGACGCCAAAACAGTATGACAGCTAACTGAAGTACTCAGTATTCAAGAATAAAGAACTGGCATGGCTTCCTGTGATAAGACTGAAATGCCATGTTTTCGGATGCAGCCACTACAAATAGTTACAGTGAACTCCCTTGGACAGCAAAGTAGTCATTCAATCTATGGATGGCACTACTAAATGAAAAAACAAACATTTTAGGCAAATTACTTAGCATAAAGAATGGGACTAATACCATCTCTGGATTGAGACAACAGCTGCAACTCCATATGAGTGATGAATACCTTAAGGTCTGCTAATGAATAAATGATACTAATAACAAAAGATTATAAAATGGCGTGCTGAAAGTGAAGGTGCAGATACTGCGCAGCAGTTTTATTTTCAATTCGTACATGTTGAGCTATATCAAGGGACAATGTGTCTTCAGCATGGGACAGTGACTGTAGTGATTTCGCAATAGGAAATGCCTGATTGTATTTGAAAATAAGTATTTTACAGATCACTTGCCTTTCCTGGAAATGCACAGATCCCCAAAGTATGGTTATATTAACCATGAATGCATGCTGTCAGAGATGAAAGGTGAGCTGTTGATAGATAACTAAAATGGAAGTTTGAAAGTAATCAGGTACTTTAACATAGCCCACAGGTGTGGCAATGAATAAAACACACAATTTGTTTACTCAACTGTAGCAGCAGAAATTATTCATGGATTTGTGGTACAGGTTATTCATCATTTTAAAGCAATGAAAGAGGGCTCCCCAAGCAGGCAGTGGAGGGGGAAGTCCTCGAGCTGGCAACAGTCACACAAATGTAAAGATTGTTACCGCATTGAAACTTATATAAAAGGATGCAGTAAGGGGAAGAACGGAGGAAGAAGAGGCAAATGGAATGTGCACCATACAATGAAAACACATGAAACAAGCAGATGCAAAATCACAACATGGGGCAGTCACCAGTCGCAGGAAACAACAAATATATCACAAATGCTATCAGCAAGTAATTAGTATCACTGTACTAGGACAAAGCATAGGCAGCTGCAATAGGCAATAATAGTGTCACAATTGTATTTGACAAAACTATCTAGTAGTCTAGATCTGCTTGTACTATGTAATATTTCTGAGAAGTATTTATGAGAATAGGACAGTAAAATGGATCTAGTCATACTAAGAAATGAAAGTAAACAGGAGACTGTGCCAGATTGGAAGGAGTATCAAATAGAAAATTTAAGGAATTCGGTATTTCTGCTAGCAGACAGTATCTTTGACGCAAGTCTGGGAAGCATGACCACAGCATGAATGGTAAGATGGGAAGAAGTAAAGAAAAGACAAGATGGCACTGAGGTTGAGTATGCAGAACTCCCAAAGCCATGGTTAGGAAATAATTTTAACCTGATAAAAATGATGACAGCAACTAAATTATAAGCTACAAAGAGATTCAACAGGAAAGTAGATATTAAAGAAATAAAATTAAGTAAAATAAGGGAAGTGCAACTAATCTCATCTACATCAGACTGATGTGTGTTGCATAGAAACATATAACAGAAAACAGTATTCACAGTAGCTTTCAAGCTCTCACTCTGTTTCTAGTAAAAGTACACACATTCACATACACAGGCACACAAAATTATCAAGCAAAGGGCCAAAGGTTCAAAATAAATAAAATTAAAACATATGAAAGTGTTAAATGAAAGAAAAGAGAGAGAAAAACTGAAGGATTAAATACCGCAGTAAAATTTGAAATTCAAATAGTAAAGGATAATCGTGAGAAACAGCAGTTGAGCTTTAAGGAGATGTTCAATCATGGAAAACAGGAGTAGATGAGAAATAAAATTGGTACAAGAACAACAGGAAACTAGCAATGAAATAAAATACCAGGGTTTTTTTTAAAAAAAATAAAAAAAGCAGTACAAAAGAATACAGAAGAAAGTAGACAACGTAGATGTAGAAGTGCATTTCACTATGTAGAAGCAAGATGAAGCAACCTTACAGGTACTCCAAGTATAACAGAAAGTAGACTCCTTTAGCACAATAAGTAAAACAAATGATGGAAAATGCATAGAACACGCAGTAGATAAATTGTGTCTGGAAGCGGTTTCTGTTTAAGTGCAAACTGCAATACTTGCAAAAACAGGCCGTCAAGTGGAATTCATACACAACTACAAATTTAAAAAATTCCACTCAAAAGAGAGGGTTATTGGAACGAGAACTCTAAAGAAATAAGGTTAAAGATGTGCAGATCAACGCACAAAACATAGTGCACTAGGTAGTGCAAGGGCTCCCACACAAAGTATGCAGTCATCAAACAGGCATGGTAATAGTAAACATGGATCAAAAACATATAATGTGCACACAAACTGAATGCAAAATATGTAGCCACATAATAGGCAAGGATATAGAAACACTGAAACAAGAAAGAATAGTAGTGCATAAAGTGACAACAGGACACACAAAACAAGGTATTTGGACAGAGGCACACAGCCACAAAGAGTCTGCCATGAAGCAGATAGGTATTACAATAGTAGCCTGCAGTGCCACAGAGAAAAAATAATAATAATCTGTGGGCAAGGAATTGTGAACATAGAGGATATCCTCTCAGAAACAGCAAAGCTGGAAGATGGTTAACAAAAATGGACACACTCCAAGCAAAGGACATAAGAATGGACGTGAATGGGCACAAATCAGCCAGATAGTGAGAATTCAGGAAATTCCTGCCAGTTCCTGGAATAAAATCTGTAGGACCTAGATCTGGAGGACCACAAGTGGTTATTAGTGTGTGCTCAGTTTACATCATTAGAATGGAGAATGTAAGTAATGAACAGAATAACTTAGAAGAATAAAATATTATAAAAAGTAATGTGTAGTTATTCAAATTATTAAATTTTGTAAGTGAATAACAAAAACCTAAAAGATTCAGAATTACGGCTTTCTACAGTAACAAATGGCTTATATAATGTAGTACTGAAGACAAGAATGTACATTGCAAGCTGTAGAAGGCACTGTTTGAAAGTTACGGAAAACTCATAAGACGCCAAATATTCTTGGAATTTGAAATGAAAGAAAAATTGGGCCGCATGTACACAGTAGTGATGCCATATATAAAGTTACTGTTGAATCAAAGTGGCTGAAGGTGAACCCATGCCTATCATGTAGCTAAACATGCAGATGGCAAGAAAGTGACATACCTGAAGATTTGACTGGGCAGGTAGAACTATGAATGATTAAGCAGCACATGAATGGTCTAAAGAAGAATTTTGTGCAAATAAATAAATAAATAAATAAATAAAAATTATACCAATAGATTAGAACACACCAACACAAATATTGAATAAGTATCACCAGAACAACCAAGTAGTCACAAAAGGAACTGCCAAAGAGTAAAAATACAATGTACATTATACTTGTGTACCAAGTCTTCATAAATTACAGATGAGAAAAGAAACAATTGATAGCTGTAGAAGTAATAAAGCATAGATGTCTGAAGAATAGCAGTTCATTATTTAACAATGTGTATAAGGAGCCATATAAGATGATTGAAGTTAAATATCTGAAGACATGGAAGCTAGTAGAATTTGGAAAAGCAGAAAAGAAACAATTCTGGAAATGTGCAAAGACATAATATAAAAACGTATTTTTGCAAAAGAGAATTTCCAAGGAAGACAGTAAAACTGACAATTGCATCTAAGAGATATTAGATCAGACATATGAGAGAGTTATTTGTGTTTGCAGAACAATGTTTGCTTATAGACAGAGTTCATTTGCAGCAATTCTGCAATGACTGTGTCACCACACACACGCGCACACCACGCACACACCTGAAGAGCACAGCACACTTTCTTTGCATGTTAGTAGCCACCAAATGGAACAGGTGACACAGAACTCCACAACAACAACTCCACGACAGCTCACACCAGAGTGATTGCCAGTACTGGCTGGTGTTTCATGTAGCAGTTGAAAGCAGATGTTGAGAGAGGTGCTTCACAGGCTTTCAGCAGATGTTCAGACATTCCGGAGATGACCAAGCTATGAAGCTATGACCTTCATCGTCAATCAGCTATGCACAGCTGCCTGCTCTCACATATTGTATAACTAACAAAACGTCATACAGAGGCAGTGCCTATGGAATTAACTAGTTCCATATTTTGGGAAATGGTAAAATGAACTAAAAAAAAAGGAAAAATTTTGAACACTTCCTCATTTTTACTACCATGAACAATCTCTTAAGTTTTGATTTTTAATAATTCAGGTGTCAAGTGAGAGCCTGTAAGAAATACTGTAGGGATGGTTGAATGAAAGTGTGAATCTGTTGCCTATTTCAACATCAAAATTTTCGGTACTAAGGTTGAGTTAAGAGGGCACCATTGCTATCTGGTATTTCATATGAATTATTTTGGTGGTTCTACAGATTTTGGCTTTTGGACTTATTTTGCCTAAATTTCTGAGTTACTCATTGGTTACCAGGGGCATCTTTTTTGTTATTTCCCAAAATACTCATTTCTTGCACGGAAAAAAATGCAATGGGAGGATGAAGTTCTTAGGTATCTAATTTTGTCACTTATCTCTAATGGACCAGAACCCACAGGTGGTGCAGGGATGCTCCATCTGTATATACGAGCTGTCTGGCACTGCCAACTTGTCTCACGGCAGTTGGTTTGAAAGCCTGCAAAGTGAGTCACAGGTGAGTACGGTGTGCAAAATCACATGTCAGAATGCGAAAGTAGGTGTGGACATTAATAATTTATGATTCATATTAGTTTTGCCTGAAATGAGACATAATATTTTGTGGCAGCCACACCAAATTAGAAAAGCTGGCTAACTTTAGTCGAGTTCTACAGTGGCCTGAAGAACAGAGTTCCTGGGTACAAAAAAATACTGCAGAGGAAAGGAAATACAGTACTAAACTAACTATAGCAGGTGTTTAAAGTGACCAACATTCATCTCTTGGAACTTCTGTGCCCTGGTCAGCAAGTTGCTGAAGGCAGATTGAAGCTGGAATTGCTACAGTCTCATCTCAAACGTTCTACTGCAGTTCTTGAAAATTGTACACTTTAGAATTGAGGGCTCCCCACACAAAGCAATTGCACAATGACAGATCAAGTGACCTGCATGGCCAGCTAAGTCCACAACTAGACTGATCTCTGTGAACAAGTCTGTCGGAAGTGAAGATTGTATAACATGCTCCGAGGTTCGGCCGGCTGTCTGTGTGAATCCTGATGTACTGTGAATGAACTTTACTCATCACAGGGACTTTTGTATTAACTTATTTAAAGTAAAAGAAAGTATATTTCAAAGTTATCTGCCTTCAAGAGCCCTTATTTCTTTTTGTGTGTTTCTGACTTAGTTATATGGAGTGGTAAGAGTAGAAGTTTGACAAGGCTCGTGTCAGATATTTGGTTAGGAACCTTATTACCATGACACCTGTACCTTTGGACGAAAGCTATCCACCAATGCCATTGAGATCAAGAGCCCAACACCAAACCAATATGATAGCAGATTATAACAGCACACACATTTATCTAAAACCAGTGTGGGGCTTTACTAGTTGGTTGTTACAGTGTCTAGTTCATATTACTGAACATCCTTCATGCCAGTTTACTTTTGATCACTGCAATACAAGTGTCAATCACTTCCCAATGTGCAGTGTGTGCAAGGGCTGGACAACACATCTAAACATCAGTGGCAGTAAATAATGTTGTACCAGTGCTGAAACGTTTACACTGCCCTATTTTCAGAAGACAAAATTCTCTATCAACAAGAGGTTCTAAACAGCTCCTCTCCAGGGGCCACGTGCATTAAAGTTAAAACCCTATGTAAGAGAAATGTGTGGGGTAGCCGTGTGATGAGGTTACTGAGATCCTCCTGCTCAGCAGAGATGGTAGATGGAACAGATAGTGAACTTATGTTGCAGGTATACTGTTACAGCAACTTCTTGCACAACATATTAAGGGGGAGAGGAGAAAAGTGGTATGTATCATCTAAAAAGATTACCATTTGACCTTTAGCCTTTGCTTTCTCCCCACTCAGGTAGTCCTTTCCATGATGGCCATATCCACATAGTACAGGGGAGTCGAAGCCTTAAAACGTGTATTTTGTAGACACAAACACTATGGTGTCCCTTGTACTAAATGTTTCAGTTCCTCCACATGAGCTCTGAATCCAGTGTAGTGTGGGAGCCATTTTATCAGTGATATTTATCTTTCCTCCTGTTGTTTCACAGGGGTGGGGATCCTTTAACACTTGCAGATTTAGTTGAAAGGCTGGCTAATTGCCTTTGGCAACCTTCGTATTCCACAGACTCTGAAGCTGAATTGTTTGAACTGTCGGACAAAATTGGATTTTCATGATCTGATGGTTTATGATTTTGTGTTAGACATTTTTCTGTGAGTTTTTCTTTTGGAGGAGATACTGAAGTTACATTTGTGGCCTTAGCAACGTTTGCTGAAATATGCCTGTTGCGATATTGTAAGCTGGAAGAGCACTTTTGCAATTACACTTACAAAGTGTAGGTGTTCATACTTGTAATTTTTACCCATGTTCATGTAGGTGCATCAGCTTTCTGGATATAGTTTTAGAGGCCAAAGCTAAAAAGTAATGAACAAAGCAGATCATATGGCTTTATATTTATTCTTTTGGTTTTCCTATATGGAATTTGCTTTGTTATTCTGACCTCTTGTATCTTCTTTTCTTCCACGGATATAGTGCCATATTTACTCCAGGCAGAGTTATTTCCAGAACAGTTTACACACCAGAAGAGATAAACAAATACCTCCATCATGGACAGCCTTATCACTTCTGTTGTAAGTGGCTTTCCTTAACATATTAGAATGGAGTGCACTTAAATCACTCCTCGTCAAGCCCACTCACCCTTCACTTCTTTTGGAATTACTGTAATGTCTCCACATTAAAAACAACTTTGCTATAATTCAAGGTGATGTGTAGCTCAGTTTCTATGACTATCTCCTTGGCATTAAGCTATCTTGGGACCTGTTGTTCACTGGGAACTGGATGTTTCAGACAAGAATATCCCACTTCTTAACCACATTTAAGATCTTAAAGAGCCAAGAATGACCTAAAGACCCTTGCCAATGTACAAAGGTGAAACTTTCTCAACGCCATCCTTTTTTTTAAATTATTAAAATACATTAGGCAAGCAGCATGTGTTCTGCTACTGCTAAATGATGCACCTCATATAATCCGTTCTTCAGGAGGACTGGTTACCTAAGCACTCTTTTCAACACTGCATGCCCGGTGCTTAGAGAACAGTCGGCACTCACCAGCCCCAGCTCAGGAACTGTGGGAAACTGAACTCCCTGAGGCACTTGCCCTATAGAATGGCCAGAGAGGCATGTATTGCTTTATTGAGGGTACCACTGTATCCAATCAGTGGTGAGAAATCTTTCAACAGTTACAACCCACTGATTCCAATCTGTCAGTGCTCAGCACCATGATGATGATTAAGTTCATGTTTTTAGAATAAGTGCTTTCAAAAAGTACTTATGTTTTTATTAAAACATATAAAGTTTGTTTTATTTAAAAATAAGAAAGTTCTATTGCATACTGTTACCAAAAACAAGCCTCACGTTGTGCACGTTTGGTGCCCTGCTTACTGGAAGAAAAAGTTACAAAAAATGAAGGAAAATGGAATCTTAACAAAAGAGAAAGTATGGGTGAAGTCACATGACCTTTTCAGATGTAGACAGTAATGAAAGAAAATATGATGACTGTTGGTATAAAATAATATTTTGAAAAGAAAAATGGTGGTAACAGGAATAAGGCAATGATATAAAGCACATGGTAAAGAAACTGCCAAGTAAAGGGGGTGAGAAGCAGAGCTCTGCACTCTCGGTCATCCATAGACAATACAGCCACAAGTGCATGATTGGGAGACGGCAAGGCACATAATTCAACTAGAATGTTGATTAGGTTGGTCTGGATACAGACTACTACTTTTGGGAATGAAGGCAAAAATTTAGACGAAGCACTCCTTATCCCAAGGAAAGATGAGACAGTCAAAGCTGTGGCGAAGAAGATAGTTGATTTTTTCAGAGTTTCAGTGGTGTGGTAATTTCTGGATGATAACTGATTCACAATGGCACTGAGTGATTGATATCATAGGAAGAATTGGTGCAAATAGCCTGTCTGTGAAGAGACGGATAATATTCTGTCAAGTTATCCAGAAATTTTTGCATGGCATTTTGTTCCTTCTCAGCTTGATCAATTATGACGAATCTCTACCCTCAACCCTTAAAGTACACTATTGGCCATTAAAATTGCTACACCTAGAAGAAAGGCAGATGATAAATGGGTATTCATTGGACAAATATATTATACTCGAACTGACATGCGATTAAATTTTCAGGCAATTTGGGTGCACAGATCCTGGGAAATCAGTACCCAGAACAACCACCTGTGGCCGTAATAACGGCCTTGATACGCCTGGGCATTGAGTCAAACAGAGCTTGGATGGCGTGTACAGGTACAGCTGCACATGCAGCTTCAACATGATACCACAGTTCATCAAGAGTAGTGACTGGCGTATTGTGACAAGCCAGTTGCTCGGCCACCATTGACCAGACGTTTTCAATTGGTGAGAGATCTGGAGAATGTGCTGGGCAGGGCAGCAGTCGAACATTTTCAGTAGCCAGAAAGGCCCGTACAGGACCTGAAACATGCGGTCATGCATTATCTTGCTGAAATGTAGGGTTTCGCAGGGATCAAATAAAGGGTAGAGCCACGGGTCATAACACATCTGAAATGTAACCCCCACTGTTCAAAGTGCCGTCAATGTGAACAAGAGGTGCCCGAGACGTGTAACCAATGGCACCCCATTTCATCACGCCGGGTGATACGCCAGTATGGCGATGACGAATACACGCTTCCATTGTGCGTTCACCGTGATGTCACCAAACACGGATGCGACCATCATGATGCTGTAAACAGAACCTGGATTCATCCGAAAAAATGACGTTTTGCCATTTGTGCACCCATGTTCATCGTTGAGTACACCACCGCAGGCGCTCCTGGCTCTGATGCAGCATCTAGGGTAACTGCAGCCATGGTCTCCGAGCTGATAGTCCATGCTGCTACAAACATCGTAGAACTGTTCGTGCAGATGGTGGTTGTCTTGCAAATGTCCCCATCTGTTGACTCAGGGATCGAGACGTGGCTGCACGATCCGTTACAGCCATGCGCATCAGATGCCTGTCATCTCGACTGCTAGTGATACGAGGCCATTGGGATCCAGCACGGCATTCCGTATTACCCTCATGAAACCACCGATTCCATATTTTGCTAACAGTCATTGAATCTCTACCAACACGAGCAGAAATGTCGTGATCTGCCTTTATCAAAGTCAGAAATGCGATGGTACTCATTTCTCCTCCTTACACAAGGCATCACAACAATGTTTCACCAGGCAACACCGGTCAACTGCTGTTTGTGTATGAGCAATCGGTTGGAAACTTTCCTCGAGTCAGCATGTTGTAGGTGTCGCCACCAGCACCAACCTTGTGTGAATGCTCCCAAGAGCTAATCATTTGCATATCACAGCATCTTCTTGCTGTCAGTTAAATTTCATGTCTGTAGCATATCATCTTCATGGTGTAGCAATTTTAATGGCCAGTGGTGTAGCATTCTAAATAGTACCCTATCCTATTCCTACACCTCCTCAATCCCAGTCTCGCAACATAGCATATAATAACACTAAAGAGAACTGAGAAGTATCACCAGGTTGTGCCTTGCAGACTGCGTAAAGGGCCGAGAAGAGCACAAACAGCTCACAAGAAAAAGGAATGTGCTGCTTCTCAAGGATCTGGCTCTAACTGAATCTTGCCCACACACAATTTGAAGGAATTTTTCTATCCTGAGATGCCTCAGACACAGGGCACGCTGATGCATATTGCCAATCTCCAGTCAGGAAATACAACCGGCAGTCTCCTGTGGCTGAACAGTAAGCCTGCCAGCAACATAACTTTACAAAAAAACCTGCACCTCTTAGCAGAATTTCCATTAATATGCGTCCTCTGGGTGTTCCATAACCTTTGTCCCCTCTAACAACATTCAACAGTCCATCACCAAACTGCTGCCTTTAGTTGACACAGGTTCACATGTATGTGCAGTCCCACAGATCCTCACAGCATCAGAGTGCCAAGCACCAACATCAATCTTGTTACAACAAGCAGTTTCTCCATAGCAGCATATGGCTGGTTGACAGTCATTATGAAGAAAAGCTTGTGTAGAGCTTTTGAGTGGCATGTTACCAATGCCAATGTCACCTTCCCAATTGTAGGTCTCTATTTTCTGTCCTGTGACCTCATACTTGAAATGACAGTTGCATCTTGGAACAACCAATTTCAGTACAAACAATTGGCCAACTAATTCAGAGCAGTGATCTTATGATGCATTTACTCACAGGACTTCACTTCTGCACCTCTTAGCAGAATTTCCATTAATACGCATCCTGTGGGTGTTCCATAACCTCTGTCCCCTCTAACAACATTCAACAGTGCATCACAAACAGCCACAGTTGGCCCCACCTGTGTTCTTTCAACTTCTGCATCTTGGTCCCAACAAACTTTTGATTGCCAAGACAGAATTCAGCACAATCCCACAAACAGGATGTACAGTTCATCAATTTACTATATTTGCAAGGATAAGTCTAACACAACTCATATGCAGTATAAGCTGTCCAGAGGCTGCCCACTAATGACTGATCTGCCAGAACAGCTATCCACCTCACGAATATGTAATGCAACACATACTGAGGAAAACATGTTAGATTTGTACAGTCTTTGCAGTCTGGGTGGTTAGGGTTAGGTACCAAACCTCTGTGATACACTAGGTATCACAGTTATCCTGAATGCAGCACACTACCTCAGGAACCACAGAATCAGCCAGTATCCCAGCAGGTCTGTAACCACTGATTTCTGGCTAGACCTCCGAAGAAAGGAACAGGACAACCAGTGGTTAAATTTTCAGTACCAAAATGGTTCAGGGCTTCACATGTACTGACCCCACTTCCAAAAGCGCAGTAAATGCTCCTTGAGATTCAGAATTCCAAGGCTTCTTATGCTGCAATATGGAATCTGAAGATGACTGCAGTTTACCAGATGAAACTTATGAGGTGAACATTGCTCCATCTTGACTACCATTAAAACTACTTCTGGAAGATGTGACAATGCACTGTAAATCATCTCTGGACTCAACAATGAGTTTTATGGTTTCTGCTTTTTGAGCGCGCACCATCTTGACAGTTGTCAAAAGTGGAGTCTGCAGCTGTGGCTGGCCTTAAACCCTCAGTCAGAGGAAATATTCAAAAGGAAGCCAAGTAGTGCAATGAATTTTATGGTTGTGTATCAGTATAAATACTGAACAGTAAATCACAAGTAAGGAATGCCATCCAATGCTGAAGCATTCATGAAAGTTGGAACTGTATTCTTATCTCATGGCATGATTTTGTTGCTGTAATCAAATAATGTCCTTTGACAAATGATATTATTAATTAAAAGTTACATCAAATTCATTGTGCTTAATGAACTTTTGATTGCTTATCAATTAATACTAATGGTGGAACAAGCCATCATTGACAAAAAGAACCACTTTTTAGAATTCACACAATTTGTGCTACATAATCTCATTCAATTTTGACAATATTCTTTCGCACCTTATACTCGCAAATGATGTCTTAATAATGAACTGGCTCTTTTTGTTATTGCTTATAGTTCTTATATACTTTGAAATTAAGTAAATTACTGCACATATTTAGCAAGTTTTACAATGGAAAAGATACAGTCACAGGGCTGTTTACATGTGGTGCATTTTAGGCCGTACATTGCTAATGCAAAATGTAACTAACATACCAAAATTGTTTTTAAAACTGGAAGAAGAGCCACACCTATTTCCAATCTCTAGTAAATAAGTGATATATCTTGGCGCTATGCAGAGTCGTGGCTCTTGCTTCTCTTTCGTATGTAATTTATTAAGTCAATTACAGTCACATTCAAAGCTAACATTTCATTACTAATTATTTTCATTTTAAAACTAGAGCTAGACAATCACAGATCAGGTAGCACAGGTAGCCTTACACAAGTAGCATATATTTCAGTTTGTCTTGTCTGCACTAACAGCTTTGTTCACAAAACATTCAGTAACTGTTTTATCATCCACGGTGATTATATCAGACCTGTTTCCTGGTGTCCAGTCAGCAATTGTGCCATGAATATTTCAGAAATTACATCAATTCAAAATTTTATTGCTATATGATCTGACTTTTCCTTAGTTACATGTTTAAAAGACTAAGTATCAGATTCTGTCATAATCGCAATTTAATTTGCCTATCTGCTACATTTTGTTTCTGAAGAACACAATGCAACATATCAACTATACGACAAATATGGAGTTTTGTGAAACTACAAAAGCAGAGTTTCTTGAAACTTTGCCACACAGATATGTTCCACAAAGAATCTGCTCATGTGAACTAAGCCTTAAGGTGATTAGAGAGTTGAATCTGTATACCACTTTTAACTTATAGAACTGAATCTGTATCCTACTTCTTCTCTTCCTCCTCCTCCTCCTCCTAAGACACATTATCATTTGACAACTGTTGCTGAAATATCAAAGGCAATATATCATCATCTGCAACCTGAATATTTATCAACACCAACTTAAGAAATCTGGAAGAAAACTGCTGATTATTAGTACTGGGAACTACTAAATTTACTGATCTGCTTTGGCAGCTTCAATGGAAAGTACACCAGGGATAAAGCTCCTGATAAATATTTTATAATTACAATCCACGGTCTCATAAACTGTTTTTAGAAGCAGAATGACTTTTTTTATCTGCTGACACTGACAAGTGTTAGCATGAATGTGATGGGAGAGTGGAACCTAAACCCTTGTTGGAAGAAGACTCAAAATTTCATTATTGTTTTGCTGTAGACGAAGTGTTTCCCCGCACAAAACATGGAATGAGACTATGTCCTTAAAGTCAATTAACTCATGGAAGGCATGTATTTAGCTACATATTATCCAGGGAAGATTTGAAGAATGTTCTTCTGTCATGTTAGAGTCAAAAATCTAGGTGTACACATTATGTCACCTCTCTAATGTGGTAATGCAGTTGTAACTGTGACTGGATCCCGAGTCGGCGGTTTACTACACAAGAAATTAGGACAAGCCACATCAATAGTTTATGGAAAAGCACATTATTGGCATAAAAATAACATGATCGAAAGTCACACTAATTTTCATTTCACCAACCATGGATGACTCTTAAAAAAATATATTATTCCACTGAAAAAGCCTGTAAGCACAACTATTTATTCACAACCAATACAAAAGAGTTACTTGTTTGCACCTGTTACTTTCATTCAGAGTAGTCACCAGCATTGTACAGAACCCGTTGCCAGCGATGTGGAAGGCGTAGTATACCGTTAGCAGAGCCTGTTCTATTGATGGTGCGAATGGGGCAGTCTATTGCCTGTCGAAACTCTGGAACAGTTCTGAAGCGAGTGCCACAAAGTGGTTCCTTCATCTTTGGAATCAAATCAAAGTCACAAGCACTTAAGTCACCTGCAGGCAGTTTTGGGAAAGAAGCGGCAACATTTTCTGTGAACCCACCCGTCATTTTACACAATAATGCCAAGGTGCATACAGCACAAGCTGTGGCTGCTCTGTTTGGTCGATGGGACGGGTAAGTATTGTACCACCCACTATACTCCTCAGACTTAAGTCCTTGTGACTTTGATTTGATTCCGAAGATGTAGGAACCACTTCGTGGGATTCCCTTCAGAACTGTGAAAGAGACCGCTCCACCCACACCATCAACAGAGTAGGCTCTGCTAACAGTACACTACGCCTTCAACATTGCTGGCAACGGGTTCTACACAACACTGGTGACTACTTTGAAGGACAGTGTCAGGTGCAAACATGTAACTCTTTTGTATCGGTTGTGAATAAATAGTTGCCACTATTTACGTTCCAACCCTTGTATATGATAGTAAGAGAGAGCCTTCAGAATCAGATTTTAGATTGTAAGACATTTCCAGGGGCAGATGTGGACTCTGACCACAATCTATTGGTTGTGAACTGTAGATTAAAATCGAGGAAGTCACAGAGAGGTAGAAAATTAAAAAGCTGGGACATGGATAAACTGTAAGAACCAGAGGCCTTAGAGTGTTTCAGAGGGAGCATTAGGGAATAATTGACAAGAACAGAGGAAACAAATACAGTAGAAGAAGAATAGGTAGCTTTGAGAGATGAAATAGTGAATACAGCAAAGGATAAAGTAGGTAAAAAGACGAGAGCTAAGAGAAGTCCTTAGGTAACACAAGAGATATTTGAATTTAATTGATGAAAGGAGAAAACATAAACATGCAGTAAATGAAGCAGGTGAAAAGGAATACAAACATCTCAAAAATGAGAACAACAGGAAGTGAAAAACATTAACCGGGAATGACTAGAGGACAAATGTGAGGATGCAGAAGCATATATCATTACGGGTAAGACAGATGCCGCCTACAGAAAAATGAAAAGAGACCTTTTGAGAAAAGAGAACCACCTGTAAAGAGCTCAGATGGTAAACCAGTCCTAAGCAAAGAAGGGACAGCCAAAAGGTGGAATGCTTATATAGAGAGTCTATAGAAGGGTGATGTACTTGAGGGCAATATTATGAAAATGGAAGAAGACATAGATGAAGATGAGATGGGAGATGCGATACTGAATGAAGAATTTGACAGAGCACCGAAAGACCTAAGTAGAAATGAGTCTCAGGAGTAGATAACATTTCATTAGAACTACGATAGCCTTGGGAGAGCCAACCATGACCAAGGTCTTCCATATGGTGGGCAAGATGTATGAGGCAGGTAAAATACCCTCAGACTTCAAGAAGAATGTAATAATTCCAGTTACAAAGAAAGCAGCTGCTGACAGGTGTGAAAATTACCGAGCTATCAGTTTAATAATTCATGGCTGCAAAAATACTAACTCAAATTATTAACGGATGAATGGAAAAATCGACAGAAGCTGACCTTGGGGAAGATAAGTTCAGTGTCTGTGGAAATGTAGGAATACGCAAGGCAATACTGACCCTACGACTTACCTTACAAGCTAGGATAAGGAAAGGCAAACCTACGTTTCTAGCATTTGTACACTTAGAGAAATCTTTTGACAATATTGACTGGAATACTCTTTCAAATTCTGAACGTGTGCAGGGGTAAAATACAGGGATCGAAAGGCTATTTACAATTTGTACAGAAACCAGAAGGCAGTTATAAGAGTCGAGGGGCATGAAATGGAAGTGGTGGTTAAGAAGGGAGTGAGACAGGGTTGTAACCTATCCTGGTGTTATTCAATCTGTACACACACTGAACAAGAAATAAAGGAAACCAAAGAAATATTTGGAGTAGGAATTAAAATCCAGGGAGAAGAAATGAAAACACTGAGTTTTCTGTTAGAGACGGCAAAGGACTTTGAAGAACAGTTGAAGGAAATCAACAGTGTCTTGAACGGAGGATGCAAGATGAAAATGAGCAAACGCAAAACGAGGATAATAGAATGTAGTCAAATTAAATTTTGTGATTCTGAGGGAAATTAGACTAGGAAATGAGACACTTAAAGTAGTAGATGAGTTTTGTTACTTGGGCAGAAAAATAACTGAGGATGGTCCTAGAAAAGAGGATATGAAATGTAGACTAGCGATGACAAGGAAAGTTTTTCTGAAGAAGAGAAATTTGTTAACATCAAGTATAGACTTAAGTGTCAGGAAGTCTTTTCTGAAAGTGTTTGTACAGAGTGAAGCCATGTATGCATGAGAAACATGGATAATAGAAAAGAATAGAAGCCTTTGAAATGTGCTGCTACAGAAGAATGCTGAAGATTTGATGGTTAGAGCACATAAATGATTTGGAGGTACTGAATAGAACTGGGGGAGAAGAGGAATCTGTGGCACAACTTGACTAGAAGAAGGGATCGGTTGGTAAGACACATTCCGAGGCATCAAGAGTTCACCAATTTAGTACTGGAGGGAGGTGTGGAAGGTAAAAAATGCAGGTAAAGAGATGCATCAAACCAGCCTTTGGACTGAAGACCACATCAACAACAAGGGAAGGAGCAATGCACTTAGGACACCATTGAACCAACTGTTACAACGATGGAGTCTGATATTTTATTGGTTCCTTGAGCAGAGACTAGCACAATAATAGAGAAATTATTTCAAGAGCCCAATGTACATGGAAGAGATTTTAAGCATCAAGTTTTTGTTATTCTGTTTAGAATACAGATTGGATGCCAGAGAGATGTTGCCAATTAGATTTTGAGACGGGTGAGCTTGCGTGAAGAATCAGGAAGGAGGGAAGACCATTTGCTTTAAAAGAATTGGGGAATAAGACTGTGCAGGCACTGTGAGAGTGCGCCTGAGTTCTACTAACATGGAAGAAGACACGGAAATTCCAATTCTGCAGTTTCAAGGAAAAGATAATGGCATGAAGACACAGGGCGTTGTGAATAACACTGTTGCTGCTATTCAAGTGAAATTAGAAGTTAACAGAAGTTGCCGGGCATCAAAAGGAAACGTTTAAAGAGGTATTGTGATATCACCAAGAAGTATTTTCATCCTGGCCCAGACTAATGAAAGAATGTGTTTGCAAATTGTAACCAGCCCTCATTAACGATTTTGTATAAAATCTTACTCTGTGCTATTAGCCCAAAAACCTGCTGTCCACCAACAAATCCAGATAATCAAGCAATTTGAAAGTAAGCACAGCAGTCATACCAGCATTAATTTAGTGAAGCAACTGTCAACAGTTTATCAAATGGCAGTGTAATCAACAGGATAAAAAATTTAGAGAAGCTATTACAGTGATTTAATGGTGTCAAATTTTTGAACAGTTTTGACCTCACAAGCAATTACTAGTAATTTTTATTGCACCCAGAAACCCAAAATACATCGCATTTCTGTAGAATGGTCAGAGGCTTCAATTTAAGAGAACCTCATTTAATTCGAATGTATTTTCTGCTGGCATTATGGGAACACTCGCTCAGGTGTTTGAGCACTTAACAGTGGGGTCATCAATGGCCTTGCAGTAAATGAAGATAGGAGTGGGGAAAATCTAATAAAAATAACGAATTTTAAAGCCAAGTTGTATCGACATATGTCAGGAGACATGTGCAATACCATCAACAAAATTTAGATAGAAGAAAGCACAGTAACTAGATAAAAATTGAAGATAATATACCAGTACAGACATATTCAAAAGACCACCAGATTACTGTGGCTGGGTCACTACTCAGAAATAATAAGTGAACAAGTCACTACATGACATTCTAAAATCGCACACCTAGTATTTTTAACAAGTCCTGACATCACACAAAGCCTTAAAACATGAACTACTCTCACTTCATTAGCAGTCAAAATAGAAGGCAGGCTCTATAGGAGATCCAGTTCTGCCATCAGGTTGTAATATAGAACAGATTCAATATAGATGTCATATTGACAGCTGAGGTCTACATTTCTTACACACTGACGGCTACTGGCAATGTATAAGATAGCCATGTGTCAATGGGCAATGTCCCACTCCATGCCTTGTAAGTGTTACTTCTTCAGCTTTTCACAGCCAGAAAGAAGTAAGCTATGGTCACACTGAAGGCTTCACCTGTCACAGTTTACAGCTCCACACCAGTAGCCACTAAGCCTCCCACCAACATGTGATCTTTCAGCTCAATTTGTGGCAACAGCCTACAGAGGGACCGAACAGTGAGCAGGAGGTGTAAGGGTGACCAGTAGCAAGAAGGGCACTTTGGGAAAAAAGAGCATATAAGAAAGTTCTTGCAGTGATGCCATCTTATCTGCTCTCACAGTGCTTTCAGGATATCAAACAATTCAGCATAACAACTGAAAACTGCTTTTGGAGCCCTATCAGGATAATGCCTGAGAACATCTATCTGCATCTACTTCTATACTCTGCAGACCACTCTAGGTGCATGGTAGACAGTACGTCCCATTGTACCAGTTACTAGGGTTTCTTGCTATTCCACTCACTTATGGGGTGTGGGAAGAATGATTGATTGAGTGCCTCTGTGTATACAATACTTAATCTATGTGAGCAATAAGTAGGGGTTTGTGGTTTACTATTACAGAAATCATTTAAAGACTGTTCTTGAAACTTTGTTAACAGTGCTTGGGTAGCTCAGTTGGTAGAGCACTTGCCCGTGAAAGGCAAAGGTCCCGAGTTCGAGTCTCAGTCCGGCACACAGTTTTAATCTGCCAGGAAGTTTCATACCAGCGCACACTCCACTGTAGAGTGAAAATATCATTCTGGAAACATCCCCCAGGCTGTGGCTAAGCCATGTCTCTGCAATATCCTTGCTTTCAGGAGTGCTAGTTCTGCAGGGTCCACAGGAGAGCTTTTGTAAAGTTTGGAAGGTAGGAGATGAGGTACTGGCAGAAGTAAAGCTGTGAGGACGGGGCTTGAGTCGTGCTTTGGTAGCTCAGTTGGTAGAGCACTTGCCCGTGAAAGGCAAAGGTCCCGAGTTCGAGTCTCAGTCCGGCACACAGTTTTAATCTGCCAGGAAGTTTCATACCAGCGCACACTCCACTGTAGAGTGAAAATATCATTCTGGAAACATCCCCCAGGCTGTGGCTAAGCCATGTCTCTGCAATATCCTTGCTTTCAGGAGTGCTAGTTCTGCAGGGTCCACAGGAGAGCTTTTGTAAAGTTTGGAAGGTAGGAGATGAGGTACTGGCAGAAGTAAAGCTGTGAGGACGGGGCTTGAGTCGTGCTTTGGTAGCTCAGTTGGTAGAGCACTTGCCCGTGAAAGGCAAAGGTCCCGAGTTCGAGTCTCTGTCTGGCACACAGTTTTCATCTGCCATGAAGTTTCACAAAATTTCCTCATCATCAATTTGTAATCCTGTATGAACAGCCAATAAGTGTTTTGTCTCATCAGTATAGTCACACATGTTTGAGTCCTGATTGTCTACAGTAAGGTAGTTCATGGCACTCCAGTCCTAATGCTGTACCAAGAAAATGTTTCTCCAAGTCATCCACACATTGCCCATGCACTACACCACTCACGCACACTTCTCATAAGATGATTCAATACAGTGCACAGTGACAGTACATCTGTGATTGAATGGTGGTGGTAGTGGACCAATTAGGATTCCTGGGCTGGCAGACCTTTATTATAGGTGGTGTGTCAGGTTGCTGTCTGTACATAAAAACAGTAAGTTGTTATTACACTTATCAGGCTTACCACAAGTGATGGGGGGATTTGGATTTAGAGAAATCAAAATAAAACATTTAATTTAAATCCTTGATTGCTTTAGATGAATTTCAAACGTTTATTATTTGATAGACAAGATTAATGGACAATTTCAGTAATTCAGCATTATTTTTGTCTGCAGTTTTGACTAATAGTTCTGGATTAACACCATAAAAAAAGAGTAAAAATTAAGAATTTAATGTTGAATTTAACATAATGCACTTTGTACACTTCAGAAAACATCCCTGAAAGATGGCAGTGTCATCGTTTGCTGCTTTAGGGGATAGGTTTCAACTTAATTATCTCATATAAATTATCCCATCCATCACAAGCAGCATGTGCCATCTAATCATAGATGTTTATCCATACAGTGTTTATGTATGAAAAAACAATCAGAATTAAAATATAACTTACAGAATTCAGTAGATCTTTAACATGACTCAATGAAATGAGAGTCTTTCTTTACTATCAAAAACCAATGCATGATTTTAGTGATATGTGGAAGAGCTTTCATTGTAAAAAAAGAAATTATTACAGGAGAACTTGGTGATGCTTGCTAGTTTCCATATTTCCTAGTTGTGCTACTGAAAACAAGCTTAATAATGAACTATTGTCAATAATGGTGGGCAATCATTTCAACAATGAACTGTTTGCCAACTTGCCGCACTACTGTTAACCAATATCACCCACAAGTGTAATTTCTCTAAGATGATGGTGATAAACAAAAGGGGAAAAAAGTTGCAGAATGTTTCTATTCTCTACATGTAATTTCAGTGCCTTAGGATTTCACTGAAACTATGCACAGTCATGACTTCCATATTTTTAACTTCCTCTCATAGGCTCATTCACTCATGGAATGCCTGGTATAATATGTGTTATATCAGTATTAGAACACAGTTAAATGACTTACAATAAATGGGAGTAACACAAATATATTTTGGGGTAATTAGATACAAGCTACATAATGAAGCAGTTTGCAGCACGCTTTGATCTTGCACACGTTGCATTTGGAGAGGTCCCAAATAGTGATTTTCGACAATTTTGGAATTTTCAAAATCCAAAAAAAGTCAGTATGTGCATGCACGTGATACAATCAAATTTGTTTTACGAATTCAGCCTTATCACCTCTCTATACGCACCAAATATTGTTTCAGTACTATCATTCACACAAGATAAAAAATACTAGAAACTTGCAAAAATGTGATAACTTGTGTAGCTGTATTACTTCTCAACCATGAACCATTGCAACACATCCTTGCTTTCTCCTACAAGGGAGAGGTGAGGTGAGGTGATACCTTTCAAATGAGATCAACATTTTGGCTGCATCAGATTTAAGGAGCTAGGTGGTCACACATGGTGGCACATTTTTTGGAGGGGTGGGGGAGAAAGAGAAAGGGAAAGAGAAGAGAGAGAGAGAGAGAGAGAGAGAGAGAGAGAGAGAGAGAGAGAGAGAGAGAGAGTCCAAAATTGTAAGTTTGGGAGGGCCTAGGTCAGTCCCCCAGGGGTTTCACATTTCAATGTCTGACTTACGAACTTCCCTTAGTGCACTATTAACTGTACTAAATTTCATTAATGTTTGTAACCATGATGCAACCCCCTTCTGATGACTTGCAATTGATGTGAGAGAAAAAGCCCTGAGTAACAACACAAAGAAATCTGTAATGAAAAGAAGTATCAACAGACATCAGAAAGTAACACTGATGAGAATGCCTGCTTTTTCAGCAGGTTTCATTGGTGAAGTCTCTGATTATGAGCTGAGTATCATCTACAATAAATGTTTTGACAAGAAATGGGTTCCTCCGGGATACGATCTTTCATTGGTTCTTACCACACTCCTCTCCTTCAGGTTTGTAGCAGGCAAAGGTGGGGAGGGCGAGGAGCACACTGACATCATCAAGTTTTGATGCTGACTGTCCGTTCCATCCATTGTCTGTACCACTCTAAGTGCGGGGATAGCAGAGTTATTCTTACAGAATTTGTTATGCTGATACAACACCCTATAATGAACAAAGTTAGGAACCACTGTGTCAATGGACAAGATTATCATGTACTCTTTACTAGCGTCTCCTTGAATAGTACCCAACGGCATGGAGGCACCTTTATCAGTTCAAAATTGAACATGTGACCTTCATTGAGGCAGTGCTCTTCCACTGCAGATCTGTTGGTTTAGCAAAGGTGAATGTTTTATATATAATCAATACAGCAATATGTCTGGATGATGTCTTGGCATCCACACTTCCAGTCAATATTAACTTGTGGGTCCTCTAATATCTTTGATGGCATCCAGCATTTCCTTAACTCTGGATTTAGGACATAACATAACATATGTGGATTTTTTTTTCTGAAGATATTTCCTAGAAGGTGCTGCATCCTGGCAGGCAGATAGCTTTATCTCTATGAGATATGATGGGGAATACAGTATTGGAGAGTAGAAGCTAGTGCAAATCCTATCACTCATGTAAAAATCTCCGAGAATTACTTTTTACTGGTACATAGACTGTCACAGTATATCATCTGAATTCTTTTTATGAACAGTGAGGCTGGTTACCTGATATTTTACCAGAGATGCAAAGAATACATTTGTTTGTGCTGAGATAAGAATTTAGATGAAACAATACATCATCACAAGATACAATACTGATCCTACAAATTCTCTTGGAAAATAGGTTAAGGAAAGGCAAACCTACTTCTCTAGGATTCATAAATTTAGAGAAAGTTTCTCACAATGTTGTATGGAATACTCTGACATTCTGCAGGCAGAGGTAAAGTACAGGGAGCAAAAGAGTATTTACAACTTTCACAGAAACCAGACAACAGAGTCAAGGGGTGTGAAAGGAAATCAGTGGTTGAGAAGAGAGTGAAACAGGGTTATAGCCTATCCCTGATGTTATACGAAGAGTACACAGAGCAAGCAGTAAATAAAAACTCTGAAGGTTGCTGATGACATTGTAATTCTGTCAGAGACAGCAAAGGACTCTGATGAACAACTGGACAGAATGGAGAGTGTATTGGAAGAGGGCTATAACATAACAATAACAAAAGCAAAACAAGGATAGTGGAAAGTAGATGAATTAAATCCAGAAATGCTGAGAGAATTAGGATTAGGAAACAAGACATTAAAAGTAGTAGGCGAGTTTTGCTATTTGGGCAGCAAAATAAGTGATGATGGTTGAAGTAGAGAGGATCTGAAATGTACACTGGCAATGGAAAGAAATGCTTTTCTGAAGAAAGGAAATTTGTTAACAATGAATATAGATTTATACAATGGGAAATCTTTCCTAAAAGTATATGTATGGAGTGCAGCCATATATGGAAGTGAAACATGGACAATAAACAGTTTAGACAAGAAGATAATACAAGCTTTTGAAATGCTGTGCTAAAGAAGAAAGCTGAAGTAGATCACATAACTAATTAGAAGGTATCCAATAGAATTGGTAAGAAAATTTGTAGCACAATATGACTAGAAGAAGGTGTCAGTTGATAGGACACATTCTGAGACATCAAGGGATCGCCGATTTAGTGCTGGAGGGACGTATAGAGGGAAAGAATCATATAGGAAGACCAAGACATGAATATAGTAAGCAGATTCAGAAACGTAGGACCTAGTCGCATGGATAGTTGTATCAAACTATTTTGGATTAAAGACCACAACAACTGCAACCTCCAAGACACATTCCAGTACCTGTATTTTATATGCTGACAATAACTATAGTGTTGGAAAAACCCAAAATAGCTTGAGAAAGCTGCTGTGATTTGATAGAGTTATAGCATCAAGAATATATCAGTATGTACTACTAAGCCAAACCTTATAGATAAAGAAGAACACAATGCTTATAAAATAATTTTCGCATTGGCAGCATCAAATAGCAAGCATTGCAATGCAAATGGATGCCTTTTGCTCCAGTAGACATCTAAAGTCCACTTTTATTTTGAGTTAAAATTAGATATTTTAATAATTATGTTTTACTGACTATGGGCCAAACACAAGCTTCTTAGTAACATACCTCAAATCTGAACTGTCTGCTAGGCACATCAACACCTGCTATATCTACAAGATTGGCAAACTGTGCATTGTGATGGTCCTTGAGGAATTGTAAAACTGGAACTACACCCTCTGGGACAATCAATACTTCAAGTTCATCACCTGCTGTCAGCTGGACTTTCTGCACAAACTTTGGAAGACATTCTGCTACATAACAGCCATAATCACTCAATTGTGCACGTTGTGCAGCATCAAATTTACGAGCAGTTGCTGTAATATCAATGTCACATTAGACAAGGTAGACATATACATGTATTATCGAATACATTATATCATGAACTGAAAAAAAAACTAATTAAAGGTGTATTATACAAACACCCAAGGCCAACTGATTGCATATTTCTACTACTGGCCATAATTCTCTTCCTGTATGAAGAAAATAAACAAGAAAAATATATGTAAATAAAAATGGGTGACTTACGCCTAGTTTCTGCTGCAGCTGCTGCATTATCATGTTTACGTCTAAGATGAATGGGAACACCACTCAGACAGCCTGTAGGGAATTGTACATTGACAGCTTTTAAATACGTTGTCTCTACCCTCACTAAATTCAATACATATCGTACTATTCAAGTTGTAAGTGAAAAATATAGGAAAGTACTTTCACATACAATTGATTCATCAAAGGTTCAACAGCAAATTGAAGTGTCGTATTTGGATGTTACTTAATAACAAACACCAATGGAATGTTTTCAGCATATTAAAAGTCTAATCCTGGATCTTATATAGAGATACAAAAATTGCTGCCCGTTTTAACAAACACAACACACGAGATGAAAATTCATATAGATACGTATTTATTATTGTGCTTACCGGTCTGAGACACTGTTGTTCTAAATAATCCACATACATTTCTAATCACAGACACAGCCATGTCTCATATAATAACACAAACACCCACAGGCTTATTAGGTTTCGGGCTTTCTGCTAGATCTAAGATGTTTCACAGTCAAAGATATTTCTATTGCAGCAATTAAATGCATTGCATTAACATATTTGTTAAAGTACCGTCACACCTCCTTGGCAGCAATTAAATGTCTCGTTGGAAACTTCGCCGCGATAACTCACGCACGATCTGTTTCGAGAAATCAGTGTCTGGTTTAGTTTCTGATACCGATGAATGTTGATCACCGGCATCTCGGCAGTGAGTAGGCAGTTTTTATCCTAAGTTCAATCGTTTGAATTTCTAGTAAAAATGTGAAAATAAGGTTATTTTCTGCAATTTACAAGAATTTGTTGGCTGCGCAATTTACAAAAATTTGTTGGCTAGTCTTGATGAGTGCCAAATGAAATGTTGCACTGTTACTCGAAACGGAAAGATGGCTAACATAATTTATTTATTTATCCATTCGTACAGAACATGCCTTGTATGAATGTCACCAAAAGTTGAAATACTCGTTCTGTGAAGGATTATCATAGCTTAACATCCCTTTAACGATGATGTTATCACACATGTAAAGTACCTGACAAACGTTTCAAAACCAAGGTTACGAGCAGATAAAAACCATGGTAGACCTGTACTAAAGACTGACAAATTTGATAATCGGTATAGTTTTATAATATATACAGTAGTATGAAGACTAACTATGCCAAATTAGCATACATTGAGTGTAGAAATGTGTATAAAGACAAGTAATGTTCAGTAAATAAGATAAAAAATCAGTAGTTTCATATCTCAGTGAGGAACTTCCACTTTCAGCACATGGCAGGAATATGTAGAGAACTATGACTCATGTTTAAAAGAATAGTTGACCATGAACTGGATAGATGTGTACCTGGAAAAAACAGTTCATAATGGAAAGGACCTCCATCGTATACAGTCACTGTAAAGAAACGTCCAAAGAAATAGACTACTGCACAATAGGTGTCAAACAAAGCATAGCGTTATAGTTAATGAGATGCCAAATAAAACACGTTTGGCTGTCAAGACAGCAGTGGGTGATACCTTCGACGTTTGCTGTAGCAAAATACTGTCAAATAATATTTCACAAAACCCAAACAAATTCTAGTTGTATATAAAGGCTGTCATTGGGAGTTTTTGGGTAAATTACCCCAGAGAAGAGAACTTACACCAGCTTTGAGTGGACTCATAGAAGGGAGGATGTCACTCACTTTGTATGAGTTTATGGATAAGTAGCTCCAGAGAAGGGAACTTATACCAGGTTTGGGTGGGCCCAAAGAAGGGAGGACCCCAACCACTTTAGGCGACGAGAGTTACATCATGTCAGTGAGGGTGCGAAGTTAGTACCTAATCTCTGGAAGGGCAGTGCTGACAAATAATTATGGGTATCATTATTTGCACAGGGGTAAGTACCCTGGATATGGGAGTATTTCCTCCAGACTGATTAAAAAAATTATTAAAGTTAAATAATTTACCTGTTTTCAAGAACACAGTGTAATCTCAGAGTGCTCTGATGTTTGATCCTAGAACTGCAGAAAATATTTACCTTCTACAAGAAAGAAAGAAATTTTTGTAATAAGGTATAATGAAATATGTGTTCATGGTAAAACCAAATACAAAGGAATGTTTACTGCAATGATAAAATGAAAGAAAAATTTAAAGCAATAGCGAAGCTATTGTGTCTATTTATGTAACACATTTACAATAATTGAAGTTGAATGAGTGGTTACAACATCTTTTTTCTTAGTGGAGGGATACGTACTGATAGCCGGCCGTTGTGGTGAGCGGTTCTAGTCGCTTCAGTCTGGAATCATGTGACAGATATGGTCGCAGGTTCAAATCCTGCCTCGGGAATGGATGTGTGTGATGTCGTTAGGTTAGTTAGGTTTAAGAACTTCTAAGTTCTAGGGTACTGATGACCTCAGATGTTCAGTCCCATAGTGCTCAGAGCCATTTGAATGTACTGATACATCCCATTCCTTAATGAGAGGTATCATACCCTTAAATACGTATGTCAGAGAAAAGATGTTCATGACTGTGAGTAGTCAATAAGTGGTGAGTACCCCGCACTTGTTTGGTGTTTAAATTGGAGGTTCTGATATCAAGAGCTAATGATCCAGTGACTGTACAAAAGTGGGTAGCATTCTCAGACGACCCTATCTGCTCATATACAGTAAGGAGTTCCATGGAGAGGGCAGTGCAGAAGAAAAAGCGCCATGAAATCTAACAAAACGAAATGTCAAAGATAATAAATGTATTGTAATTACACAATGAGATTTTCACTCTGCAGCGGAGTGTGCAGTGATATGAAACTTCCTGACAGATTAAAACTGTGTTCTGTGTTCTGCCAGTATCTCGTCTCCTACCTTCGAAACTTTACACAAGCTCTCCTGCGAACCTTGCAGGACTAGCACTCCTGAAAGAAAGGATACTGCGGAGACATGGCTTAGCCACAACCTGGGGGAGGTTTCCAGAATGAGATTTTCACTCTGCAGTGGAGTGTGCGCTGATATGAAACTTCCTGACAGATTAAGGTTCGCAGGAGAGCTTGTGTAAAGTTTCGAAGGTAGGAGACGAGATACTGGCAGAAGTAAAGCTGTGAGTACCGGGCGTGAGTCGTGCTTCGGTAGCTCAGATGGACGAGCACTTGTCCGCGAAAGGCAAAGGTCCCGAGTTCGTGTCTCGGTCGGGCACACAGTTTTAATCTGTCAGGAAGTTTTATATCAGCGCACACTCCGCTGCAGAGTGAAAATCTCATTCTGGAAACTTCCCCCAGGCTGTGGCTAAGCCATGTCTCCGCAATATCCTTTCTTTCAGGAGTGCTAGTCCTGCAAGGTTCGCAGGAGAGCTTCTGTAAAGTTTCGAAGGTAGGAGACGAGATACTGGCAGAAGTAAAGCTGTGAGTACCGGGTGTGAGTCGTGCTTCGGTAGCTCAGATGGTAGAGCACTTGCCTGAGAAAGGCAAAGGTCCTGAGTTCGCGTCTCGGTCGGGCACACAGTTTTAATCTGTCAGGAAGTTTCATGTATGGTAATTGTTAATTATCAAGTTGAATATCAGATCTGTTATGTACATAGTACAGAGAGGCAGTAGCTGTTCTCATTTATCATGTACTACTTGTAATTTTGAAGGTAATATAAAAGGTGAGTTGAATCGCACTTCCTATTTATGTAGCGGAGTGAATGAGAATGAGAAGTTAATTTTCAGCAGCTTTATCTGCAGCCTGTAAGGAGACGAAGTCTGTAGGAAGAAGGCACACGGATTCAGGACACAGACTTCCTTGAACCTGGTAATTAATACTTGATGGCGACCAAATTTGCAGTAAGCAGCATTCATTGTGCGACGCTAATTCGGAAAGCAGGTTACAATAATCTTTTGAAGAGGACAAAATTAATTCATTTTAATATAATTTACACTCGTTGTAGTATAGGTCTTGCATTATTTTTCCACATAATCACCATTTACCTCAATACCTTTTGTCATCATTGGGACGAGTATCATAGATGTCTCCTGCCGCCTTTTTCAGCAAGTTCTTCACTTCGATTTTCACACAGTCGTCGTCGGAAAAGCGTTTTCCACAAAGGCGTTCTTTCAATTTAGTGAACTGATGATAGTCACTAGGTGTGAGATCAGGGCTGTGGGAGGTAAATTATCCCAACCAGACGAAGTAACAACTCTTTGTGTTGCGGGAGCGCTGTGCAGACGCGCATTGTCATGAACAAAACAGACTTATGTTGTCAGCATCCCGCGACGTTTGTTTTTTATTGCTTGCGAAGTTTATTCGTGGTCTCACAATATCTTGCAGCATTTATTGTTTCATATCTTTCCAAAAACGAGCAGAACCCCTTTTTAATGTCCTAAGACACTGACACCATGATTTTCCTTGCTGTTTTATGAGTTTCAAGTCTAGCAATGGAGGATATATATTGCATGTTGGGGTTTGTGGAAAACAGTGCCATCGTTTTCATAATGTAGAAATGGAATGATTTATCTGACATCCAAAAGGGCATGATCATTGGCTTTCCAACCAAATGTGGAAGAATTCCTGAAAGTTTGTAAACTGTTCATGTGCTGCTTTGATTAAAGTATACCATGTATGACAAAATGGCACTATCCCAAACAGGCACCGAGGCAACTTTGGTACACCATGGGCCATCGTTGGCATTGGTGAACGGCAGCCATTGACATGTGTAGGAGCGAACAACCAACTGATGAGCAACTAATCACCCAGACGAACCAAAAGTTACCAACATTGTCTCCCCAGTGACTGTTCAGCGAACGTTACCGTTTATGAGTCTCAACAGCAGGTGCATGGTTCATGCACCCATGTTGACAGCTGTTCCTTGCGACAAAGGCTAGAATTAGCACGCCAATGCCACAACTGGACGTCAACTGACTGGTGACAGGTGGCCTTTCAGATACATCATATTTTACATCCATTGGACAGGGGTGACACAGTGCAACAATAGTTGGAAGGCTTTAAGCCAGTGAAGGGAGAATTGTGGCCTGGGGAATGTTTTTGTGGCATTCTCTGGGTGATCTCGTCATTTTGGAAGGCACAATATATCAATCCAAGTATAGATCTATCCTTGGGGGTCATATCCAACCCCACATGCAGTTTGTTTTTCCTCAGAACAATGGCACCCATCAGCAGACCAGCGTAATGTGTCACACAGTTCGCATTGTATGTGTATTGTTCAAAGAGCACCAGAATGAGTTTCCCATACTCCTTATTTGCTTCTGTCTCGGGTTCTTCGGCCGACGTTCGTGTGATGATTTTGCTGACGTTTCGCCAGCACGAGTGGCTGGCATTGTCAAAGCTTCACCCTCCATTGCCGGAGGTGAACTGGAGCCGGGCTCGCGGCCGCAGACTATATGTACCTTGCGCGCCAACGTCCGAGGGCTTCTCCGCGGTCATTTCCGCGGTCATTTCCGGTGCGTTTCTCCTCTTGCTACCTGCTACGGTCGTTCTCTGCAGTACGGGAAGCCAGGAGCCGTTTACCTTAAGGCTTTCTTCTTTCTTGTTGAAGCTGTTCCCGTGTTTGTGTATTTCTACAGCTTCTCTGTACAAGCGGGTGTGATAGTGCTTCTCTACAGCCAGAACTTCCGTGTCGGTGAATTTTATTACATGTACCTGGTCGGTCTCACTCAGTGCGTGTTCTGCCACGGCCGATTTTTCCACCTGTCCCAACCTGCAATGTCGCTTATGTTCTTTGATCCTGGTGTTGATTGATCTTCCAGTCATTCCGACATAAACTTTCCCGCATGTGCATGGTAAGCGGTATATTCCTGACATTGCAAGTGGGTCCCTTTTATCCTTTGCCGATCTAAGACATTCTTTGATCTTCCTTGTCGGTTTGAAAATTGTCTTTACGCCGTGCTTGTGTAATATACGGCCGATTCTGTCCGTCACTCTGGGAATGTATGGCAGAAAGGCCGTACCCGACATTTCTTTTTCTGGTTTCTTACTTCGCCGGTGGTTTGGCTCTGTTACACTTCTAATATCATTTGTGGAGTACCCATTGCTCCTCAGAACACTTTCCAGGTGTTGCATTTCGCGTTTAAGGTGCTGCGGCTCACATATTCGTGCTGCTCGCGTTACGAGCGTCTGAATCATTGCTAACACCGAAGCGGCCATTCGGACCCTTCCTTGTGAAAGGGCAGAGGAAATACGCACTGAAACAGCCAGGATACTGCGCCGAGCTAAACCACCAGCATGCAATCTGAAGAAAGAAGAAGTACAAGCTATTAAGAATCTTAACGCTGACAAGAGTATATTGGTACTGCCTGCCGATAAGGGGAATGCGACCGTCGTAATGAAGACCGAAGATTATGAACAAAAGATCCGAGACCTATTAGATCCGACGACGTACCGAAAACTAAGCGCAGATCCGACGCAGCGTATCACACGGAATACGAATCGGTTAATCAAGGCATCTTCTGTTCCGGAGGACATACAGAGATACCTGCGCAACACAGAAGCCCTACCACCTCGCCTGTATGGATTACCTAAGATCCATAAGAACAACGTTCCATTAAGACCGATTGTTAGCGCTCCTGGCTCACCGACATATAAACTGGCAAAACACTTGGCCTCTCTGCTCCAGCCGCACGTGGGGAAGACCGACACGTACGTAAAGGACTCAGGACATTTCATCGAGAAGCTGAAGAAACTAAAACTTGCACCAAACGACATCCTGGTCAGCTTTGATATTGTTTCTTTGTTTACGAAAGTGCCACTCAGTGACGCTCTGGAGCACATCGGTTCCATTTTCCCGCAAGACATCATGAAGCTCTTCCATGCCTGTCTCACCACGAGCTATTTCACGTGGAATGGCAATTTCTACGAACAGCTGGAAGGCGTTGCCATGGGTAGTCCTCTTAGTCCAGTGGTGGCCAACTTCTTCATGGAACATTTCGAAGCACAGGCACTGGACTCGGCGACTTGTAAACCTAAGGTGTGGTACAGGTACGTCGATGATACTTTCGTCGTGTGGAGCCATGGTGAAGAACAGCTCGGTGACTTCCTAAGACACTTGAACAACCTCCACGCCAACATAAAATTTACCATGGAAGTGGAAAAGGACAAGAAACTACCATTTCTAGATGTGCTGGTCACAAGGGATGGCCAAAACCTGGGACATAGCGTGTACCGAAAACCGACGCACACGGACCGATATCTGCACAAACTGTCAAACCACCACCCGAGCCAGAAAAGAGGCATGATTCAGACGCTCGTAACGCGAGCAGCACGAATATGTGAGCCGCAGCACCTTAAACGCGAAATGCAACACCTGGAAAGTGTTCTGAGGAGCAATGGGTACTCCACAAATGATATTAGAAGTGTAACAGAGCCAAACCACCGGCGAAGTAAGAAACCAGAAAAAGAAATGTCGGGTACGGCCTTTCTGCCATACATTCCCAGAGTGACGGACAGAATCGGCCGTATATTACACAAGCACGGCGTAAAGACAATTTTCAAACCGACAAGGAAGATCAAAGAATGTCTTAGATCGGCAAAGGATAAAAGGGACCCACTTGCAATGTCAGGAATATACCGCTTACCATGCACATGCGGGAAAGTTTATGTCGGAATGACTGGAAGATCAATCAACACCAGGATCAAAGAACATAAGCGACATTGCAGGTTGGGACAGGTGGAAAAATCGGCCGTGGCAGAACACGCACTGAGTGAGACCGACCAGGTACATGTAATAAAATTCACCGACACGGAAGTTCTGGCTGTAGAGAAGCACTATCACACCCGCTTGTACAGAGAAGCTGTAGAAATACACAAACACGGGAACAGCTTCAACAAGAAAGAAGAAAGCCTTAAGGTAAACGGCTCCTGGCTTCCCGTACTGCAGAGAACGACCGTAGCAGGTAGCAAGAGGAGAAACGCACCGGAAATGACCGCGGAAATGACCGCGGAGAAGCCCTCGGACGTTGGCGCGCAAGGTACATATAGTCTGCGGCCGCGAGCCCGGCTCCAGTTCACCTCCGGCAATGGAGGGTGAAGCTTTGACAATGCCAGCCACTCGTGCTGGCGAAACGTCAGCAAAATCATCACACGAACGTCGGCCGAAGAACCCGAGACAGAAGCAAATAAGCAGTTTGTCAACAAGTGGCCACGAAAGTCTTAACAATTTTGTATTCCCATACTCCCCTGGCCACCAGCCTCCCTAGGTTTGAACCCAATAGAGATTCTGCGTGACCACCTCCAATAGGCAGTTTACACTGTGTACCCTCAGACGAGAAATCTAGCATAACTGGCCATGGCGCTGGAGTTGGGATGTCCTCCCATTCTAGTCAGTACCCTCCAAAGCCTCGCTGACTCTCTTCCTGCATGTCTTACAGCAGTCTGGACTGCGAAAAGATGGTTATTCAGACTGTTGGCAGGTGGTCACATTAATGACTAATGGGATTTTACACTGATCTGAGAGCACCAGCTTTTCCTCACCCTGTGTGTGTGTGTGTGTGTGTGTGTGTGTGTGTGTGTGTGTGTGTGTCTGTGTAATGAACACACCCTGTATCTGCCTACACACACACACACAGGGTGAAAATCGTGCACTCGGACTTCACAGAGTGATTCCCCACATACTGGCAATACAAAAATCTCTAAATTTGGTCCTATGCATATTTCCGCCAGTAAATGGACATTAAACATTGACACTGCACATTGTTTTGTGTTAGCAAGCAGGAAATTGGGGGTTCGATTCTGTGTCAAGTCGTATTTGTTTTCATTTGATAAATGTAGTCTGCATGGTATGGTATCTGGCATCTTAATTGTCATACACACCGAGCGAGGTGGTACAGTGGTTAGCACACTGGACTCGCATTCGGGAGGACAACGGTTCAATCCTGCATCCGACCATCCTGATTTGGGTTTTCCGTGATTTCCCTAAATCGCTTCAGGCAAATGCCGAGATGGTTCTTTTGAAAGGGCACAGATTTCCTTCCCTAATTCGATGAGACCAACGACCTCACTGTTTGGTCTGTTCCCCCAAAAAATCCAATCGAATCCAATCCAATCGTCGTACTGCAATTACAGTGGATATTCTACAAACATTTGCACTTACGTACTAAGATCATAAAAATGGAAGTACAATCGTTTTCATTGCTCAGATTTTAAAGAGGTCTTTTGCATGTTGTGGATGCGAATTGTTTCTCAACACTGCATCTAATAGTTTCCAAACCTGTTTTCGGTATACCCTCCCCCAGTGGTCCCATCGATTAGTACCAACTATTATTCTTGCCATGTTCAGGTCTATTACATTTCGTTTGGGCCTTACGACACCAGCAGTTCTAGCAACATGCTTTGAAAATAATTTCCAAACTGGGTTACCATTTGTATGTATTATCACCATGGAACCACTAATTATGCCTTTCAGCACTGAGTCTGGTAAGTGCATGCTGTTTAGTAAGTTTCTCCATGTGTTATTGTTATCATGATGATGATGATGATCAACATCATAATCGATGGAGATGTGGAAACATCATGTGCATTACTGTTAGTAAATCTGTGTAATTCGAAAACGAACATTTCACAGTTAGCAGTGTCGGGCTGAATCAAGCAGAATAAAGATGCAAGACAGATGATGTACCCATTAGGTGGAAAAGCCCACTGTGACAAATGACATGATTACACTGTATGTGCTGTTTGCCAGATAGGGACTAATTGTTAGCAGAGTGACATACCCATGACAGACTCTATACACATTCGTGCACATATCATATTTTCTTATTGTAAAAGAATGAGGCAGATGTATGCAATACACAAAGGATGAATATGTGGATATGCTTGTGATCATTGGTGCATCTGATAACTGGGATGGTGTTGCTGCTCACGAATATGCTGCTAGATATCCCGGTCGACGTCATCCAGACGAAAACCTGTTTCACCATCTGGAGCTTCACCCTCAGGAGACAGGTTCTCTTCTTCCATCATTACTTGACAGAGATCGTCCATGGACTCACCATACTCCAGCTAGTGAGGAAGTTGCTCTGGAGGTCATACACCAAGATCCCCAGCGCAGTACATGTAGTATAGCAAGGAAATTGTGTGTCTCGCAACACACGTGCTGCATGAGCCTGGAATGCACCTGTATCATTGGTCTTTAACGCGAGACCTCTATCCTGCAGACCGCTATCTGTAGATGCAATTCTGTGAATGGTTCTGACAACAACAGGAAGCCAATGACGACTTCATAAACACTGTAATATGATTAGATGAAGCAGCTCTCACTCTTCAATATGCACAATACCCACCCTCAGTGTGATATTAACCCACACATCACCCTGACCATGGATATTGAGTTCACTTTGGCATCAATGTCTGAGCCTTGATATTGCGACCCAAGAGTTTGGATCCCTACTTGTTGCCTGACTTGTTGACTACACAAAGGTATCAAGCATTCCTCTCAAACTATTTCCCTAATGTACTGGAAGATGTTCCACTTCATGTTTGGGAGAGCTAATGTTCTAATATGATGGTGCCCTGCACCTCTACGCTTTGGAATTATTGCGCCATGATATTTAGACCAAACATTTCCACATAAATGACCCAGATCGAGAGCTCCAGTTATTTGGGTTCCATGTTCACCTGACCTAAATCCCCTGGATTTCCTCCTGTGGGGACACTTGAAGGAACAGATGTATTCTACTATACCAACACATGTGGGAGCACAGATAGCATGTGTTCATGTCGCTCTTGTATCTGTAGATGCAGCCATGTTGGGAAGAGTCCAGTGGGTTGAACAATGTTTGGATGTAGAGGGGGTCGCTTTGATCATACACTCTGAGGACAATGTACTCTTCTGTAAACGTCATATGGTCATTAATATGGAAATTATTATCATCACTGGTTGCTAATGTGTCATATCTGAGCACATATACTGTGGTGTCACCGCCAGACACCACACTTGCTAGGTGGTAGCCTTTAAATCGGCCTCGGTCCGGTAGTATACGTCGGACCTGTGTGTCGCCACTATCAATGATTGCAGACCGAGCCCCGCCACACGGCAGGTCTAGAGAGACGTCCCAGCACTCGCCCCAGTTGTACAGCCGACTTTGCTAGCGATGGTTCACTGACTACAACACTCTCATTTGCCGAGACGATTGTTAGCATACCATTCAGCTACGGTATTTGCTACGACCTAGCAAGGCGCCAGTATCCGTACTATTGATATTGTGAATCATGTACCATAAAGAGCGACGTTCGTCATTAATGGATTAAAGTTAAGTATTGCACCAGCTACGTCCGTTTTTCTCAATTCTAATTCCCTTGTCATGTTCCAGACCTCCCTCCAGCCTGCGTGAGCTAGAACGCATGCATTTGGGCCTCCTTTACTAATCCTGTGTTGGCTCTCCTGCCAACCACAACATATACTGCATGAATTATAAATGACTAGTAGATGGTGCTTTATTTAACTGTGCAGTCATCTTTAGCATCTTGAAATTGGTATTGTTTTTGTAGTTATTCTGTTCTGTGACAGGTCATTTGTTTCAACTGTCTATTTCTGACTTATCTAACCACGTTTTTGTTATGTTCCCAGTTACAAAACACTGTGCTATGTAAATGTGAGATATGTGTGGCTTAAGAAACACTGTACACTACATCATTATATGGCAGAATGAAACTGGCAAATTAAAAACAAGTATGCCTCGACCAAGAATCGAACTCTCGACCTCCAGCATGCAACCCAAAATGCTATCTACTGCACCAACTGCACATGTGATTGCAGTGTTGCCAATCTTTAACGTCCATTTCCTGCCAGAAATATGTTCAGGAGAAAATTTTGTGAGAGATATTTTTGTATTGCTAGTATCGCATTATGAATCCTAGTGCGTGCAATTTTCTTCAGCCTGTATATACACCTTGTGATCCAAAGTATCTGGGCACCTGGCTGAAAATTACTTACAAGCTCATGGCGCCCTCCATCGGCAATGCTGGAGTTCAATATGGTGTTGGCCCACACTTAGCCTCAATGGCAGCTTCCACTCTCGCAGGTACACTTTCAATCAGGTGCTCAAAGGTTTCTTGGGGAATGACAGCACATTCTTCACAGAGTGCTGCTCTGGGCAGAGGTATCGATATTGGTCAGTGAGGCCTGGCACAAAGTTGGCGTTCCAAAACTCGATCATGTTGAAAGGCGAAATCGCCATCCCTGAATTGCTCTTCAACAGTGGGAAGCAAGAAAGTGCTTAAAACATCAATGTACGCCTGTGCTGTGATAATGTCAGGTAAAACTACAAGGTGTGCAAGCCCCCTCCATGAAAAACACTACCACACCATAACACCACTGACTCCGAATGTTATTGTTGGCACTTCACACGCTGGCAGCTGACGTTCACTGGGCATTTGCCATACCCACACTCTGCCATCGGATCGCCACATTGTGTACCATGATTCGTCAATTCACACAACGTATTTCCGCTGTCCAATCGTCCAATGTTTACGCTCCTTACACAAATCGAGGCGTCGTTTGGCATTTACCGGCATGATGTGTGGCCCCTGATCAGCTGCTTGACCATGAAATTCAAGTTTTCTCACCTTCTGCCTAACTGTCATAGTACTTGCAATGGATCCTGATGCAGTTTGGAATTCCTGAGTGACAATCTGAATAGATGTCTACCTGTTACACATCACGACCCTCTTCAACAATCAGCAGTCTCTGCCAGTCAACAGACGAGGCCACCTGTACGCTTTTGTGCTGTATGTGACCCTTCACATTTCCATTTCGCTATCACATCGGAAACAGTGGACCTAAGGATGTTTAGGAGTGTGGAAATCTCACGTACAGACCTATGACACAAATGACACCCAATCACCTGACCGCATTCGAAGTCTGTGAGTTCCGCAGAGGCCCCATTCTGCCCTCTCACGATGCCTCGAAGACTACACATTGGATCATGCCGTGTGTGGGTGGTGCATATTAACATTGAAGTCTTCAATAGGAACCCCTGTTTTTTTTATTGCAGATTATGTTTCTACGTCAAAATCTACACACACGCAAAAACACACACACACACACACACACACACACACACACACACACACACACACACACACACACACACTCTGTAGGCCTGTAACTTGTGAATTTTTATTTCACTCTATTTTATTGTTGGTTAATTTAACTTTGTATCATTTTATTTCAGGGTAGACTTAGTCTTTATTAATCTGGTTCTTTGTCACAGGATGCACCAGATCCTCTATCTCCACAGAATACAGAGACAAATGACGATGAAATAGGTAAACTCGAATTAGACTCAGGAAACTGCAGTACATTTGAAGAAATTCCTACACCAGGATTATCTTCCTCGTTCATTAGCGCTCCATCAACATCAGAAGGTGTTTCTACCTGCAATTCTATAAAGAAACCAATGAAAGAAGATCAATTACAGACATTGATTATTAAGCGACATCAGATGGAGAGAGATGATGCAACTGAGATAACACAACTGGTAATGTGTATGCTGAGATGGATCTAGTGAAGAGAATCTGCACAGAGAAGTTTGCAGATGTCTTGTTTGATGCCCAGCTTAAGAATCTCACTAGATACACTACACTAACAGCACTGGAAGTCCAAGTAATTTTCGACAGTCTATGCCCAACATGCAACGATCTCAAAGGTCTACTCAGTTTCGAGGTGATCAAATAAATTCTTCTTATTATTATTATTCTTCTTCTTCTTCTTTCATCATGAATTAGGCTTTCCTTCAGCCTGTTGCAGCTACACCTGGTCCTTCCATCGTTTTGCAGATTTTCCACTGTACCTTTTACCTTTCGGAGTATATCGCCAAAAATATAGTGAAATGAAACGAAATGATCGTATGGCACTGTTGGCTGAGAGGCCCCATGTGGGGAAGTTCGGCTGCCATATTGCAAGTCCTTTTTAGTTGACGGCACTTCGGCGACTTGCGAGTCAATGATGATATGATGATGAAGAACACACAACACCCAGTCATCATGAGGCAGAGAAAATCCCCAACATCGTCGGTAATCGAACCCGGGAACCTGTGCACGGGAAGTGAAAACGCTACCGCAAGACCACGAGCAGCGGACTTAATCTTGATTTATCCATTCGTAGCAGATGGGATATCCATTTTTTTTGGCATTCGTTAACCATACTGTTTATGTCTAAAATATTTAAGTCCTTCCTGGTATCTATATTTCTTTTGTTGTCTAGCTTGGTGTATCCTGCTATGTACCTGAGGAATTTAATTTCATTGGCTTGTAATCTTATTTTATCTTTCTCTTTCATCATCCAAGATTCACTTCTATATAGTAACGTTGGTACTGACTTAACTTTATAAAATTGTAGATACGTTTCTGTTCTTACTTTACGTTGGAGGGCTCTTCTGATAGTGTCATTTAGTTATTTCTCAATTTTGTCTTTTTGATCTAGGTCTCCCCTGAATGACAGAATAGTTCCTAGAAATTTGAATCTATCTACTTGCTCTATAATCTTGTTATCTATAATTATTTTTGTTCTTACTGGATTTTTTCCACAGGAAGCCATGGCTTTTGTTTTTGTATAGATATTAACATGTAATATATCTGGTATGTTTGGTATAGTTCATAGAGGAAGCTTCTCGGCCCGCAAGGTCTGGGCATTCACAGGTTCATAATGGGACCCCTTAGGAATATGACTGAGAAGGTGGAGAAGGAAGCCAGTGTACACTTCATGTGCATACCGGGGGGAGTCATTCTGGATGTGGAAAGGGTTCTTGCAGATGCCATGAAGAGTACAGGGTGCGGCCAACTGCAGGTGGTGGCTCATGTCAGTACCAATGATGTGTGTTGCTTTGAGTTGGAGGAGATTCTCTCTGGTTTTGGGCCAGTCTTGCTTGCAAGATTATGGTGGAGCTCACCATCTGCAGCATAGTCGATAGAACCGACTGTGGTCCTTTGTTGCAGAGCCAAGTGGAGGGTCTGAATCAGAGGCTCAGGCAGTTCTGTAACCTTGTAGGCTGCAGATTCCTTGACTTGCTCGTTTGTGTGATAGGTTTCCGGGTTCCACTTATAGGTCAGTAGTCCACTACACACAGGAAGTGGTTACACAGGTAGCGGGGGCTGTGTGGAAGGGACTGGGCCGTTCTTAAAGCACTGAAGCTCAAATAGTTATAGGTACAGAAAGCTGGCTAAAGCTAGAAATAAGTTTAGCCGATATTTTTTCAAATGATCTAACAGTGTTCAGAAAGGATAGATTAAATACAGTTGGTGGTGGAGTATTTATTGCTGTCAGAAATAGTTTGCCTTGTAGTGAAATTGAAGTAGGTAGTTCCTGCGAAATAGTATGGGTAGAGGTTACACTTGAAAGTCAGACTAAACTATCAATTAGATTGATGATCGATTTACTGACCCCCGACTCAGAAGATATAGTTGCTGAACAGTTCAAAGAAAACTTGTGTCTCATTTCAAATAGGTATCACGCTCATACAGTTATACTCGGTGGTGACTTCAATCTACCCTCGATATGCTGGACAAATTATACCTTTAAAGCCGACAGCAGGCATAAAATGTGATCCGAAATTGTACTGAATGCTTTCTCAGAAAATTATTTTGACCAATTAGTTCATGAGCCCACTTGAAGCAAAACTTGTTGTGAAAGCATCCTTGACTTCTTAGCAACAAATAATCCTAGACAAATAGTGAGTATCGTGATGAGTTCAGCGATTAGCGACCATAAGGCAGTTTCTGGTAGGCTGAATGCCGTAACACCTACAACTATCAAAAACAAACGCGAAGTATATCTATTTAAAAAAGCTCTTAACGCCTTTTAAGAGCCAGTCTCCACTCCTTCCGATCTGGTTATGTAAGCGTAGAAAATCTGTGGAATGATTTCAAAGAGATAGTATCGACAGCAATTGAGAGACCATATAAGTGAGGGTACTGATTCCCCATGGTACACAAAACGGGTCAGATCGCTATTGCAGAAGCAGCAATAAAAGCATTCCAAATTTAAAACAACGGAAAACCCCCAAGAGTGGCGAAGTTTTACAGAATTTCGAAATATAACGCTTACTTCAATGCGAGACGCTGTTAATAATTTCCAGGACGAAACTCTGTCTCGAAATCTGGCAGAAAACTCAAAGAGAATTTGGTCATACACAAAGCACATCAGTGGCAAGACGCAATGAATACCATCACTACACGATATTAACAGTGAGGTCACTGATGGAAGTGCCACTAAAGCAGAGTTTTCCGAAACTTTTTCACCAAAGAAGATGAAGAATTTATTCCTGAATTCCAAACAAGAACAACTGCTAAGATAAGAAACATAGAAGTAGATATCTTCGGTGCATCAAAGCAGCTTAAATCAATTAATAAAGGCAAGGCTTCTGCTACAGATTGTATACCACTCAGGTTCCTCTCAGAGTATGCTGATACAACAGCTCCACGCTTAGCAATTACATGCAACTGCTCGCTCACAGAAAGATCCATACCTAAAGACTGGAAAATTGGTTAAGTCACACCAATAACCAAAAAGGGAAGTAGGAATAATCCGTTGAATTATAGGCCCATATCACTAATGTCGATTTGCAGCAAGGTTGTGGAACACATACTGTATTTGAACATTATGAAGTACCTCGAAGAAAACGCTTTATTGACACATAGTCAGCACGGACTCAGAAAATATCGTTCTTGCGAAACACAACTAGCTGTTTATAGTCATGAAGTAATGAGTGATATCGACAGGGGATGTCAAATTGATTCCATATTTTTTTATTTCCAGAAGGCTTTCGACGCCGTTCCTCACAAGCGTCTTCTAACTAAACTGCATGCCTATGAAATATCACCTGAGTTGTGCGACTAGATTCGTGATTTACTGCTAGAAAGGTCACAGTTCGAAGTAACAGATGGAAAGTCATGGAGTAAAACAGAAGTAATATCCGACGTTCTGCAAGGAACTGTTATGGGTCCTCTACTGTTCCTGATCTATATGGACGACATAGGAGACAATATGAATAGCCATCTTAGATTGGTTGCAACTGGGATTTTCATTTACCTTCTTCTTGTAAAGTCATCAGATTACCAAAACGAATTGCAAAATGATTTAGATAAGATTTCTGTATGGTGTGAAAAGTGGCAATTGACCCTGAATAAAGAAAAGTGTGTAGTTATTCTCATGAGTCCAATCCACTAAATTTCGATTACGCAAAATGTCACACAAATCTGAAGGCTGGAAATTCAACTAAACACTTAGGGATTACAATTAAATAACCTAAATTGGAACGATCACATAGATAATGTGGGTACAGCAAACTGAAGACTGTGATTCATTGGCAGAACAGGTCTCCTAAAGAGACTGCTTACACTACTCTTGTCTGCCTCTTTCTGGAGTATAGCTGTGCGATGTGGGAACCGCATCAGGTGGGACTGATGGATGACATCGAAAAACTACAAAGCAGGCCGGCCCGTTTTGTATTATCGCCAAATAGGGGAGACAGTGCCACAGACATCATACGTGAATTGGTGTGGCAGTCATTAAAACAAACGCGTTTTTCCTTGCGACAGGATCTTCTCATGAAATTTCAATCCCCATAATTCGCCTCCAATTGTGAAAACATCCTGTTTGCACCCACGTACATAGGGAGAAATGATCATCACGATAGAATAACAGAAATCAGGACTCCACAGAAAATGTAAGTGTTCGATTTTCCAATGCGCTGTTCGAGAGTGGAACAGTAGAGAGACAACTTGAAGGTGGTTCACTAAACCATCTGCCAGGCACTTTATTGTGTGTAGCAGAGTAATTATGTAGATGTAGATAGCTCTCTGCAGTCCATCTTCATTATTCGAAATTAACACTTGGTCATCTGTGAATAACAAAGTGATAATGTAATCTTTTTGGTTGTAGTTGTATGTATAGTTCTTCAATTTCGTTCTCCATTGCCGTATAATGTCGTCAATGTATACATTAAAAAGCAGTGGATTAGATTATATTAGATGGAGAGAGGCTGCAACCTTGTCAAACTCCTAAATTAATAACCGTTGTAGTTTCTTCATTATCCCCAATTATTTGAATTCTTGTATTAGCATAGATCTTTTGAACTACTTGTACAGTTGTGATGGTATGCCCCTTCTTATTGAAATTTCGCACAATAGCTGTCTATTTACTTTATCAAAAGCCTTTACATAATCGACGAAAATGATGTGTGTTTATTTATTAAATTCCTTATGTTTTTCTATAATTTGTTGTTGCATAAATATGTTACCTGTACAGCTTCTCCCCTTTCTGAACACATTTTGTTCTTCTGACAGCAGGCTCTCCATTATGCGTTTTAATCTTTCGGTTATTATTCTAGGATAGATCTTACACACTGTATTTAATAGTGATATGCCTGTCTAATTTTCAGGTTTTGTTCTGTCTCCTTTTTTAAATATTGGTTTTATATATGAGATCTTTCTTTTGGTATTTCCTTTGTTATCCAGCAAAGACTCAAAAATCTAAGAAACTTTTTTTTTAATGCTACTGAAGAGTATTTTATTAGTTCACTGTTAATGCCATCACTTCTTACTGACTACCGGTTCTTTGTATATCTGAGAGCATGTTCTAATTACTGGAATTCAAGATGATCTGGATTTGTTTCAAAATCAACATTTTCTGTGTTTGTTTCATCAGTCCACACATCCTTATAATAATGCAGTTGATATCTGCCACAGCCTTTTCGCTGTTATTCAAGTGTCTTACCATTTTATATGCAAATGTTTGTCTCCCACAGACATCGTTTTCGATCCTGGAAACAAAGTTATCCTAACCGTCTTGATGAACCTTCCTGCTTAGTTTTTTCACCTCTGTTGTTTGCTTCTTGTATGCTTCATTATTCACCAGAGTTGGGTGTTGTAGATGTTTTTTATATAGTTGTCCTTTATTTCAACGGTCTCCTCAGTTTCTTTTGTCCAAAGCATGTGGCCTTTTTTCTTCTTTCTGTGTTTCGTTTTACCTAAAGCTTCACTGGCAGCAGTTCTTAAAATGCTCTTAATCTGTTCCGACTCTCTGATTCTGTAACTGTGCACATTACTGTGTCTAAGCGTCTTTGATAAAGATTCTTGGTTGACTCCTCTTCTAGTAAGTAGACTTCATTAGGGATGGGCTATGATCGCGCTCGAGAAACGCGCGACGTGAAGGCAATTTCTCGAGTATTTCTCGGGTACACTCGAGAAGGTGACAGTGCTGCGCTCTCTGAGAAATTGCACAAACCTCCAGTACACGAAACACTGAGCCGTAGCAGTCGTATTCGTCGTACGTACGTGCTCGGAAAACTTTGAAATTCTATGGTTGATATCAACTGTACTACCGTAATTAATGTCTACTGAAGTATTAGTATGTGACTCATAAGACAACAATCATATAATTGTTGTTTAAAACAAAGCACAGAATTCGCATAAAACAGAAGCTTTATACTTATAAAATAAATTACCTTGTGCATTTTGCATGTATGAATGCATGCTTAAACGTAAAAGAGAAGTGCTATAGCCTTTTATGTACAGAAACTGCGTACAAGAGTTTTCTTACTGAAGAAAGAAAGGAAACAAAAGTTGTTCAGCAGAATGCATTTTTACATCCCATTGCTACACTGCCGTCGATTTTTGTTTAGAAAAATGATTTTGTTAACCAATTGGTCTTTTCGTCTGCTTCTTTGTTTGTTTATAAATAGTCCTGTTTTTGAAAATATTCTTTCACTGGGAAGAGAAGTTGCAGGTATTGCAAAATTTTTTTGCCACGACAGCTAGACCTGGGTAGCTGTTTACATTTTTTTCCAGTAGTGTAAAGGATTATCCGTGAGTTGTAGGTACGGTTCTTCCTAATATCGTTGTACTTCCAGGTCTATGCTATCACAACCGCTTTTCATTAGATTTTAATTGGAAACCTCTTCATCGAAAGAAGCCCATAAGGAACTACTGGCGTTTTGTACGAAATTGTGCTCGTGGCTAGTGTTGATAGCAGCCGAATGAGTAGATCGTACGGTCACTACCACGTTTGTGCACTCTGCAATTACGCTTGCAACGGCATATTTTGAATGAATGAGATTCGTAAATGGTAATGTTTTGAATCTTGGGTAGAGAAAAGTTGCCACGGCATGTACTTTGTTTGTTTCTATTAATCCTAGCCGGGCTATTAGTGAGTTGTGCAGATGTTGCTGTAGCTCTTGCGCTTCGTGGTAGCCCACTTCCTATTTCATGCGGTTTTGATTAGCTGTCTAATTATTGGAATAGCTTTCGAAAGAGAGGTATAGTTTTCAGTTGAGATTTCATTGTTACCACTGCAAATGGTTCTAATACACACAAACTCCTGAATACAAAGATGATAAACAGGCTGCAATGCATTCCTTTTGCTCCACTAGACGTTGTAGCATATAAAACTTACTGTTCCATCGGGTTTCGGTTTCCTGAATCAATTTATGAACAGGTTTTTTCATTAGAGCCTGGATCTCATGGAGTTTTTCATTAGCAATGCAACTTGTTTTAATATAGATAACAATTTTTCTGGCCTTTTCCTGCATTATGCAGAGCTCACTGTTGCTGTTCAAAGAACTTTTCACAACTAAATTGATGGTGTGTGCTAAACAAGGCACATGTTGCATATCTATGTTGCCACTGTGAATAAGTTGTAGGGCTGCCGTCATGTTACTGGCGTTGTCAGTTGTGATACTTACAACTTTATTTTCAATGTGCCATTTGTAAATTACGTCATCTAAGGCCTCACTAATATTTAGCGCTGTATGCTTTTCCAGGAAACGGAATGTCTCGAGAGCTAAAGCTTTCAGGCACCGATTAGTGTTAATGAAATGATCAGTTACAGCAATATATGCCTCACTATTGAGTGAGGTCCAAATATCGGTCGTTAAAGAAACACAAGTGGAGTCTTCCACTGCCAAGTTCACAGCCTCTTTCTGTTTATGGTAATCATCCTCAATCATGAGAGGCAACTTTTTTCGATTTGGTATCGAATATTGTTGGTCCAAGAGTGAAACAAAACGTTGAAAACCAGTGTCCTCGACAACTGAAAGCAGTTGAAAATCGTCTGTCATCATGGCCACTAGTGCTTCATCTAGCTGTTGTTGCCGTTTACTTCCCTCTATGAGGAGAAAGTGAAGATTTAGATCAGTGCTCCTGCAAGAGGATGTGTTATGCTCGACAACTAGTCCAATAAAATTACATATCTTATCATGCAAAAGCTAGGATAGTATAGGTTTGATTTTGGGGTATGTTGTATGTTTAAAAAAATCAATGTTTTTTAAGCATGGCGGACCCTTTTGGACACTATTCGAACTTTTGCACGGAATTCACCTTTTGTACCTTACGTACCTGGATATTTTGTCTGCCTCGCACTATTGAAAGAATGAGCCTCTGTTTCCGTGGACGTCGCTGTTTTATTGCTTGATAAATTGTGCAGTTTAAGATGTCTAACCATGCCCATTGTATATTTTGATACATTACGGAGATTTTTACGACAAATGTTGCAAGTAATGATATCTCCATCCTCCGTAAAGTATTGCCAGCACCATGACGTTCGTTTTCGAGTGTCCATATTGATTTGAATATTAACTTTACTCGAATGAAACCTGAGACATACTAGTTACGAGCACAGCGAGCGTGTTTGTCTAACGGCGGCATTCAGTTCATAAAACAACAGCGGCGCGGCATATGTTGTGGCAACCAATTGGCGTGCAGCGGCACACGCCACCGAGCCGTTTCTCGTGAGCTTCTCGAGAGTTTGCTTGAGAACTAGAGGCTCGAGAAATTCTCGGTGCACTCGAGTCGCCGCGCCTCGCCATCCCATCACTGGACTTCATATACATCTTTTGGTTGTTCTGGGGATTTTTTTACATGGTTTATGCCAAGTCTGCTTTAGGGCAGATTTTGCTTGTAGCATGAACCGTCTGTGTTAACGTCGTAACCTCTATATACACACATGTGCTGGTACAGAACAGCTGTTTTTCAGTTTGCTACGAAGTCGTCAATTTTGGTTCTAAATCCTCTGGCGGACCTTGTGTATCCGTGTATGTCTTTATGTTTAAAGAAAGAGTTTAACATTCTGAAGTTGCTGAAACTTGCAGAATCTCTTAACATGGATCCACTGCTGTTGACTGTAGTCTCTCCAGTATAGCCAACTATATTATCTACTGTTTCCCTTCCTATTCTTGCAGCGTAGCCTCCACCAATTACAACATAAGCATTCTTATTTATCTTATCTAGTGTTAACTGTAAATCTGCATAAAACATCTCGCTTTCCTTCTTTCTCCCTTCCTCTAGGGCACACACTGCTATACAGGTTAGATATCCTCTAGAAATCTTACATCTTATGTTGCATATCCACTCGTTTATCCATGCATAGCTTATTAATCAGTTTGTCCATTTTTTAAATTTACTATTTTGGCAACCCCATCTTGTGCTTTTCCTTTGTTCTACTCCACTGTATATCATAATATAATTTCCTATATCTTTAGTTCCTTTCATTTTCTTTTTAGTTTCTCTGAGAAATGCTATATCACAACTCCTCTCATATAATATTTCTTGTAGTTCTCCTTCCTTTGTCGATATCCCTCTGACATTCCGTGTTATTAAGTTTACATGTTCCGCTATACCATAATATTTAACCCTTTTCATTGTCCGGTTCATCATATGGTTTTCCATCTGGATTTTCCTACGTAGCCTGTAACTTTTTATTTCACCTGGCCGCCTTACAGAGGCTGCGCAGGTATAGTTGGATAGTGGGGCTGCCACTTCAAAGCCTTCCAATGTGTCTTATTTTCTTGTCAGGCTTTACTCCCCTAGGAAAGCTGTCTTCTCTACGACTCTAGAGCCCTCCCTGCCCTGTGTTGTGGCACACACTTCGTCTGGCTCCTCTGTCAATGACTTCAACTCAGGTGGCCCTGCTGATAGCTATGCTACCATTGGCATAGCCCTTGACTTCATCGAAGCATGCCAACCCTCCTGCCCCATTAAGGCGGTGTCCCCTGGGAGGTATCAAATAAGTTATGAAGAATTAACATCTATAGAACATTAGAACTACACCTAAATTTTGGAGAAGTTTCAGTACAAATGAAAAGAGAACTTGTAACAAGACAGGCATAATATCATTTTCATCAGTTCTACTTATAACTATTATTATTATTACTATTATTACTATTATTACCATTAGCAGTATTATATTTATATGTCTAACAAAAATGTTTTGCTTCAATTTCATGTTGTAGCCTTCTACTTTGTGTAAATGAATACATCCTCATTATGCAAGAATAAAAAGGCATATTGGCATTTGAAAAGTGTATAATGCACAGCCTTGTATAATGTCTTACCAGACGTTATGTATATAAGGCACAGTGTATATATGTGTGTATGTTTTGGATCCCCTCCCAAACCCCCAGATCAATTTCAGTGAAATTTGCCATAGAAACAGAATGTCTCATAAGTATCAGCACTATAGGGTTTAAAACCGCCTAGCTCCAATCCGAGATAAAGGCAAAAACATGTTTTTTCCACCCTGTGGCGTATAAGCTGCCCTGCACAACAGGCATGTTGTATGGAAACATTACTGGCCTGCCAAATCAACCCCCTGTGGAGGGCAGCCTGCATTTCAGGGTCCCTGACATGTAGGCCACCCTGCATGACAATGTAGCTGAGAGCGTGGCTGGGGACAGGTTGAGATGGATAGAGGAAGCGATGGACAGAGTGGGGAGGGGGGAGAAGGATATGGATAGAGAGAGGAAAGATAGGAGGGACAGATGCTTGAGACAGGTGGAAGGTGTTGAGGGGAAGTGGGCAGGTGGAGAAGGAAGTGGTGGAGGCAGAGATGGAAAGAGAGGGGGGAGGAGGATATTGTGAAAGGTAGGAAGTTACTGTCACAGAGGACTGGAAGAAATGGATGAAGAGAGGGAGAGGAGGAGACAAAGAAGCAGAGAGAATAGGGAGGAGGAGATAGATGGACAGAGGTAAGAGGATGAGGTGAACAGACAGAGGGAGAAATAGGTGGACACAGAGAGGGGAAAGAGGAGGTGTGTTCAATATATGTGTCAGACACATATGCAGCTGAAGCTGTGGGGAAGAGGCTAGCAAAACGATATACTCCAAGTTCCACCTTTAGTTAACTGTGCTTTAGTTCTTCATATATGACACAATATGTTTCTGGAATCGTGTGGCTCAAGTGTGAAGACATCACAGCAGAAAGTTTCAGATCAGCATAGCTTCTGCCAGATGTCAATTATCTATAAGTCTTTCATAAGCATTTATAGATTCTCTCATTACTGTATTATTTCTTCTTATATATGATGTAATAAACTGCAGCAATATGAAGAATCTTGCCTTTTCCATTCTTAGGTAGTGAAACCAGACCTCTTTCTCCGTTTTTAGCCCCTCCAAAGGATTATCACAGGAAAGCTTTACTAATTTTAGTAGCTGTTCTTTTGTCTACTCTGTACTGATTATTTCTTTTTATAACTTCCAAAGTAATATAACTGGACAGAATAATTATCTTATAAGCAAACCTACTTAATTTGACCATGGCCACAAAATGCTCTGTACTCTTGGACTACTTACCCATGGCTGTGCAAAGTTGGATTGTGGTTGGAAAGTGTAAATGTGAATTGCTACTCTCGCTAGCTTTGCAATTTCCCCTCAAGAGTAAGGCTTTGAAACAAGAGTGGATCAAGGGAGAAAAAAATGTAATTGTAAAAGGATTATCATGGGTATATGAAGGTTGAAACTCAGTGCTTGTAAATTCTGAATCTGACCAAAATGTCAAGGTTTAAATGGTTCAGAACAAGTGTTGTAAGAGATATTTCTTAAATATGTTTCCCCACATGACTGAGATGCAGAAACAGAATCTGTAATAATAAGAAGTATGAGAGTTATTTCTACAGAGGAATGACAAGAAACTGAATAAATACTATGTTATCGACTGTGACATTTTGTTCTATTGATGGCATGCCAACAGTGATCATTGCATGGTATGCATTGTGCAGAAATCAGAGGAGAGATTAATTTGGTACACTCATTATAGTATGGAGGCAGTTCGGTGTGCTTAAATGTATGAAAAAGTAACTGAATATAGTAATTTCAACTTGTGAAGGTGAATACAGAACATTTTCAGAATGTGTTTTGTCTGACAGAAAATTAAAGCACTCAATAAATGTATGAAAGATTAATAACATCTGATCTTAAAACAAAACTGATGGTAATTGTATCAATTGACATATGTTAATGATCAAGAGAAGGTATTAAGTATGTATATGCGATCTGAGATAGTTTCATAAATTATGTGAAGCTTTATGCACTGAAGAAAGCCGTCAGCGTATTAATTATTAGGCATATGTGTTACAACCACTTAATGACTATGGGAAAACCTGAAGCTATACTGTCAGATAATTTCAAAATTTCATCCAGAAGTAAATCATGCTGCATGTGTTTTCTGAGAGCTGAACTAAGTAATGGCACTTGCTCGATGTTTTCAATGAGGTGTATCTAAAATTAAAAAAACGAAGTGATGCCCTACAGCAGATGTGCTCTTAGACGAGAGAGACGTGACTGTCAATTTTTTTTTAAGTAGGCAGGAAGAGGAGTCTCTGGTGTGCCCTGATGAAGACAGTATGCGATTTTTTTATTTCTTCTTCTTTTGTAACAATTTTGTTAATAATATTGGATTTTGGATTAATACAAGTAGCGTCAAGCAAAATACAGAGCCTGTCTATTTATTTGACAAGCAGTTCAGTTCACTGATCTTTCATTAGGTCAACATTTAGCAACTTCTGTGGTGGCTGTATTCAAGACAACCATCGCACCAGAACGAAGAGTTAGTTTCCCACTGAGAAAAAAATACAACTAAGAAAATTTACTATTGAATTTCCTAGAAAGTTTATTTCAGATATGTTTGATGGTGTCTGTTTGGCAGTAGGCCATAAAAGCATTTCATTAACTTCCATTTATGACTTCACAGTTAAAAGTCATAAAACATTTCCAGTCCAAAAACTCTAATTCATTATCCAGTCAGTAGTAAAAATAAAATATATCACACTGGCGAATGAACAGAGACCAGATCCCATAATCTTCAAATCATAAATGAAAAGTAATGTAATTGTTGAAGTACTAACTGTATTCTGTCTTTGTTCCACATATTTAAAACTGTGGATACAATGAGAAAAGGAGAATATTACCAGTAAAATGGGATAAAATTAAGGAAACTGAAGAAAATTTTCTCCAAAGACAAGTAATTGAACTTAACGCAGTGTGAACAGAAATACGTCAGCCAACGGTAGGGTAAAGAACATTCCAAAGATCACAGCATAAAAAAGCAATTTCGCCACAATATCTTGATTATTAACTCGCTTTAAACCTTTTTGGAAGTGACAATATTTATTGTAGAGTTAATTTTTCACTGCAATAGAAAATGATTTTAATACACATAACAATGATAGTAATGAGAAGCCATTTTGTCGTAAACACATGTCACAAACCAAATTTTCCACAACTATTGAGTTTGTTATAATTTGTTAATTCAGTTACAGTGTGTACATTATTTCATTGTCAGTAGAAATGCAACAAAATGTCAATGAAAAAATTAACCCAAACAATAGTGACACCGTAAATACTGAATCAGAATTTAATGTATCAGAGAATGAAAATTACAATGTATTGCAACAGGATGGCAATGTCAGTAAAAAATGTAAAACTGAACTCAACTGAAATGAATGGACAGAATGTTAGACCAAATACTGGCACGTGGCTAACATTTGATGAGGTTCATTCATGATTCTCAATAGGAAGTGCCTCTTTTAAAAAAATTAGGATGGAAATAATCCAACAGATGTAGGAAATTTTCTAAGCTCGGTATTGAACAGAATGGACACAAACAAACTCAGGTATATGCACATTAAACAATCATCATTCGCAGATATCAACCATAGCAAAATACTTACAGAGATTAAAACAAATAAATACAGAGCTATGAACAGACTTGAGAAGAAAAATCACAAATGTGTCCACTGGTCTTGGGAGTTTAGATTCTCAGTACCTTAGACCAAAAAAACACTACACTTTCGGGCGACTTCGAAAATCTGCTTACTAACTTGAACACACAGTTGACAAATGCAGCCAATAAAGTAGACACAAATTTTACTAATATATACAATCAGCTAAACAAAAATTTCTAGTATGAGTGAAGATCAAGTTCAAAGTGTATGTGAAGTTGAGAACCTTGCAACAATGCATGGTAGTTTCCAAATGCACATGAAAGCTTAGCTCAAATGGTGACAGCATCTCAAATACACATATCTGAAACGAAGTTTGCATATGAAAATTTACCGAATGATGTACAAAAACTCACGCAAGACGTAGGATTTATGGCTTAAATACAAACTTTTTTGAGAACCAAGTACAAACATATCAGTAAGGAAGTAAAAAGATTAAATGAGAGAACTGAGGCTGGCGCCTTTTATAGCTATTTTACCATACGTGAAAGGTGTGTCTGAGAACAAAAAACCTTACGTTGACAGGGTTGAAGAGATCACAAACCAAAAAGACCATAATATTCCCACTAAAATGGATAGTGATATGAAGACAACAGAATGTAAAATTCGTTCTGAACTTGTCACTGAAAGAGAGCGTTTGAACACACCATCTTCTGCAGCTAGTCATAACAGAAAAGCAGTAATAGACAGTACGCACACGAAAATTGTTTTGCAAGAAATCAGATGATGACAAAAGCGAAGGAGAACAGTTTGCAAACAAACAAATGTAAGTTCCAGTTCTACCAGAGGCAGTACTGGCGCCTATGAAAAGGCGTAGGACTGTGTCGCAACCTGGCGACATGATGCCTGACCTATCATCAGTCATAATAGACGAGGATCTAATAAAACATAGACAAGTCCCAGCCTTCTCACAAGAATCCGAGAAAACACACACTCCATTGTCTTTGTAAGAGCTTTTAGAAACGTTCTACCTCAGTCTTGGTCCGAAATTCTAAACATTAAGTTTTTTGTTGCTTTCATACAGCTGAGAGCAGCCAAAGTGCCAGATCATTGTCAAACTATGAAGAATTGGAACAGGCATTCCTAGAGAATTATTGGTCTCAGGGAATTCATAGAAGACTACAAATAGATGTATCTGATCCACAGCCATTTAACATAAAGTAAGGTGGACTCTGTGATGCCTCCTATTGATGCCTATCGGCACGATCAGCAAAGGTGAATGTCCTTTTTCTATGTCCAGCCAGTATTCTTCACCGAGGCGATACTGCACTATCCGTCATTGCAGTCAATATTTGTTCATCAGTAAGTTTAAATTCAAATGATTAACATCAGCATGTTGTTTAGCGGTTGCTGCCAAAGATGATCATTAACAATTAATAGGCAGCCGATTTGTATTTCAAAATGAATTGATATCTTTGATTTTCTGTAACACATGCACACTGAATTACTCGCAATTCCTTCAAAAGTCACTGACTTCGTGTAACACAGTTTATTTAATATGATTCACTATGATGGGTAGTCAAACTTAAGCCCGATAATAAATGTCCAAACAGGGTCTATACTGTAATCGAAAGTCAAAGAAATTTATTTTTATTAGCCTGGCTTCCAATGAGGTTAACTACTTAACGCAGTGGCGTATGAATGTGAAAGAGTCGTGAATATTCAGAGCTACAACCATGGAGGTAGAATAAGGGGAGATGGCGCTGCAGACTTATGCTGTACGTAGTTTTGAAGCCAGTAGGCTGGGCCTGCCGCCATCTTGGATCCCCCAAAACATTAGCAGACGAGTGTTTGCAATTGCGTCTTGTTCGTTAACTGTCGTGTGCACGCGATATTTGTTTTATATAGTAAATGTTACACTATTTTAGTGAACAACACTGCATAAGGAACGCAACTTCAAACGTTTTTCTGGTCTGAAATGCGTATTCGATACAGTAATACGACACGAAAATATGATGCTTCTGGCTCGGTACTGTAATTCCTTTTTGTTTATACACTTCCAATAAACGAGAAGAGAAGTATGTGCTATGAAAAACGTGCTTTCGTAATCTATTTCTATTCACTTTCCTTGTTTTTGTGTCGATAACTGATAAAGCCAGAACTCCGAAAGCAATGAGTGACAGTTCCTTCAAAAGTCACTGACTTCGTGTAACACAGTTTATTTAATATGATTCACTATGATGGGTAGTCAAACTTAAGCCAATTTGTATTCGTTGCATTTTAAAGTAAAATGCAAATTTTAAATTTTCAAGGTGGCAAGAAACTTACTTTAGTCCCTTTGGTGTCCCGTAGATGTACGCAGAGATGATATAAACAAGCCAGCAGTCATGTCAACAATGTGAAAGATTCGTTAAATTACGAAGGAAAAGAACGAATTTAAGATTGTCAGGCCCATTGTAGTTTACACATCTGTTTTTTTTAATTGTACCTACCAAATGACATTCAGTGTGGCAAATAACAGCAATTTACAGGGAAACATGACAATGGCTAAAGTAATGGTCTAAGCCTGGACTTAAATAGGGAACTTTGCTTTAACAAATATAATTTAATCACTGTAAGGTGTTTAATTAACTACATGTAGCTACATTACTTTTATATTAAATTATTGCATTTTAAAACATTAGTCCTCATTTCAAGGGTATTTCTTGTGAGGACTTTTCAGTTACTTGGGAATAACCAAACAATGAAAACCAAGTGTACTGCTTACCTCCAGAGAGCTCTTCGCTGTTGGATTGATAGGAAATCTAAAGTCAAATCACAGAAATAAAATCATACTATAAAACTTTACAATGCATCAGAATTTCAAGTATATACACTCCTGGAAATTGAAAGAAGAACACCGTGAATTCATTGTCCCAGGAAGGGGAAACTTTATTGACACATTCCTGGGGTCAGATGCATCACATGATCACACTGACAGAACCACAGGCACATAGACACAGGCAACAGAGCATGCACAATGTCGGCACTAGTACAGTGTATATCCACCTTTCAAAGCAATGCAGGCTGCTATTCTCCCATGGAGACGATCGTAGAGATGCTGGATGTAGTCCTGTGGAATGGCTTGCCATGCCATTTCCACCTGGCGCCTCAGTTGGACCAGCGTTCGTGCTGGACGTGCAGACCGCGTGAGACGACACTTCATCCAGTCCCAAATATGCTCAATGGGGGACAGATCCGGAGATCTTACTGGCCAGGGTAGTTGACTTACACCTTCTAGAGCACGTTGGGTGGCACGGGATACATGCGGACGTGCATTGTCCTGTTGGAACAGCAAGTTCCCTTGCCGGTCTAGGAATGGTAGAACGATGTGTTTGATGACGGATTGGATGTACCGTGCACTATTCAGTGTCCCCTCGACGATCACCAGAGGTGTACGGCCAGTGTAGGAGATCGCTCCCCACACCATGATGCCGGGTGTTGGCCCTGTGTGCCTCGGTCGTATGCAGTCCTGATTGTGGCGCTCACCTGCACGGCGCCAAACACGCATACGACCATCATTGGCACCAAGGCAGAAGCGACTCTCATCGCTGAAGACGACACGTCTCCATTCGTCCCTCCATTCACGCCTGTCGCGACACCACTGGAGGCGGGCTATACGATGTTGGGGCGTGAGCGGAAGACGGCCTAACAGTGTGCGGGACCGTAGCCCAGCTTCATGGAGACGGTTGCGAATGGTCCCCGCCGATACCCCAGGAGCAACAGTGTCCCTAATTTGCTGGGAAGTGGCGGTGCGGTCCCCCACGGCACTGCGTAGGATCCTACGGTCTTGGCGTGCATCTGTGCGTCGTGCGGTCCGGTCCCAGGTCGACGGGCACGTGCACCTTCCGCCGACCACTGGCGACAACATCGATGTACTGTGGAGACCTCACGCCCCACGTGTTGAGCAATTCGGCGGTACGTCCACCCGGCCTCTCGCATGCCCACTATACGCCCTCGCTCAAAGTCCGTCAACTGCACATACGGTTCACGTCCACGCTGTCGCGGCATGCTACCAGTGTTAAAGACTGCGATGGAGCTCCGAATGCCACGGCAAACTGGCTGCACTGACGGCGGCGGTGCACAAATGCTGCGCAGCTAGCGCCATTCGACGGCCAACACCGCGGTTCCTGGTGTGTCCGCTGTGCCGTGCGTGTGATCATTGCTTGTACAGCCCTCTCGCAGTGTCCGGAGCAAGTATGGTGGGTCTGACAGACCGGTGTCAATGTGTTCTTTTTTCCATTTCCAGGAGTGTATATAAGAAAATAACGCTTAAATAAGTCCAATTACGAATGAAATGCGATTTGTTTGAACTTTAGACTACTATCAGAATGATTAGTACAACCGTAAAGCCCGGTGCACACGCAACGATCTGTCTGCGCAGACATCGGCGCAGATGTCTGTACATGCAAATGATCGCTGCAAATGTGGTGTGTTCACACGACACAAACCCCCAATCAACTACTCGCCCGCCATCTGACGGTATAGAAATGAAATATCAGTGGCCAGCGACTATGCTCCCCATAAACGTCAAAATTTAATTCAGTTATTTTGAAATATAGAAATGGAGGAAGTTCTGTTGTGGTCTGTGTTCGCAACTTTTGTTGCAAAAAACATTCAGACCAACTGCAGGAAACAGAGAAAGCGGTCAAAACGGTGTAGGCAGTGGCTGCTAAAGCGAAAGCAGTTTCCTCACGTAAATTTACTGCGAGAGCTGCAGGGCGAACCAGTTTTGTTTTACATTACCTCGTGTTCCATTTCCTCGCACATTGATACTCCAATTTCATCTTCAATTGTACTCCTGCTTGGTCTTGGCGTTTCTTCATCACTAAGAAAGCGAAGCAGATCAAAATACCATAACGTTGGCTGGTATACTTGATCTACTCCTACACCAGACCACCTAGATTTCTGAACTTTGGATAACTCTTTTCGGTAAACAATTCGCTGACAGATTTAATTTACTTGACTGGTCTTCATGAACTCATCCTTCAGGAAAGCGTAAATAGCTTCACATCTGTTGGGTATTATTTCACTAAATGCTTGTTTCGATATTACAGGTGAAAATTCCAAATCCTTGTAGCTCCTTCCTGTTGCTAGGAATCTTAATGTTACCGCCAGACGTTCACGAGGAGAAATTGCCCTTCGCATACAAGTATTTTTTCTCATAATATGAGGGGTTACAAGCTTTAAGAGATAATTATAAGTTTCGACATCCATTCGCAAATAATTTCGCCAGTTCGCAACGAAATTATTATTTTATTACCGTTTCTCTGCTTGCCGAGGCGTCAACTGCCCGCAGTTTTTCAATTAAAATTGTATGCTGCTGTCTTTTTGTCTCGGTCACTATAGTCTTTACTTTTAATCTTCCACAAACATGGGTGCTTTTTGTATCTTTCAATGAATTCACTTACAAACTCTCAAGAACACTTACGAGTATCAGCCATTTTAATGCCCTGTGCGAACAAATACAAACACAAGAGTGAGCAAACAGCTGTTTCGCGCCAGATTTGCGGAGATCTCCTATCCACACGCTCCAACTTGTCTGCGCAGATGTGGTTTGAACCCACAGATTGGAGAGGTTTCGCTCAAACCTCCAACTCCAACTTTCAGTTTTGCACACACCTTAGGTTGGTGCAAATCTTCTGTCCATACGCAACGATCTGTCTGCGCACACGTGATGTGCACAGACATTTGCACAGACAGATCGTTGCGTGTGGACGGGCCTTAAGCGACGCAAGTCGGTTTTTTTTATATATAAAAACACTTCAACCACTGGGAACCGAATGTTTTGGGGTAGCTAACATGGCGGATCTTCAGTTGGGTCCTTGGTTGGGTCGGCTTCTAGCAGCTCGTTGGCTTCTAGTTTATGACGTCATGACAACTCCTCTTATTTTTACCTCCATGGCTACAACACTAAAATCTTGAACACAATGACGCTAAAGACTCACAGACAGTACAAATATTTACAATACATGCGTTGGGTTTATATAATAGTTATGAAACTCTTTGAATAATATTGGCTAATATTATTCTTTTATTTAATTTTTCTGCTTTTAAACGAGAATTCGTGATTTTGTATGAAACATGGGAATTTAATAATCTAGGTAATGCTAATAACAACAATAATGGCAATTATAACAGGAATCAGTACAGCAGCGACCATAGGAATATAATAGTAATGGAAGATTCAGAAATCGACAAAGTAATGGATTCCAAGACAAAACTAACAGAAATTACAGTGTAGTGTACAATGACTCACCATAAAGAAGTAATCGTAATGGTTGGAATTATTGGCGCTGTCCTGATGATAATAGACAGTAAGGGCATGAACACCCACACATAAATATTAATTACGAAAGCAATAGCTAGGGGTGCAGCATAAACCAAAATCAGCAGAACGCCCCAAATAATGTAAAGAATAGAAAATAGCAAAATACTTATCATGTTGTAAACATTGTATAAATGACTGACGGGACTGGCAGCTCCCCACTTCCCCAGATGGTAAATGGCCAACGAAACACTGGACTGGGGGCATGACGCTAATAAGACAATTATATCTTAAGGTATGATAAAGAATGATGTGGGAGATGATTATATATATATTCACAATTCTCTATTATGCCAATCTCGTATAGCGTGTGTGAAAAATAAACACCTATATCTTTCCCTACGAGCTCTGATTTCCCTTATTTTACCATGGTGATCGTTTCTCCCTATGTAAGTCAGTGTCAACAAAATATATTCGCATTCGAAGAAGAAAGCTGGTGATTCGAATTTCGTGGGAAGATTCTGTCACAACGAAAACGCCTTTGTTTTAATTATGTCCACCCAAATTCCTGTATTATTTCAGTGACACTCTCTCCCTATTTCGCTATATTACAAATTGTGCTGCCCTTCTTTGAACTTTTTCGATGTGCCCCATCGATCCTATCCAGTAAGGAACTCGCACTGCACAGCAGTATTCTAAAAGAGGATGGACACGTCGTCGTCGTCGTCGTCGTCGCATATATTATTTTCTCCCCTACTAGAGAATGTCTGCATTGAAGGGTATTGTCTTCTGACATTTCCTTCTAGCTGGCTGTGCAGTGATTTATGGCATGCAGGGCATGCCCCTAACTTTTGGTTCTGGCCTAACTTTTTATGCTTTGGTGATCAGATGTTTTGTGATTAGTCCAGGATTGCTCTTGGTCTCCTGTATTTTGTTGAGTTGTTGGGGTAGTTCCCTAGTGTATTAATGAGGGGGTTTTCTGAGTTGCGCGCGGTTCGGTAGAACGCGGTCGCGAGTTCTCGGAATCTCTGTGTTAGCAGTTTCATCCCCGCGGCTTCGTGTGTGTCTGCCGTGGGGAATCGAGAGGGGACGTGTAATGCCCGTCGCAGTGCCCTATTTTGTGTTCTCTGCAGCCGCGCTATGTGCGACTTAGCTGCATATCCCCACACCGGGCAGGCGTACTCGAGTATCGGTCTTACTAAACAGCAGTAGAGCCTGACTCCAGTTGTCGCTGCGAGGCTGCTGCCGCTGTTTAGCAGTGGATATAGCTCGTTTAACCTGGCTCTTGCCTTATTCCGGAGATCGCTTATATGCGTTCTCCAGGTAAGGCGCTGGTCTAAAGTGACCCCGAGGTACTTCGCCGTTTTATTCCACGGGATTTCACGCCTGTGGAGCCTGAGTGTTGTGTTCTGTCTGCGACGGTGTGTAATGGATCGTTTGCCTTTTCTTTGTGTGAGCATGATTGCTTGTGTTTTGTCACTGTTAACTGTTATTCTCCATTTTTTTGCCCATGTTTCTATGTTGTTGAGGAGGTTTTGTAATCTTCGTGTAACAAGTGTCCTGTTGGTGCTCGTGGCAAAAAAGGCCGTGTCATCTGCGTACTGGGCTGTGTGGGTCTGTGGGGCAGTCGGTGTGTCGGCTGTGTACAAATTGTACAACACGGGGCCAAGCACCGAGCCCTGTGGGACGCCAGCCCGTATGCTTCGTGTTCTCGACTTAGAAGTGTCTACTTTGACACAGAATTTACGATCAGCTAGGTAGCTGCGCAGTAGCTTAACGTCTTGGCCAGGGAACCCTAATGTATAGAGTTTGTAGAGTAGTCCAGTGTGCCACACACTATCAAATGCCTTGGCTACATCGAGTAGCACTAGGCCACAGTAACCTTTCCGGTTGAAGGCGTCTGTGGCGGCTTCGACTACTCTCATTAGTTGTTGGGGTGCTGAGTGTTTGTTGCGAAATCCGAACTGGAATTGGGGGAGCATTTCTTCTCTACGTATGTATTGATCGATGTGTACCAATAGGAGGCGCTCGTACAGTTTACTCAGAGTGGGGAGTAAACTTATGGGACGGTGGTGCTGGGGAAAGAGTGGGTCTTTTCCAGGCTTAGCGATCGCGACCACTTCCGCGTGTTTCCACTGCTTCGGGAATTTTTGTGTTCGCGTGATCACGTTGAATATCTCTGTCAGTATTTCTATCGCTAGCTGGGACAGGTGTTTTAGCAGTTCATTGGTGAGGAGGTCGTGACCTGGGGCTTTCTTTGTGGGTAGAGATCTGATGGCTTTTGCTACCTCCTCGGTTGAGAAGGTTGGTATATCGTCAGCGACGTCATCTTCTGCTGCGAGAAATGCAGTTAGCTGTTCTCGGACTGTTCTCTCATGTTCTCGGTCTTGCGCCTCTGCTGGGGTGAATTGTTTTTCGAAGACGTCGGCGAGTGCGTTGGCCTTGTCTTGGGCGCTGAACACTAGTCCTCTCTCGCCATGCAGAGGCGGCATCCTAGCGCGTCTTTTAGTGAACTGCTTGGTGGCTTGCCAGAGGCTGTTGTCCTGTACTTTGAGAGCCGTGAGGCGGTTGGACACGTGTAGTTTAGGCAGTCTCCTTAGTAGATTTGTTACATTTTCTAAGTGTCCAGCCAATGGAATGCAGTCTTTGGATAGCCTTCCCCACAATTCAATGCAATTTATTAGCGTCCTGGTAGTTAATCATCAAAATGACGTAGGACTTGTCAATAAACATTACAATTTAAAATACATGTACATGAAAATTTATAATTGAATTTACTTTTCACTTAGACATTACAATTTTAATGTAACTATAAGAACATTAACATAAAAATATACAAGTAGGTTAAGAACGTACAAAAAAACAAGCTAGTGATTCTCACATCAAAGATTATTTCCATTCTTACATTAACACTGTTTCACACTTTCATAGAATCGGCAAGTATTTAAATGTGAGCAATTACACATATTTATTATGTCAGGGAAATATTAACTGCACTTTTATTGTTAATGATTCATAAACTCTTCAATTCTGTAAAAACTATTGCTCAATAACATGTTTTTAATTCTCTTTTAAATATGTGCAGTTTTGGTATTATTTTTAGTTCTTTGGGGAGAGCACTGTAGAGGATTTTGGGTTGTGATACATAGCTGTTTTATGAATTTCTCTGTGGAAATCATTCCTATTCCTTGTTTCATAGTTGTGAAATTTTCTGTATACTGTAGAAAATTCCTTTTTTTCTTTTAAGAAACATATGCTTTCATATATGTATAAGAATGGTAGTGTCATGATTTTCAACTCTTTGAAAGCATGCCTACAAGAGTCTTTATATCCTATACCTTTTATTATTCTGACTGCCTTCTTTTGTACTCTAAATGAATGTTTTGTTAGACCGTTGTTCCCTCAAAACTGTACATCATATCTTAATAAACTGTGCATGAATGAGAAATAAACACATAACACTGTTTTAATATTACGTGAGATTTTAAGCATTCTAAGTATATAACATGCCCGACTTAATTTTTTGTTCAATGATATTACATGCTTTTCCCATCTTAAGTGTTCATCAAACCATACTCCCACGAAATTAGTGTGTGATGCTTGTTCAATCTTACACTTACCAAGTTCTACTGTAAGGTTAGTTTTTATTTTATTTGTAATATGTCTGAAGTTGAGCCACGTTGTTTTTTTTTTGGCATTCACAATGAGTCTGTTTTCATTAAACCATCTGTCTGCTTTGTCTGTTGCTAATGTGATTTTTTCCTGTAGGTCAGCTTCACTATTTGCTTTAACAAACAAACTTGCACCATCAGCAAACAGTACTGTCTCTGCTTCAGATAGTTGACTTGGTATTTCATTCATAAATATTAAAAAAAAAAAAAAAAAACAGTAATGGCCCTAATACAGATCCCTGGCGTACTCCATAGAAAACTCTCTCGAATCTTGATGAATATGTCCTATCTGCATGGCTTATCTCAGCCTCCTGATACTAGTCCGACAATATGATTCAAACCATTTGTGTGCAACTCCACATATCCCATAGGCATATAACTTCCTAAGCAGTAACTTATGGTCGATGACATCAAAGGCCTTTGATAAGTCTAAAAACAATCCACAATTTAATTACTTTCTATTTATGGAATTTAGAACAAGTTGCAAAAAATTGAAGATAGCTGTTTCAATTGATTTATTTTTATGGAAATCATTTTGCACATTAACAAATATTTTATTCTTAATAAGAAATTTGTGTAGTCTGTGACGCATCATCCTTTCTATTATTTTTGAGAAAACTGAAACACTGATAAAGGCCTAAAGTTGCTATCATAATATTTATCACCGTTCTTGTAAAGTGGCTTTATAGTTGACATTTTAAGTTTTGATGGTAACATCCCTGTCTTAAAATATTCATTTATAATTTCAGTGAGATGCGAGGCTATGTTTCTTGCACTTTGCTTAATGACTTTGTCAGGAATCCCATCACACTCACATGATATTTTATTTTTTAACTTATTTATAGCATTTAGTACCTCTGATTCAGTCACTGGATAAAGGAACATTGTCATGTCATTCATGGGGATTTTTACCTTGATACTGGAATTGCATTTAGTTTTAATTAAATTTATGGCTATATTTCTGAAATGGTTGTTAAATATGTTGGCAATCTGAAGTAGGTCTTTAATAGTTTTACCCCCACTTTTAATGACAAAGCTGTTATCTTTTCCTTTGTGTCTGCCTATATTTTTATTTATTACCTCCCAAGTTGACTTCACTTTGTTGTTACCTTTCTCAATATATGAATCATTATCAAGCTTCTTAGCTGCAATTATTACTTTCTTGCACAGGCTTCTATAACATTTCACATGTGCTTTCAGTGCTACATCCTTCCTGGCTGATTTATTTAACTTTCTGAGTGTGTCTGATGACTTTCTAATCCCCTGTGTAACCCATGTTTTGGTTTTATGTTTAGTTTTGACTCTTTTTATAGGAAAGGCAACACCGAAGCAGTGTTTGTAGCTTTCAAGGAATGAGTCAAACTTTGTGTTGACATCACCACTTGATTCACTACCCCAGTTGTTATTTTCCAGAATGTAATTAAAAATTCTTATGCTGTCATCATTTATAAATCTCCTTTCTCTGTAATTGTTATTGTTAACAGGGACCTTGTAAGATGTGACATTTAAACTCAATTTGATAACCTTGTGATCAGAGAAACAAGTGTCAATTACTTCAGTGTTAATAAAATAGAAAGAAACTTCCACATGGGAAAAATATATTAAAAACAAAGATTCCAAGACTTACCAAGCGGGAAAGCGCCGGCAGACAGGCACATGAACAAAACACACAAACACACACACAGAATTACGAGCTTTCGCAACTGGCAGTTGCTTCGTCAGGAAAGAGGGAAGGAGAGGGAAAAATGAAAGGATGTGGGTTTCAAGGGAGAGGGTAAGGAGTCATTCCAATCCCGGGAGTGGAAAGACTTCCCTTAGGGGGAAAAAAGGACAGGTGTACACTCGCGCGCACACACACACACACACACACACACACACACACACACACACACACACACACACACACACACACAATTGTCTGTGTATGTGCGGATGGGTGTGTGTGTGTGTGTGTGTGTGTGTGTGTGTGTGTGTGTGTGTGTGTGTGTGTGTGTGTGTGTGCGAGTGTACACCTGTCCTTTTTTTCCCCTAAGGGAAGTCTTTCCGCTCCCGGGATTGGAATGACTCCTTACCCTCTCCCTTAAAACCCACATCCTTTCATTTTTCCCTCTCCTTCCCTCTTTCCTGACGAAGCAACTGCCAGTTGCAAAAGCTCGTAATTCTGTGTGTGTGTTTGTGTGTTTTGTTCATGTGCCTGTCTGCCGGCGCTTTCCCGCTTGGTAAGTCTTGGAATCTTTGTTTTTAATATATTTTACTTCAGTGTTATATTCACACTTGTCCTTGTTTATAAATACTTGATCTATTATAGTTTCAGGCATATTTCCGCATCTGGTAACTTCATTTACAGTTGCCATCATATTATGACACAAAAACAGATTGCACTGTCGCTGTTGTTTACTACAATCATTCTTAAAGTTAACATTAAAATCACCAAGAACAATTCATTCAATAGTCCCTCAAGGTTTTCCAAAAAAAATGGCAAAGTTGCCCAATGGTGATCGGTACAAACTCACAATAGTAATTTTTAATTTGGTTAGCTCACATATACTGTATTCAAAATCTTTTTCTATGCATTTTAGTTTACATTTAATTTCTTTTGATTCTACCCCTGTCCTAACATAAATACATGTCCCATCCCATTTAGGGTTGATTCTACAAAATATGCTAATCATTTCAAAATTTGGAATAATTATACTAGACGCTTGCATTTCTTTTACCCAGTGCTCACCTATGCATAGTATGTTAATGTCTTTTACATAGTCAGTTAATAGAACTTCTATTTCAGCCAATTCACTTTCTAGTCCCTGCACATTTTGGTATACAACTGTTAAAGTTTCATGTAGTGGATTTGCTGCACTATTTACCTTTGTACTTTCTTGTTGCTGACACTGTAAATATTCTGCCTTTTCTTCTTCTTCGAATTGGGAAGACACCATAAAAAATAGTCACTACGCACAGCAGCTCTTCTTATCCTGAGGGTCTTCCTTTGAGATGTCTGCAGAGCAGCTGATGAGTTTCTGGATCTAGTAGAATGGTTCTTGGCTGTTGGTGTGGTTGCAGTCCTACTTACAAGCGAGCATGAGGCATTAAGTGTGTGAAATGTGCTGACAGCTTCATCCTTGGAGGTTTCAGGTGCACATGAGTTTACACTAGGTTTGTAGCCTTTCTCATCTGAAGAAATAGTTTCCTCTTCAACTCTGCTGGTTGTTCCTGAAGTTTCTGCTGGTACCCCATATTCTACCACTTTTCTATGTGTTCCCTTCTAAATTAAGTTGTTCGTAATTGTAATTTCTAGTAGGAACAAAAGATGTACATGTGATACTAGACACAGGAGCAACTATGAATCTTGTTTTGTACAGCTTCCTCAATCGAAATAAAAGGGAAACTAAAACCACCTACTTTGCCTGTGGAGAATTGCCATATTTTAACAGCTATAGGAAATAAATCAAAAACTTTCAAACCTATATTCCATTACCTTTCGCTGGAGCCACAATTACTTTTATATCCTTAGAGGTAAAGAATCTAACAGCTAACTGTGTCTTAGGAATGGATTTTTCAGGCAATATCAAGTGAAAATTGATTTAGGCAACAGCAGATGTTATCTTCTCTCAGATGATAATGTAATTTCAGTCAATTTAATGAAACAAACTCTTGTGTGAATAACCAATTAGACACATAAAGTGAGTATACATCAGATGAGCAATGTAATGAATCGATCACAGAGAAAACGATAGTTTTACACACTATTCAGATTAAGGTAGAAGAATCGGCTAGTTTATCACCCACACAGAAACAAGAAAGAGGTACATTGTTGTCACAGCATTTCCATGTTTCTGAAAAGAAACAAGGATAATTAAAGGATATGTCTGTCAATGGAAGTATACAATGGCAACTTTTTGTCATACATTGTATGCAATTCCTTGCACAAAGCAAGCAGCAGTGAGAAAGGAGATTGAACATATGATTAACAGGAATGTTATTGAAGCATCTCATTCACCATATTGCAGACTCATCCTAGCAGTAGCCAACCTGACGGAAGCGTATGAGTGGTTTTTGATGAAAGGAAAACTAACAGAATCATAGCACCTGCAAGAACCAAATCAGAAAACCTAGAGGAGCATTTATTAAGATTCCATGGAGTAAAATTCATTTCAACAATAGATCTAGAGGTATCATACTGGCAAATCTCGTTGCATCCACATAGCTGACATTATACAGTATTAGTCTGTAATGGTAGAAGTTATCAATTTCACATTTTCCCATTCAGACTTTCTGTTAGTGCAGGAGTGTTTAATGCAATTTTGGATAAGGTGAGTCAAGTTGGAGTCAATGCGGATGACATACTTGTAGCTACAGCTGAATGGGATGAGCATTTAACCATATTAAGAAGTGTTTTAAACAAATTTTCCGCTTACGAAGTCACAGTTACCTCAAAAAATTAGAATTTGCCAGAAAAGATATTAATTTCTTGTTGTTGTTGTTGTCTTCAGTCCTGAGACTGGTTTGATGCAGCTCTCCATGCTACTCTATCCTGTGCAAGCTGCTTCATCTCCCAGTACCTACTGCAACCTACATCCTTCTGAATCTGCTTAGTGTATTCATCTCTTGGTCTCCTTCTACGATTTTTACCCTTCATACTGCCTTCCAATGCTAAATTTGTGATCCCTTGATGCCTCAAAACAAGTCCTACCAACCGATCCCTTCTTCTAGTCAAGTTGTGCCACAAACTTCTCTTCTCCCCAATCCTATTCAATACCTCCTCATTAGTTACGTGATCTACCCATCTAATCTTCAGCATTCTTCTGTAGCACCACATTTCGAAAGCTTCTATTCTCTTCTTGTCCAAACTAGTTATCGTCCATGTTTCACTTCCATACATGGCTACACTCCAAAGAAATACTTTCAGAAATGACTAACTGATACATAAATCTATATTCAATGTTAACAAATTTCTCTTCTTCAGAAACGCTTTCCTTGCCATTGCCAGTCTACATTTTATATCCTCTCTACTTCGACCATCATCAGTTATTTTACTTCCTAAATAGCAAAACTCCTTTACTACTTTAAGTGTCTCATTTCCTAATCTAATTCCCTCAGCATCACCCAATTTAATTTGACTACATTCCATTATCCTCGTTTTGCTTTTGTTGATGTTCATCTTATATCCTCCTTTCAAGACACTGTCCATTCCGTTCAACTGCTCTTCCAAGTCCTGTGCCGTCTCTGACAGAATTACAATGTCATCGGCGAACCTCAATGTTTTTACTTCTTCTCCATGAATTTTAATACTTACACCAAATTTGTCTTTTGTTTCCTTCGCTGCTTGCTCAATATACAGATTGAATAACATCAGGGGAGAGGCTACATCCCTGTCTCACTCCTTTCCCAACCACTGCTTCCCTTACATGCCCCTTGACTCTAATAACTGCCATCTGGTTTCTGTACAAATTGTAAATAGCCTTTCGCTCCCTGTATTTTACCCCTGCCACCTTCAGAATTTGAAAGAGAGTATTCCAGTCAACATTATCAAAAGCTTTCTCTAAGTCTACAAATGCTAGAAATGTAGGTTTGCCTTTTCTTAATCTTTCTTCTAAGATAAGTCGTAAGGTCAGTATTGCCTCACGTGTTCCAAGATTTCTACAGAATCCAAACTGATCCTCCCCGAGGTCCACATCTACCAGTTTTTCCATTCCTCTGTAAAGAATTCGCGTTAGTATTTTGCAGCTGTGACTTATTAAACTGATAGTTCGGTAATTTTCACATCTGTCAGCACGTGCTTTCTTTGGGATTGGAATTGTTATATTCTTCTTGAAGTCTGAGGGTATTTCACCTGTCTCATACATCAGCTGGTAGAGTTTTGTCATGACTGGCTCTCCCAAGGCCGTCAGTAGTTCTAATGGAATGTTGTCTACTCCCGGTGCCTTGTTTCGACGCAGTTCTTTCAGTGCTCTGTCAAACTCTTCACGCAGTATCTTACCTCCCATTTCATCTTCATCTACATCCTCTTTGGAATTATTATATTCTTCTTGAAGTCTGAGGTTATTTTGCCTGTCTCATACATCTTGCTCACCAGATGGTAGAGTTTTGTCAGGACTGGCTCTCCCAAGGCCCTCAGTAGTTCTAATGGAATGTTGTCTACTCCCGGTGCCTTGTTTCAACTCAGGTCTTTCAGTGCTCTGTCAAACTCTTCACGCAGTATCGTATCTCCCATTTCGTCTTCATCTACATCCTCTTTCATTTCCATAATATTGTCCTCAAGTACATTGCCCTTGTATAAACCTTCTATATACTCCTTCCACCTTTCTGCCTTCCCTTCTTTGCTTAGAACTGGGTTGCCGTCTGAGCTCTTGATATTCATACACGTGGTTGTCTTCTCTCCAAAGGTCTCTTTAATTTTCCTGTAGGCAGTACCTATCTTATCCCTAGTGAGATAAGCTTCTACATCCTTACATTTGTCCTCTAGCCATCCCTGCTTAGCCATTTTGCACTTTCTGTCGATATCATTTTTGAGACGTTTGTATTCCTTTTTGCCTGCTTCATTTACTGCATTTTTATATTTTCTCCTTTCATCAATTAAATTCAATATTTCTTCTGTTACCCAAGGATTTCTAGCAGCCTTCGTCTTTTTACCTACTTTATCCTCTGCTGCCTTCACTACTTAATCCCTCAGAGCTACCCATTCTGCTTCTACTGTGTTTCTTTCCCCCATTGCTGTCAATTGTTCCCTTATGCTCTCCTTGAAACTCTGTACAACCTCTGGTTCTTTCAGCTTATCCAGATCCCATGTCCTTAAATTCCCACCTTTTTGCAGTTTCTTCAGTTTTAACCTACAGGTCATAACCAATAGATTGTGGTCAGAGTCCACATCTGCCCCTGGAAATGTCTTACAATTTAAAACCTGATTCCTAAATCTCTGTCTTACCATTATACACTCCTGGAAATGGAAAAAAGATCACATTGACACCGGTGTGTCAGACCCACCATACTTGCTCCGGACACTGCGAGATGGCTGTACAAGCAATGATCACACGCACGGCACAGCGGAGACCCCAGGAACCGCGGTGTTGGCCGTCGAATGGCGCTAGCTGCGCAGCTTTTGTGCACCGCCGCCGTCAGTGTCAGCCAGTTTGCCGTGGCATACGGAGCTCCATCACAGTCTTTAACACTGGTAGCATGCCGCGACAGCGTGGACGTGAACCGTATGTGCAGTTGACGGACTTTGAGCGAGGGCGTATAGTGGGCATGCGGGAGGCCGGGTGGACGTACCGCCGAGTTGCTCAACACGTGGGGCGTGAGGTCTCCACAGTACATCGATGTTGTCGCCAGTGGTCGGCGGAAGGTGCACATGCCCGTCGACCTGGGACCGGACCCCAGCAACACACGGATGCATGCCAAGACCGTAGGATCCTATGCAGTGCCGTAGGGGACCGCACCGCCACTTCCCAGCAAATTAGGGACACTGTTGCTCCTGGGGTATCGGCGAGGACCATTCGCAACCGTCTCCATGAAGCTGGGCCTTGGTCCCGCACACTGTTAGGCCGTCTTCCGCTCACAACCCAACATCGTGCAGCCCGCCTCCAGTGGTGTCGCGACAGGCGTGAATGGAGGGACGAATGGAGACGTGTCGTCTTCAGCGATGAGAGTCGCTTCTGCCTAGTGCCAATGATGGTCGTATGCGTGTGTGGCGCCGTGCAGGTGAGCGCCACAATCAGGACTGCATACGACCGAGGCACACAAGGCCAACACCCGGCATCATGGTGTGGGGAGCGATCTCCTACACTGGCCGTACACCTCTGGTGATCGTCGAGGGGACACTGAATAGTGCATAGCACATCCAAACCGTCATCGAACCCATCGTTCTACCATTCCTAGACCGGCAAGGGAACATGCTGTTCCAACAGGACAATGCACGTCCGCATGTATCCCGTGCCACCCAACGTGCTCTAGAAGGTGTAAGTCAACTACCCTGGCCAGCAAGATCTCCGGATCTGTCCCCCATTGAGCATGTTTGGGACTGGATGAAGCGTCATCTCACGCGGTCTGCACGACCAGCACGAACGCTGGTCCAACTGAGGCGCCCAGTGGAAACGGCATGGCAAGCCGTTCCACAGGACTGCATCCAGCATCTCTACGATTGTCTCCATGGGAGAATAGCAGCCTGCATTGCTGCAAAAGGTGGATATACACTGTACTAGTGCCGACATTGTGCATGCTCTGTTGCCTGTGTCTATGTGCCTGTGGTTCTGTCAGTGTGATCATGTGATGCATCTGACCCCAGGAATGTGTCAATAAAGTTTCCCCTTCCTGGGACAATGAATTCACGGTGTTCTTATTTCAATTTCCAGGAGTGTATAATCTATCTGATACCTTTTAGTATCTCCAGGATTCTTCCATGTATACAACCTTCTTTTATGATTTTGAACCAAGTGTTAGCTATGATTAAGTTATGCTCTGTGCAAAATTCTGCCAGACGGCTTCCTCTTTCATTTCTTAGCCCCAATCCATAATCACGTACTATGTTTCCTTCTCTCCCTTTTCCTACTGACGAATTCCAGTCACCCATGACTATTAAATTTTCGTCTCCCTTCACTACCTGAATAATTTCTTTTATCTCATCATACATTTCATCAATTTCTTCATCATCTGCAGAGCTAGTTGGCATATAAACTTGTACTACTGTAGTAGGCATGGGCTTTGTGTCTATCTTGGCCACAATAATGCGTTACTATGTTGTTTGTAGTAGCTTACCCGCACTCCTGTTTTTTTATTCATTATTAAACCTACTCCTGCATTACCCCTATTTGATTTTGTATTTATAACCCTGTATTCACCTGACCAAAAGTCGTGTTCCTCCTGCCACCGAACTTCACTAATTCCCACTATATCTAACTTTAACCTATCCATTTCCCTTTTTAAATTTTCTAACCTACCTGCCCGATTAAGGGATCTGACATTCCACGCTCTGATCCGTAGAACGCCAGTTTTCTTTCTCCTGATAACGACGTCCTCCTGAGAAGTCCCCGCCCGGAGATCCGAATGGGGGACTATTTTACCTCCGGAATATTTTACCCAAGAGGAAGTCATCATCATTTAATCATACAGTAAAGCTGCATGTCCTCGGTTAAAATTACGGCTGTAGTTTCCCCTTGCTTTCAGCCGTTCGCAGTACCAGCACAGCAAGGCGGTTTTGGTTAATGTTGCAAGGCCAGATCAGTCAATCATCCAGACTGTTGCCCCTGCAACTACTGAAAAGTCTGCTGCCCCTCTTCAGGAACCACATGTTTGTCTGGCCTCTCAACAGATACCCCTCCGTTGTGGTTGCACCTATGGTGCGGCCATCTGTATCGCTGAGGCACGCAAGTCTCCCCACCAACGGCAAGGTCCATGGTTCATGGGGGTCACATTATTTCACCAAGAGTCATTCGGCCTGATCCACACAAAGTAGACACCATCAGACACTTTCCTATCCCATAAACTAAAAGAAGTTAAAAGCATTTATGGGCTTAGCCTGATTCTTCTATAAGTATGTGCCTCACCAACCACTAAATAGTGATGCGCTTCTCAATCTTTTGGGGAGAAACTGCACATGGCTGTGGACAGAAAACAGTCAGAAGGACTTTGGCAACATAAAACAAGCTTTGATAATTCTGACATATTAGTACATCCTGATAGGACACAAGATTTTGACTCAATATAGTTGCATCCTTCCAGCGTCTGGGGGAAACATTGTTTCAGATTACCCTTGACAATGAAAATCAAAATGTAAACATAATTAGTTTTCCTAGTCACACACTGACGGAATGTGAAAGAGCTCATTCCATAACTGACCTTGAAGTAGAATGGGCATTCTGCAAATTCCAGTACTTCCTATGGGGAAATCACATAAAAGTATATTGTGACCACCAAGCTCTTTCGCTCTTCCTGAAATGTAAACTATTGCACAAAATATTAACCAGATGGTGTGTTTTTCTTCAAGAGCTCGATTTTCAGGTAATTATATCAGAGGTGGACAGAATATTTTGGCACATGCCCTGTTTAGACTTCCAGAAGGACTTAATGGATATACAGAATTGACAGAACAAACATCTGACTTTATGTTCTACTCATGTGCGGTGGTACATATAGGTCCTATTACGTGAAAACTTGACTTGAGAAAATGTTATAAGTTACATAATGGAGTTTTGTTTTATCATCGAATGCCTCAATATGTAACTGGTGTATTTGCTTACCCAAAGCATATGTGGTCAGTTTTATCAGGTATACACATGACTCCTGTAGCCAAGGTGTTCAGAAAAAATATCATACTGCTATTTCCCTAACATTAAGTGTAGAGTACAACAGGTCATTAAAGAAATGTGTACTCTGTCAAAAGGCCAAACACTTAAACAGATCATGATTCAATGAATTACATCCTCTTATACCAGTAAAATCGCTTGACTTCATATCAGTCAATGCTGCAGGACCTTTTCCAACAGCAAGAGGAGGAGGAGGAGTGAAATATGTAGCAGCATTGTATGACATGTTTTCTAAGTATCTGTAGCTGTATGCTACTAATACTATAATGGCAGGTCTTATAATCAGACAAATCATGAGAGAATATTTTGTGAGAGTGGATAAACCAAAAACTATTCTGACTGATAATGCAACTAATTTAACAAGTGCGAAGTGGTGGGAATTTGTCAAGTCACATAACATAAAACATTATTATGTATCCAAATTTCGTCCTGAGGCCAGCCCAATAGAGTGGGCATTTTGTTACTTTAACAGGTTTGTCAAAATGTATAAACCACACAGACACACTGAGTCGATTGAATACGTGAGGACCTTTCAACATATAGTAAATAATTTGCCACACTTATCAACAGGTTTTACACCAATCAAATTAATGTACGAGAAGTATAAAATAGGACTAAGTTAAGCCATTACCAAAGTTTTCTGAGAAGGAGATACTGTTAGAAGAAAAGATTAGACAGGTATTAATAACTATAGAAGAAAAGGCAAAAAGCTGGGAAAAAACATTGTGACAAAAGAATACGTCACATAAGTACATTTCTCATTGGACAGAAGATGCTGTTATGCACAGATCTTCAATCTACCAAACACAAAAAGCTTAAAAAAAAAAATGGCAGCTGTTGCACATAGAACTGTACATTATACAAAGAATACCACACCCGGGATGCTTTTTGCTGAGCAACCCAAAAACAGGGAAAATATGTGGATTGTATTCACATAAAGGTATCAAAGAATTTATATGCTAAATGAAAGATGGCAATGCATGTGAATCACTACTGCACCTAGTAAAACTCTAAAAACTAAATTCGTTCCAAACAGGTCCCAGAAGACCCAATGTATGACTGACTACCATGTCAACCTCAGCTTATAGGCATCACTAGATGTGGATATGGAGAGGTGTGAGGTTATCACACTGCTCTCCCGGCCATTGTCAGTTTTTGTAACCGGAGCCACAACTCCTCAATCAAGTAGCTCCTCAATTTGCCTCACAAGGGCTGCATGCACGCCACTTGCCGACAGCACTCGGATGATTGGACAGTCACTTTTCAGAGTCTACACCTACAACCCAATGGAAAATACAACACTGTTATATGTAAACCAAAACAAAAGAGGTCAATGCACCTCAACCACTTCAGTGCCTACAATCCTTGTGGAAAATACAACAGTCTGTAATCTTTATAGAAATTTGGAGAGTCTATTTGATAGTAAAAAATGAAAACACTTCTAGGATATGACAATATACATTTTTGGTTTCACTACACACAAAATATCCATACTACTTTTGGAACAAATTGGAGACTCTCATAATGAATGTTACACTAGGCATACTCCAAGATAAATATGTATGTTCTTTCAACTCTATTATGAAAACTTTGTTACTCTATTCAGAGCAAAATGACAACAAACAATCTGTACATCAAATACATTTTTGGAAACAGTGAGTGTGGACAACAACAGTAGGGTCTGGCATCCAGTGCTTGACACAAAGTGAGCTGTGGGTGGTAAACATTTCCCCCCTCTCCTCTTCTCAATTAGTCTGCAGCAGCCAAAATAGCGAATGTGCGCTATATCCAATGTGCAATGTTTAGTGTGATTGTGAGCTAATAAAGTGTGTTTGCCATAAAAGATTGATTATTTCTGTCCATGGAATTCGTCAACATTGATAGAAAACCTACATTGGTGACCCTGACTCTCATGCATACCCTTCAATCTGTGTAGCCTATTATTTATTACAGGTTTTGCACCAGCTCAAACAATGACTCAACTTCCAACCTTCCTAAAAGTGCAGGATGTCACTGCTGTGGAATTGACTTTTGATTTGGAAGTGCAATGTTTTTTTCTCATGTGCTACCAATACAAAGAAAATGTTCAGTTCTCCAGTATTTACTTGGTAGGGACTGACATCACTAAGCTTCTTTGTTATGCCACACTGGATGCAGCACAAACCTACATTGACACCTCATGCTGGATTCTGCGTTCACGAAGAAGTTTCTTCAGCACAGATTCTGGTTTTCTCTCTCTCCTCATTCCACTACAGACCACTTGACTGTAGTTTCGGGGTCCACATAAATGATTCTTTTCTCCCCAGTGCAGTCCCGTGTCGCATATCTTTGGTGCTGACTTTCCCACTGATCGCATGCGGCCGTTTAATGTGCCCACTTCTGCATCAGTCAATGGGGCACTGGTGTCAACTGCACTGGGATATCCCAGCATCTACCCAACTTACTAACCACTGCACACCACAGGGGCATTTGAGCCATGGTCCTGTCCCGCCACTTGGTGTGCAATCACAATTTCGTACTTACCTTTGGGAATCCATCTGTGTTGATCATCAATACTTCCACAGCTATCACATCAGGTCATGTGTTGCTCCCTCCTACAAAGACCACAGAAGACGGATCTATCACAGCTCATCTTGGCACTGCTGCTTTCGTTTCATCCATCTTGTTTCACCATTCTTCTGTGTCAGCTACAGTGTGTTCATTGTGTGGCCATACAGGGCCCTTCTCCACACGAAATGTGAGTGCTAGGCATCATATCACTCCAACAGAAGTGCCAGACTTTCTTTGGAACATCGTACCTGTCACCACTGCACAGCTGACGGTAGTGGATGCTACTCATCTGCATCCTCACAAAGGTCCGCATCCTACTGACTCTGCCACAAGATTAGCCTCCAGGTCGTTTTTTGAAACTGCTGCTGATACAAATGGACATACACAGTATCTTAAATGACGGCAATCATTTTGTCTGTTTCGTGAACCATCTGCATGACCACCCAGATCTTATTAGTGACTTGTTACTAAATCCACCGCAGCTTAACAAATTCGCTTCTGCTTGCACATACTCATCGAGCATCTTTCATTTATGTCAGCAGAGGCAATCCACAGTATCATTTACGTCATGAGTTCAGGTGACAGAACACCTTCCCAGGTGTGGTGATGCCCACGTGCTCAGGTTATGACAGAAGTCAAGCTGGATTTAGTGCTCTAGACATTTGCAGGAACACACCTCATCATCACGCAAGGATTAATTATGGTTGGCTAATCTGGCATATGCCATTATTCTTTCACTGCCACCTACTTCCCTTGCAAAGTGCAACATCTGCTACTAAGGTTGGTATGCCAGCACCAATATCTCTTCTGCTGGCTGGTAGATGTCGAGCGTGGGCTGACCCTGGGCACTGCAATGAACTGCAGTCACTTTGTAGCCAGAAATGGGAACCACCAGCCACTTCTTGCTTAACATCCCTGACTACAAACAAGCTAGCACATGCCCTCGTGCCATTCCCCTCTCCTGCTTTCGCAGAAGGCGTAGTGGTCCCAGCTGACCCATGTGCACCACCCCACCCAGTATCCTCTATGCTGGTTCCACACAACTTTCAGGATACTGCCCACAACTGCCAACCAGCCTGCACATTCTCAAATGCTTCTAAAGGGCTGTAGCATGTGCCATGGTTTACAAGGATAACCAAGGCCACCAACAAATGTTGCATTTTAGTTCGATCTTCTACTCCACGAGGCCATCTGTACACCTTGGATTTACGCTCAAATCGTGATTTCCTTGTCGACACTGGAGTTGACATTAGTGTTCGTCCACTCTGATTAACGGTTGCAGATGTGATATCAATCGAGCAGCTAGTAAACTGGCACTTCACATTGATGGCGTGGTCATCTTCCCTATAAAACTCAAGCCCGGCAAACCGTTCATGTGGTCCTTCCACAAGGCCAATGTCAGAGACGCAGTACTTGGCTCTGATTTCCTGATTCACTTATGTCTGTTGCCTGAGCTCCTGTCATCTGCTTTATTTCACCATGTTTCACGTACATACATTGCATACTCAGCCACTCCCTCAGCTCTTTCTCCCTCTCAGCTCCCTGACGATACTGATGCATCTGTCGAGTGCTCTTCCTGGCAACTGCCTCACCAATTCTGTACTCAGCCCCAATCCAAGCACTCTGAGGTTGATGACCTTCGCACTCGCAACATACAATTGAACCGCACCATCTTGATGGCTGCCTATGCTGCCATACCTTGACACTAACGATGCACCTCCTGTGACTCCAGCGCACTTGCCTTTATCTGCACTGACAGCACCTCTGCGTGACGCATCACCTTGTGGTGTTCATCAATTCAAATGAACACTATTACAAATGGAACGACATGTAAAATTGTCATGACAGATGGTATCTGTGGCATCATAAAGCACACTGCCTCCCTCCACACAAAATGCGCCTTACTAAGACTACAATCGATGAATTTCTGCAGGCAGTTATTGTTCGCCTGTCTGATGGTAATTGGTCTTCCCCCATCCACTTAGTGTCCGCGATGAACGGCACAGATCTCCTCTGTGGTGACTATTGTCCGTGTCAATGCACATACTGTAACAGAAAATTATCCTGTCCCACACATTCAAGACTTTGCGCAACTACTTAGCGGGGGATGCATTTTCAGTGTTTTGGACTGCCACAAGGCATATTAACAAATACCTATGGAAGAGAGTGACAAGAAACAGCCTTGATCATTCCCTTTGGCATTTATGAATTTTGTTACATGTCTTATATGGCCTCAAAAATGTGGCTCAGACTTGGAAAAATTTCATAGCCTCACTTCTCTTTAACTGCTGTTGCTGCTGTGTATACCTAGATGACATTCTCATTTTCTCCTCCTCTAACAAAGAAGAAGAGCCACACCTGGCCATTGCACAGGAATTTCTGGCATCTAATGCAGTCGATATTAATCATGATAAATCACAACTTTGATGCTTTTCTTACCTTTCTTGGGTACACTGCTTCCTGTGAGGGTATACATCCTCCATGAAATTAGGTCAACCGCATTCACAAGCTACCACTCCCAGTTACTTCGCGAATTGCACTGGTTTTTGGGGATCAGCAATTTTTACAGATGCAATCTGCTGATGGTGGCAGCTATTCAAGCCCCTCTTACTAGTGCATTAGCTGGCAGACAAACTTCCGGTAGCTGCTGGATGCAATGGTATGATGATACGATGAAAGCTTTCAAGGATCTCAAAGCAGCTGTAGAATATGCCGTCACTCTCGCCAACCCCTTGCCAGACACTTGCATCTCTATTACAGTGGACACAAGTGATTTCACAGTAGGACAGTAGGTGCAGTTCCTCAACAGCATGTTCCTGACACAACTTGGCCACTCCATTTTTTTACTCCAAAAAGCTATCCAAGGCTCAACATAAGTCATCGGCTTTTGACAGGGAACTCCTTGTGGTATACAAGATCGTCAAATATTTCCAAGGAGACATCAAAGGAAGGAATATAACAATTTTCACGGACAATCCTGCCATTGCCCTTCCTCCATTCAGGTCTCAGCAGATGGATCTCATCTGTCAGTACATGACGAACATCTGATATATCTATGGCTCATAAATGTGGTGGCTCATTATCTGTCATGTGTCAATGCTATTTCGACTCCAGTTAATTTTGATGAACTGGTCCACTTACAGGACAATGACATTGAACTTCACAACCTATGTCAGGCTTCGTCCACTTCCCTAAAGGCAGTTTCTTCTTCAGTCAGACCTTTATGGTGCCGTTTGACCATGAGTGTTGCTCGGCTTGTTGTCCTGTCTGCTTTATATTGCCAAGTTCTTGCTGATTTGCATAATCTTTCACACTCTGGCGCTAAGGCTGCTACAAATTTTGTCGTGGAACACTTTGTGTGGTCAGATGTTGAAGAAGGACTGCCGTGTGGTGGCTCATGTCCGTGTGCCGTGTCAGTGCAGCAAAGTCAGCAGACATATGCAGCCCCTCTAGACGAGTGTGACATTCAAAGAGGCTGTTTCTGACAAGTGTATGTAGACATCAGCAGGCCATTACCTGGATCTGATGGTTTGAGATATATCTTGTCGATCATCGACTGTGTTACACATTGGGTGGAGGCAGAGCATTTGTACCTTCCTGGATAGCTAGAGTTGGGTGCCCTACATCCATCACTAACAATCATGGTAGGCAGTTCAAATCATTGTTGTTTAACAAACTCTGCATGCTCTGTGGTGTGGATAAATTTTGCACTACAGCGTACCCCCCTCAGAGCAGTGGATCAGCTAGCATTGGCACAGGAATCTGTAACTGGCCCTCAAGTGCCATGGTGGTGAATGGTTTGATGCACGTCCCTGGGTTATGATAGGAATCGAGCGACTTATACGGCAGACATCCAACGCCACTTACCGAGGTCCAGTATGACGAAACATTAGACCTCCCAGCTGGGCTCATTGAAGATGCTGCAGCTTCATCTTATCTGATCTTCCCACTCTTGTTGAGCATGTCTGGTCGCACACAGCTGCTGTCCGTATGCCTCCTCTGTGACCACATCCCTGTACCCTGGTTTTTTTGCATTCAGCCCTGGCTTGTGAGTTTATTATGTTAAAAGATAGCACAGTTGAAACAGCACTACAGCCATCTTACTATGGCTCACATTTGATAATGGCACTTTAACACTATTATCGAAATTACCTATAATGATATTATCTAACTTCTTTGTTTGTTTTTTATTTAATGTGACCTCTGTATAACAAAGCTCTTTGATGTAACATTTATTTAAATGTATTCATTACTTATGATAATTCATGTAATTGTAATTAATATATGGCTGCTATTTCAAAAGTAGTGTGCTGTAGAAGAATGTAACAATCAAAACGTTAATTGTTAATACTGGTTCATGCACAGGGAAATTAGGCTTGTAATCATGTGAAAATTGGAGGGAAGTCCCTCTGCAACGGAATTAGATAGGCAGGATTTGAAAAGATGGATTTGGCAGTTTAACTGCAAAGCTTCTTTGTGGCAAGAGTCAGTTGGTGGATAGCAGGCAAAGGGTGCGTATCTTGTGAACCGAAAGAGGTGAGAATCGCAGAGTGGCCGCGCAGTTACAGGCACCATGTCACGGATCGCACGGCCCCTCCTTCCAGAGGTTCGAGTCCTCCCTCGGGCATAGGTGTGTGTGTGTGTGTGTGTGTGTGTGTGTGTGTGTGTGTGTGTGTTGTTCTTAGCATAAGTTAGTTTAAGTAGTGTGTAAATCTAGGGACTGATGACCTCAGCACTTTGGTCCCTTACAAATTCACACACATATGAACATTTGACGTGAGAAGAACTGCAAGATTATATAATACAGCCTCAGATGCAGAAGTAATTTGGCTTATTGTTCATGACATACTTTAACTCTGTACTATGAAAATCAGACGCTAAGTAGAGACTTTTCAGAGCTCGCTACACAGGAGGAGCCATGGATACTTTTATTGCCTTTTTTTTTAATACCACAGGAGACTGACATTGCCACCTTCATCTCAATTATAAGTTGAGGACTGTATAATTGCATGCACCAACTATGTGGTTTTGTTTGCAATAATAACTTTGTCTTCTGTAAATTTGGTGTTGAGCCATCATATTTTATCCTTAGCCGTTTACCTACAGGTTCCTGTCCCAAGTGCTATCATGAATAAGCGTATCCTATTTTACTCAACTGAAAAGTAATTATTTTTCTTAACAAAAGTTAACAAACATTGTGGAGTTGTAAAGTACACAATTATTTAGTGAGTATAAGTTTTCAAATACTCCGTGTAGTTTCCATGAATGGGCAGTTAAAGTATTCAGTTCAAAGATGTTTCTTATTGAAATAATAGTGTTTAGTGTAGTTAACAGAGTTTCCCATATTGTGTTGTGACTAAACTGTTCAGCCCTGATCTGAATGTACCAATAAATTGCTTTCTGGCTCCCCATGCTAATAGTTGAGCCACATTTACATGTCATATTACAATAACAGCAATCAAGAATAAGCAACTGACTACAAATATTCAAACTATAGTAGATACAGGTATCACATGTCCACTTGAATTAAGTAATATAAGGAAGTTATGTTCCTTGAAAATGCAAATAATAATCAGTATAAAAGATACAATTTCTTCATAACTATTTCAATAGCAGTAATGTCTTATAATTAAACTAACAGAAGACCTCTTGCCCAAGTCACTTGTGCTTCTCCATTAGTAAGCTTTTTACCTATAATTATCATTATCTTTCTACTGTAATGTACAGATAGTAAGTGTTATTGAGAGTCAGGTGTTGCCTTAAAGGCATTAGTGCTCCTCCAGTGTAGTTCAAGTCAAGTCACTGGTACATTACTTGTTAAATTATGCTACTGTCTTTTATCTTATCTGCAAAACAGAAGTTCAGTATCAAGTGACGTCAACTCTAAGAGTTAACTTCCTCTGTGAACCATACAAGTACTGGGTACAACTTTGCCTAATTAGGCTGGTTGCTTCCTTTGAATAGAAATCTTTGGGGGAACAAAACTAGTACAATACCTTTACATTACGTATGACCACAGTCAAAGAAGTATCCTTTCACAGGAATAACATTATCGGCATATTACTAATTTAATAGCACCCAGTAGAGCTATAGCATGCTTGGCCAATTTTGTGGACATCCTCATTAACGGCCGGTGTCAGACAATTTCACTTCAGCAGGTTAAATCAGCTTGGACAATCGAATAATCCATCCCACAACCTTTTGAGTTGAGTTCACCACAGTAGTGTGATGTCCCAGAACTTGCACATACCACACCTCTGCCTATGCACCATTCAGATCTTGTGTGAACTTAGCCTATGCTTGTCAGTCGCTCAGTAGTTGCCTGTGAAGATCCCCCCTCCCTTGCTGCACTCAGACTCTACGTGTGATGATCTGCTGCCTCAGGTTCAACCACATATTGTGTGTGACATTACATTGTCGCAAGTGTTGTCATCTGCTGTTCTGCCAGTGTGTGCTAGTGTTTCTCCTGAGCTACAACATTTTTCCCCTACTTCTCCCCCTATGACTACCATCGACTAGATTTGCTTTCCTATCAGCACTTTTGGGTGGCTGTGGCAAGCTTTCCTTGCATCTCCAAGATGGATCACTCTTTATCTTCTGAGTGAGGGCAACTTTTCATGGGGCCACATATGCTTCACATGTAACCATCCTGTGCACACATCCCGTCCCAGATAGGGTGGAGGTGGTTGGAATACATTTGGCACCAACAGAATGCTCAAGAAACATGTCCCCCTCTTCGCCACTCCTCCAACACTGCAAAATCCCGTGCTGGTCCAGTTCATGTGTGTAGGTCGACCAGTTCATCCTCCTTACTGGATGATGGATTATATCTTCTCTAGTCCACCCTGCATGGACCTCCCTGACGCCATGAGAAACACTCCATCCATGCCTTCCATTCGGACCATGGGTGGTCATGCTTCTTTGCACAATCAATATTCATCCATCGAGTGGCCTACAACACCAATTTCTCTCTCTCTCCCCCCCCCCCCCCCTCCCCATGCTTTGCTTTCCTGGGGAAAGGGGGGGGGGGGCACCTCTGTGGCGGTCATCGATTGCCAATAACTCTGGAATGAGGGCTGCTCTATCTTCACAGTCAGTGAGCTTTAGAACTGATGATGTTTCATGAGATCGTGCATTGTTTGTAGTGGCGTCTCACAAGCATACATTCTGGGTGATCACAAATTTTGGGATTCAGAAAAATTTGAGTGTGTGAAATTAATAGCATCAGGTGTATAACAGTTATGCTTATGAACAAGTTTATACAACTACAGCCACTGCGCCGGTTGGGGTGACCGAGCAGTTCTAGGTGCTACAGTCGGGAACCACGCGACTGCTACGGTCGCAGGTTCGATTCCTGCCTCAGGCATGTATGTGTGTGATGTCCTTAGGTTAGTTAGGTTTAAGTACTTCTAAGTTATAGGGGACTGATGCCCCCAGAAGTTAAGTCCCATAGTGCTCAGAGCCATTTGAACCATTTTTGAACAGCCACTGCCAATAATAGTAATAACAACAGTAATAATAAAATGTTTTGTGCTTTTCCATTTTTTCGGATAAATGTACAAGATGCTTAACAGATGCATTAGTTTATTTCCAGGCTGAAAATCAGATATTCTAATGTTGCACCCATACAACAACTTCTGCTGACAAGTCGTGTTAAATGTTCACTTGTAGTCACGCTTATTTGACTTTGACAACCAATCCTGTGATTGCGAGAGTGACAGAGTCACAAATTCCTTTGCAGCTAACTTTACCCGGTAATTTACTTTTCTGTTCCCAGAATGTGATTTTCACTCTGCAGCAGAGTGTATGCTGATACGAAACTTCCTGGTAGATTAAAGCCGTTGTGCCGAACCAATACTCGAAGTCGGGACCTCTGCCTTTCGCAGTCAAGTCCTCTACCAACTGAGCTACCCAAGCACAACTCACAACCTGTTCTCATAGCTCTACTTTTCTGTTAGCATTTAAAATGTTTACACTGCACATGAAACCTGATTCCCTTACAGTACACAAACAGCTCCAAACACGAAGCGCAATTTTCAGAAATGATTACACTTAAGTGGTAATGTCTACCAGCATGTTCACTTGACTAGAATACAAATGATGCACCAAGATCCATAATGAAATTAGAATTCTATTAATACCTTCAGCTGCTAACGGGCGTTGATATATATCAACAGGGACAGGTGAAAAAGTGTGCCCTGCCCGCATCCCGAACCCAGGATCTCCTGCTTACATGGCAGACACACTATCCACCTGAACCACCGAGGGCACAGAGGACAAGTGCGACTGCAGGGACTATCTTGCGCATGTCTCCCGCGAGACCCACATTCTCACCTTGTATGTCCACATACTACATTCGTAGTGTCCCACCCCAACACACCCATTACTCATGGAAGACATTCTTACCAAGTCCCATAAGAGTTCGAGAAATATTTCATCTGCACAGGAGGGGAAGGTCATGGCCAGTATTGCCAGAACTATATACTTATATGGATATGGTGTCCGTTCTTTCGGACAGGAGGAGAAGGTCATGGCCAGTATTGCCAGAACTATATACTTCTTTGGATATGGTGTCCGTTCTTTCGGACATGTCCGAAAGAACAGACTCCACTGATGACCTGCAGCTGCCTAGAACGAAATTAGAATTATATTAATATGTTCAGCTGCTGACGGGTGTTGATATATATCAACGGGGGCAGGTGAAAGTGTGTGCGCCGACCGGGACTTGAACCCGGGTTCTCCTGCTTACATGGCAGACACACCATCCATCTGAGCCGCCGAAGGCACATACGATTGTGTAACTGCATATGCTTTGACAGATAACAGAGAAAACTGTGTGACTGTGAAACTTGTGTTTATTTGTTGCAGCTTATGGCCTAAAGCACACCGCTGTCGATCCCACATTTAAGTGATTATCAGAGAAACCAGTGATACAGCTTTTCGCGAATGTTCATACATACAGTGTGGGCCTACAGCACAAATAAACATGACTCACCACAAGATCATCAGATTTCAGAGGCATAAATAAATGCAAAAATTTCACAATCAACGGTGATGTGCTTTAGGCCCTTATGATTCTCACAAGGGAAACTCCCCATCGCACCTCCCCCTCCCCCCCCCCTTCCTCCCCTCAGATTTACTGCTAAGAGGGCTCAGTGGACAGCCCATCAAAAACTGAACGTAGATTAAGCATAAAAACTTGGGGGGGGGAGGAGGGATCCTAAATGGCCCAAACTCGGGAAATACAACACCGAACACAGACGAAAAGCCATGGCGTCATGGTTAAGTGGTGATGGAGTTAGACTACAAAACAAATGAGCCTGTGTTCAAAGCTCCACCCCCTGGTGACACTGACATAAGCTTCTAGATGAGTGGCAAGGGCTAGGTCTGGCTATGCAAATTGCAAACCATGCACATTGTTAATCAAATCCATATGCATTTGGTGCATAAGGCAGTTACGTCACGTGAGTTGTGCTTGTGGAACAGCTGCTTATAAAGTGCATAACTAATGGTGTGTTCATGACCCTTGTGCCAAGTTTCACAGAGTACAGAGGAGCTGTAGAAAGGTAGATTTAAGTGCCATATCTTTCAGATTGCAGGATCTATGTTAAGCTTAACAGTATTCAAAGAAAATTAACCATAAATCTGCAAGGTGTCAAAAGATATGGTGTTCATGTGCTCTTACACAACAGCCACCACAGTTAGTTTGAGTGTAATAGGTTGGTTATTTATATGTGTGGAATTTGTCAGCAATGACAGAAAAGCCACATGGTTGTAGGAACAAAGAGTACACTTGATAACCCCATCACTAGCCAATCTAATAACCATAAGAATAAACATATATAACGAGTATCATTACTGCACATGTATTTTCCACACAGATTTTGCTAAAATGAAATATTTTATCTAGTGACATGTCCATTTTGCCACATTAAGTGACAGACTTCAAAACCAAAATCACGGATCCAACTGTATGTAGACCTAGGACTATCTACACGAAGAAAGAGCTATGGTCACACCAAGCAAAGAACTATTTACAGAAAGATTATGATTATACTAAAATAATAAATAAAACGAATGTTAACGATTAAGGTAAGAAGAGGAATACCCTAATGAATACGGTGACAGTACTAAAATTAAGTTCGATTTATATTAAACTATCTAGAGCTACTTGCAATAAGAAACAACTACACTGTTTAAATTACTCCTAGGTTAAATCGAATATGAAAAACTAATGTACTCCATGGGAAGAAAAAGAAAGAAAAATAAGAAGAAAATGAAATTACATCAAATTAGGAACACACAATTAACAAGGAGAAAACTTTGCTAGCTAGCGACTAGAAGTCTCAAGCTAAGTTAAGGTTCATTGCAGCGAATAAGCATTACTTACCCAAACACAGTGCAGCAGGGAAAGCACTGTCAAAGAGCACGTAAGGAAATATTAATAGACGTATACACTGATCAGCCAGAACATTGTGACCACCTGCCTAATAGCTGGCACATCCACATTTGGCACAGGTAACGGCAGCAGCGCATCACGGCATGGAACTAATGAGGCCTTTGTAGGTTGCTGGACACATAAGTCATCTAATTCCTGTAAATTTCGGGAAAAGGGGGGGGGGAGGGGGAGGGGTTGAGTTCTGATGCCACATTCAATCACATCCCAGATGTGTTCGATCAGGCTCAGATCTGGAAAGTTGTTAGGCCTGTCACTTTGTTCCTCGAACCACTCCATCGCCTTCCTGGCTTGTAACAAGGTGCATTATCTTGTTGAAAAGTGCCACTGTTACCGGGAAATGTGGTCATGAAGGGGTGTACGCTACTCCTCGACTGTCATGGTGCCTTGTACATTTTCTACTGAACCCATGGATGCTTACATTAATGTTTCCCAGATCATAATTGAGCTGCCTGCCAGCTTGTCTCTGCCCCACTGTACAGGTGCCAAGGAGCTGTACCCCTGGAAGATGATGGATTCATGCCCTCCCCTCAGCATAATGAAGAAGGTATCAGGATTCATGAGACCACACAATGCTCTGCCACTCCATCAACATCCAGTGCCAATGGTCATGTGGTCAGTTCAGTCATAGCTGCCGATGATGTGATGCTAATATTGGTACACGCATGTGTGTGCATATGCATTTGGCTCTCGAGGCGCATCGTTACGAGAGTTCGGTGCACTGAGTGCTCACATACACTTGTACTCTGCACAACATTAATGTCTGATGTTTGTTAGGCCACAGTTTGCCAACTGTTCTATTTTACCAGTCTGCCCAGCCTAAAATGTTCAACATCTGTAACGAGGGGTGGCTGCCCACCCCCACGATGTCTGGGCATGGCTTCACCTTGGTTTCGCCATGTGTTGAAGACACTCACAACTGCACTCCTCGAACTGTTGTTAAGTCTCCAAACTGCTCATACCAAGTATCTGGGCCGTCACAATCTGCACATGGTAAAACTCAGATTGCTCACCTTCCTTATTCTACACCCAGACAGCACGGTCACTGATACTACAGGCACCATGCAGGTGTCTGGCTAGCAGTCATTCCTCATCAGGTGACACTACTATCAACTGGATGGCTTTATATTGATAGTAGGTCAGTGTCAATGTACTCTGATGTCAGTGTACTCTGATGAGGTATGAGGACAAAACATTATTAACAAAAATGTTAAATGTACAGAGCTATACTTTGCGTGTGCATATGTGTGAATGAGCATGCTGACTGAACTATGGGCAGTTATGCATAATTAAGAAGTTATGTAGTAATAAGAATTTTGTAGGGAATGATGCAAAATAACATGCCCTGCTTGGCAGAAGGATTGAACTGGAGGTGGGAGGTATCAAATAAGAGCCCCCCCCTCCTCATATTAGTTTATAATTTGTGCATAATTGTGAGTGTTAGAGAATTTATGGAAAGGAGGGCGACTACATACATTTATAAACAGTACACTGAAACAGCTAAACATGGATGTAGCCCCCCCCCCCCCCCCCTCTCTCTCTCTCTCACACACACACACACACACACACACACACACACACACACACACACACACACAAATATATATAAAATTGGGTTGTAACATACAAAGACAATTTTAACAATGATTAGCTGAGTGAAAAATATAAATATTAAGCAAAGGATTTTCAGACATAGTTAGTGGTACAATAAATACTACGCTCTGAGCAGAACACGGTTTTACGACCAGTATTTCATGTGTCCTTGTAACATGTAGTGTTAATTGCTTATGAAAAAAATTACTAATACAAGGGAATGCATGATGTTTACCTTAACAAGATTTTTCTTGTAACTATGTTTCTTTGACATTTATTTATTTCATATCTTTATAAATACATTCATGTAATTTTGTAAACCTGTGAAAGCCAATTGTACATGGCATCAGACATATTAGAAAGTGGAAATACGTGTGAATGAGAGCTACATAAGTTGTGAAATGTACCTCAAATATGAGTAGTTGCCACCTAGTGGTTGAAAAATAGTACTGTGCAATGATTCAAGTTAGCTAATCACCAAGTGATTCATCATCTGCAATGGCAGAAAGTTTAACAAATCTACAGTGCCAAGCCAAGTGGAACAGTGGAAAGCATGCACTAATGGAAAGGTGAACATTCACCAAAATCTCGATGAAGATTTCATCCAGACATAGCAGGTCCAGCAGGGTCTTTCAGCCTCACAATGCAGTGGAGACCATTACAGCTTACAGAACCCATAGGCAGATGTAAATAGTTACCCTGAGAATATTATGAACTGTTCACACTCTATCACGCGTGTGAATACTGCTCTGCGTGGTGCAGAAAACAATAGCCACAAGGCACTTCATTCAATGGAGTCAGCTCATGCCAATAGCTCAACGACAATAGAATACAAAGGACAGAGAAGATGCAAAGGACAGACCTACAGTTTTCATAAATAAAGGAAGATAAATTTTTAACTGAATGTGAAAAGAACTATGTGATGTGACACAAAATTCCCACATAGCTGACACACACTTCAGTCAAATTAGTATATTAAAGACTAATAGAGAAATATGCCAATAACTAAACAGCCAAAATAAAGGTTTCTGACCCTTCGGCCATTAAAGGAGATTACCGCACTTTGCCCCTCAGAGTAAGAAACATAAAACATATAAGTTTATATATGTTAATAAGAAAAGGAAATTTGGTACTGTATGTTATGTATATGAACAGACAGCCCACAGTAGGGGGCAGATATTATGACACTTGCTAGATATTTCCAAAGAGGTACACGTAAGATAAAAAAGGAAGTGATGTGCTGCAGCAGAGACGCTGTAAGATAGGGCACGTGACTGGCACTTTTTTTTTAATTAGGCGGAAAGAACGGAGACTGATGTGTGTTGTTGAAGAGAGGATGCGAACATTTTATCACTCCTTCTCTTGTATTAGTTTTGTTGTTAATAATTTGGATTTTAGAAAAATACAGTGCTTGTCTATGTATCTGACAAACAGTTCACCTCACTGCACCAAATATGAGTGTTTCATTACTTGGTCAACAATTAGCAACTTGTACAGCAAGTTCGAGATGGCCATCACAGGGGGGGAAGGGGGGGGGGGGGGGGGGGGGGGGGAAGGAGGTAAACTTTCCCACTGAGAAAAAATACAACTAAGAAAATTTACAATTAAATTTCCTAGAAAGTTTATTTCAGATATGTTTAATGGTGTGTGTTTGGCATCTGGCCACAAAAGCATTCCAACTTCCATTTATGATTTCACTATTAAAAGTCATAAAACACTTCCAATTCAAAAGCTCTAATTCATTATCGGGCCAGTAATAAACATATGACATAATACAACTGATTATGCAAATGCACTGCTCAAAACATCAGAGCCTATGGATGCATTATCTAAACATTACTGAAGATGATGTGAATCCATTGAGAAAAAAATTTCAAGTGATTAGGGATTGCTAGTTAACCATGCAAAACGAGTGGTTGGGACCTATTAAAAAGTTAAACAAAAGAAAAGTGTATTGCCACCTCTGTTTTTTGGCTATTCTGTGGAAGCACAGAAGTGCAGTACTGCAGAAGGCCCAGGCAGCTGGTGGGTCCAGGATGTTGACTGCTGAGTAAGCAGCAAAGTTGTTTTTGTATTGAGAGACAGACAATACTGCAAACTGCCAGGCACAGCAGTAACGGCAGGGGTCTTACTGAAAAGCCAAGGGGTTTCCCCACTGGTGAGCTGCAGAAATGTTGTGAGGAATGTGATTAGAAGCAGTTGCTTGGCTTAAATGAGTCACTAACTTGTAAAAATATCTGTGTATTTTTAGCACTCATTCAGAGCCCGACTACAACGAAGGAGCTATGGTGGACACTATGGCACTGTGAGACAGCAAGAAGTGACCATTAGCTTGGCCAGCTAACACTGCGACAACATCTATTACACCAAGTCTGCCTTCTGGGACTTGCTGCTTCATTGGTGGGTCACTTTAGCCTTACCAAGCAGTAAATTGACTCCTGCCCAGGGGGTAGAGGGTCAAAACTACAGCTACTCTCTCTCTTTTATGCTGACCTGGGCACTGTGGTATATCCTGCCTCCACGCACAAAGGAAGGACTTTCCACTAGTATGTGGCACCTTCTGCAAGTATTCTGGTCATTCCTGTGTCACTAACTGCACTCTCACAATGTGGCATTCATAACTGGGCTGTGTGCACAGCCATCTGGCCACATCAATCAGCATTCCAGTCTGCATGTCAGCACCTGGTAGCTGGATGCCAGATGAAATCAAGCTGTACGCGCCAGCCTCTCCGAGTACTGTGACAGGTGCAGCTACCATACTGCGGCACCTGAGTGTAGCTTCACGAGTATCAGTAATATAGTGACTGACTCATAGGTATTATTTTAATGAGCTGCCACGGGCATACATCCTCACTGGGACCTACTGCCACCGCCCGATCATAAACAGAAGGCGACTGCCCAGCCCGAGAGTGAGCAGTGGGTTCCTTCACGACTGGTCAACAGCTTCATTTGGTGACAAGAGGAGAAAGACAACTCAATTACTGCAGGGTTGCAGTTAAATCCACATATAGTGGGGTGAGTGCAGTGTCTTTTTCTCCCCCCCCCCCCCCCCCCCCCTCCTCCTCCTTCTTCTTCTTCACTGCAGGTATCATGGAGAACCAATGGGTCTTTGGCCAAGTGTGTAATTGCATTGGTATGCTCAGTAGTGGCAGTTAGTTGCAGACAGCATTTTGTGGAGGTGTAAATACTGTTGTTAATTCTGCAATATGTGTCATCATGAGCAATGGTATGGCTCATTGTCTTGGGAGTTATGTAAGACCCTAACCAATTCTAGCGGTTGAGGAGGGGAAGGTGAGCACAGTCAAAAGATAGATCTTATGCCAATGGAACTGCTCTGCAATTTTTAAGAGATACATAAAATACTATCATGGAAACTGTACAAAGCAGCAGAATTGTCACATAGAAATTAAAATGTTCAGATGTGTTTAATGACAAGTTATTAAAGCAACACCGTAAGAGTGTGTATAAACTTAAATTTTCAAATGATATGTTTTTCTCCTCTTCTCATTCTTTATTTTATCGAGTGGTTCAATGTTTAGAAAAGACTGATAAATATAGTATCCTGAAAACACATTACTTTATGATTAAGTGGAATGACTTTGATGAATGTGAGCACACATAAAGAGCAAATAATATGTTATGTTATACGCATACTCACATGTTACACTGAGGCTGTACAATACTGAATTTTGTGGTAAAGTAGTATGATTATTGAATCCATGCAAGTCTTGAATACTGAATTACACTGATCTCGGAGTCATTTGCTTACTAATTACAGTGTTATGTCTTGGATACCCCAGACTGATGTGTGACTACATGTGTGGCCATGATGTAGGAGTGATACTTCATTATTATGTTTATGAATTGTTTAGTTGTGTGTTAGCCAATAAGTATTATAACTAGAGGACGTGTTCAATGACATAAAGAGAATTCAGGGGCCCCATTTGTTTATTAGAGATGCTATCGCGAGAGTAAAGGTGCCCATTCAGAGCCCAACCTGTCAGCTGATCCACTAACCAACCATAGCTGCAACCTATCCAACTCTGTGTGTGGGCCTGACAGGTAGTGTTTAGAATAAGCAGGGAGCGGCTCGATGGATGAACTGATGCACCTGAAACGTGGACCCAACAGCAAGTCCATCGCCCACATACAGGTGAGTGGGACAGGATTGACTTGCATGGTGGATCGGTCAACCTGCGTAAGGGGACCTTAAAGTCGAGCAGACAACGGTCATACATACAGTAAACAGGCACTGGCTTGTGAAGAGAGAGAGAGAGAGAGAGAGAGAGAGAGAGAGAGAGAGAGATTTTTTAGTACTCACCAATGTGGAAATACGTTAAGAATTTGTGGAGCAGGTGACAAACGAGGTTTGAGGAAGTATGGACAGTGAGCAAGTATTTATTATTTGCACATGAGACTGAAGCACCCAGTGCATGGAGGACTGTACCTAAAACTACCCCCTCCCAAAGAAAAATCCAGAATGAAATATGAAATGTCAATTTACATGTACTTGTCTATACAAACAATGAACTGTAAATATGTTATGTAATAGAACGTTGAGTGGTTATGCCCTTACTAAGTAGGTGTAAGCTATATCAGTAGGACAGAGCATGGAAATACAATTGATAACCTCATGAATCACCAAACCCTTTTTGGTACAGGAAAGTACTGTAAGTTTATTGGTAAAACATTCATACACTTGTGGATTACGTTTTGCAATCTGATTGACTTGTTGCTAACAACTGCATGATAGAAGATTTCATGTCATCTATTTACACCAACTAACATCGCAATCACTGCCAATGCCATAAGCTGTGCCCAGTCCACCACCATAGCATGTTAATGTGCTTGTGAATTTCTGGTTGATGCCCTCCTGGTGTTGGATTTACCATCCAATCCTTTTCCAGCTCGCTGAAGCAGAATTAAGGAGGAACAATTTCTGGGAATGGAAATTAAATCATCTACCATACCACTCCCTTCAGCTTAACAAACACTTACTGGCAGTGACACAGAAGCATGTTCCTACAAAAAAAAAAGAAAGGTTGTCTTACTGGTCCTGGGTGCCAGTGTAATGCCCCAAGGCAGAGAACCTTTTCAATTACACAGATTCTAAGCAAAGATATGAGTGGACCAGCCCTCATCTGTGATGTTAATAATTTTCAATGGTGTTAAATTTCTTGTTTAACGTTTTTTTGGAACCAAACGAAGATTCTTACAGATTAATATATCACTGTCTGATATTCTGGTTGTTGCTGTAGACAGATATTCTAGCTGTAGACATATTATTATTACTGTGAAGAAGGACTTAACATTGTTAAAATGAAAAGGATAATTGTATATTATTTATTAGTTACAAATACAACTGATCTTGGTCTAAATGAAATGTTGTGATCTTATAGTTTTAGCACCAGCAAAGAGCACCAGATGTTTTCTGCCAAGAGGAAAGTGATGGCTACAACAAGACAAGAGGGAAACTTCAATTAATTTCCATCAAAATCCAGAGCCACCAATGAGGAACATGAGACATGGTAGTCTCGTAAGAGTTGCTCTGCTGTTTGATATTCTCCAAATAGAGGCGATACCTTTCTTGTATTATGCCGGTTTATGCTGTCACCTTCATTTCCCGAGAAAATTCTTTTCTGTCCCTGGTCTCAGTGGTTGTGCGATTCCTAATGGATAAGAAATGTACACATGGTCTATAGTACACTGCAATGTGATGTTTTTTCAATCACCCAATTAGCTAACTTAGACTGTCATTGTCAAGCACATTCGTAACATCTGTATTTCAAGCCATTTTCAAATCACTCCCAATTACAAGTAAAAAGTAGCCATATTCTGTCATTTTACGAAAGGATCCACATCATAGTGGCACCTTTTAAGAAGAGTAGCGAACATGGTGTCAATGAACAGGGACTGTGGACAGGTGGCACTCGATTGGAGTGTGAATCGGCCTTTAGGCATGCTGAGATAGTCCATGCAATTGCGATGACACTGTGTCCTGGATGGTGCACTGGTTGATGTACCTGGTTATTAAGCAGGAGAGTTTGGGTTCAAATCATGGTCTGGTGCACATTTTCACTCATCACTGCTGATTCTGCATAATGTCCTGCTGCAGTTGATGGCAATGATCCCCTTCAGTTCATATATAATGTTTCACAGCTGCAGATTCTGCATGGTGTCTTTTCTTTCATTCATATGCCATCTATCAGTTCTGATGTTACTCAAAACTTCAGTTATCATCCCTGTTCATTTCTAAAATCTGTCAATACAGCTTGCAAGTACAAAATACAGGAAGCGTGAGAGGTACGAAGTTCAAAAGAAAGAAGGCCATCTGTTCTTTTATTTATAATCAAAATATGAAAATATTTATTTTATTAGAAAGTTATTAAAATATTCCAGAAATCTGTCATGGATACAGCCAAAAAACACTAAACTGTCAACAGTGTGCTGAACATACAAAATGTTTTGAACATGAATAGAACAAAAGTTAATGAAATCTTCGCAATAATTCTTCTTCGGGAGTCTGTGAACACACACATACATAAAAAGTAATTAGTCCACTGAAAACACAAATTAATAGTACACACCATAAAAAATATTCAGAAATTTGTACCAGAAAGGACATCATCAAATTAGTCTAATTAAATGGAAAACGATATGAACTAAATATATCATGGAATTCAAGTGAAAGGACATATCTTGCGGTGTGAACATTTGGAATATGTGGCTGTGTAAGACCTGGCATTTATGGTTTAAACCATTAACATTACCACTAATTTTAAAAGTTAAGTTTCAATTGGAGACACTTTTCCTAATCATGGCTTACACAAGTATTTGTATAACTAGATACAACGTACTGCCTACCTCTATTATACTGTTGTATATAGCAAGAAGGGATTTGTCTTGGTCACTCAGTTGCCTCTGCTGCTTGCCCACATCTCTATATATTAAATCAGAAGCAAACTTGGCCAATTCTTTTATGTGGCATACTTTAACAGGTATCTGTAAGAAGATAATACAAGCTGTGAGAGAGAGAGGGAGAGAGAGAAGGGGGAGGGGAGGGGAGGGGGGTGGGAAACAAGAGAAACAAGTCCAATAAACAAGAGTACAGAAATGTGTACTTTCTGCAATACACACATGTTTACAGGAAGTGTTCAACATGGCACCAATTCATTGACAATGCACCTCTCTGCCTTCTGGCATAAGGAATGACTTACCCTTTGAAGTATACCTGGTTCTAGTTGCACCTGCTGTCCACATTGAAGATGCGCCCCTTTAGTGTCTGCACACTGTTGATTGGCATGGCTCAGACCAATTCCTTCAAGTGTCCCCATAACCAAAAGTCTCGGGGATTAAGGTCTGGGGAACAAGCAGGCCAAGGTGTGACCCCCCCTCCCTAACCCGGCCAATCAAGTGGTCCTGAAATGTCTGCATCCGATGTTTGTGCACACTGTCATGAAAGTGTGCTTGTGCACCATCACACATGAATCACATTTTTATTCGTAGTTGCAATGGCACAGCCTCCACCAAGGTAGGCAATACATTAATGAGAAAGTTCAGATAATGCGCCCCAGTTAACCTTTGTGGTAGCATGTACGACACTATTAATCTATCCCCAAGTACGCCTGCCCACATGCTGTTTGAGAACCGGTGTCGATGACCCTTTCCTGAATTGCTTGGGGATTTACATCTGCCCATACATGCTGGCTATGGAAATTCACACCACCTACTCTTGTGAACTCTGCCTCATCAGTAAATAAGATCTCCATTTACAGAACCGCCAATTTACAATGATGATCCTCAGGACTCAGGGCCTGAATCTCCTGAATGATATGAGTACAGCAATCATTCATGAAGTACCCCCAACATAAGAGAGTGAGGCATATGTCCTGCTGCTGGTAATTGTCGCACAGTGGTCCCAGGGGCTTCTTCCAACAAATGTAGCACCCGCTCCTCCACGTCATGCATGCCATCTGTGCAAGGCCTTCCACTGTCAACCTCCGAGGTGCAAGGGTACCTGTGTCCCTGACACTGGAAAAGTCTGCCGAATAGCTTATTGGAGGGTGCTCTGCAGCATGAATATTTTTCAGTGTAGAGGGCTCAGGCTCGGAGGCTATGTCCCTTTGCTAAACCACAGCAGAATAACATATCTGCCATTTCACTTGTTGAGTAGTAGGCTTCCATTGCTAACAAATGGTGGAAGAGAGAAAATGTACATGTACTACACCATTTACATACACAAACAGCACAATAACAGTAACACGTAACTGAATTTGTGTTTGGAAGAAGCTAAAACCCCACATACATATACAGGGTTGACAGTACTGTGCAATAAGGCGCACACACGTGACGAAAACTAATGTAGCCTACAATACGACTCGAACCACACAACTGACTGCAGATCACCTAATGGTATATAGAGTACTGTGAGTAAGACATCATAATACCCTGCTGACAAATTTAATGGAGTGCCAATGCAATGACTGTGCTAATATCCACAACCGAGTGTCATGCAGCCCTTCCTATAAACACATGTTTATCTCAGAAAGTATGCGGTTTTCTTCACTCTAAGTATTCGACACATTTGTTTGAACATCCTGTATATTAAGAATAAACAATAAAATTTCACACAGGAAGAAAAGCAAAACAACAAGTATTCAAAAGAAATCAGTTCAAAACTGTAACTAAATTAGTTCTTCATTTGAATGCCTTGATGTCTGCTCCTCAGAATCTGTGTTGTCCCTCCACAGTCCCCAGCAGCATCCATTACCTGATATGGACA